>NC_136269.1:113952404-113969904 GCF_964187855.1 Myxine glutinosa | reverse complement strand
CACCAGAATGTCCCAAAAAGTGATCGCACTCACATGCGGCAAGGTTGTTTTAATTAATACTGACAATTATCAATCATCAAAATTAGTGGTAGTGTTGGAACCAATTGGAGCAGAGGAAGAGCAGGAGATATTTGCGGGGAAGTTTGTCATTACCAAATCCAGAAGGGAGAATTTGCCATTGGGAGAAATCCGGGTGGGAAAGTTTACAGATTGACTCAGTCCCATGGAGACACAGATGTCCTTTTCTGAAGGGCCATGGTTGGTGAGAGGTACCGCCACCCAGCAAATTGGCAAGGTGACAACTGAAATCACCACGTATAAGGAAAAGAGCGAGTTTGGATGAGTGGTTAAAAGTTGGTCCATTTTGTCTGAGAGAGACATATATGAGTCGTCCCTGCTAGGACGATGGTACAAGACACAGACAAACAAGAGGCGGGAGTGGCGAGGAAGTCACAGCCAGAAGTACTCCTAGGGGTTGGGAAGTGTAAGATCAGCACACAAACAGTGAGAAATTGAGTTATTGATGTAAAGTGCAACTCTGCTGCCATGGCGGGGTTCAGGCCTATGGGATCGGAGGAGACAATAGCCAGGGAGAGACACTTAAGGTGAGAGGGGGTGGGACAAGGGATAAGATAGGAGGATGCTGAACGTGGAGTGGTGGGGAGCAACAGGGGTGAGATTGGAGGGTGCGGTACATGGGCAGGGGTGGGGGGGGGGAGGGAGTGGGATGTGGGGTGAAGCAAGGTGTGTGGCGAGGGAAAAGATGGGAGGATGCGGGATGAGCGGAGAGACAAGCGGGCGAGGGGGGATGCAGAAAGAGAGGACATGAAGTGAAGAGTGGGACTCATAGAATGGGTTGGGTAGGAAGAAGATGTGGGCTTATAGGAGATGTGGAGGAGCTGGGAGGGTACTGACACAGAGGGGTGTGAGGAGACAACTTCTGCAAACTGGACTTCCCAAGATTCCCATTGTGGATATAATATACAAAGATCATGGGATGGCTTGAATTGTTTTTGACGCCACGGAGGAAGAGTGGAGCTGTAAGTACGGGAGGAGAGTTGGACCAACCATTTCAGTGGGAGACAGGTTTGGAAAATAATCCTTGTGAAGAAGAAGAGGAGGAATGTATCATAATGAAGAAAAAGAACATGTGGAGTGCTCATGGTGGCAAACCAAGGAAAGTGAAGCATTTCAAAATGTATTTAAAAGCATTTAAAGGAAGAAGGAAGAAGCATTTCATTCAATGAAGATTCAGCTTGGAGATATTGAGAAAAGGAAGAGATAGATAATGAGGTACAGGAAATACAGGCAGACTAGGAAGTTCAGGAAATTTTGGCTGTGTGTTTTGGAGAGAAGAAAATACATTCTATTTTTGTTGTTTCTTTTTTGGTGAGGAGGGGGAATAGGATAACGTTGAGAAGGTTAGGACAATACTTGGGAGAAAAGAGGCGGAACGGGAAACACGGCATCAAAACAGATGCTGGTTATCCGAGAAGTAGGCCAGAGCAAAAACAAACTCAAATTTGACAATACAGCACAGTAATGTATTCATTTAACATGGATAATTGGACGAAAACAGAAAAAAAAACATCAACACAGGGACGAAAATATAACAAAAGCACAACAAATCCGGTCCGGAAAACCTGGCTTTGATGCAGTAGAAGGAACAGATGCCCATTGAATCCGCACGGGAGCAGATCCAGAGCCAAAAGTCGAAGCTCGGAGAAGTCAATATTTCCTTATTTCTGCAAGCAGTAGAAGGAACAGATGCCCATTGAATCCGCACGGGAGCAGATCCAGAGCCAAAAGTCGAAGCTCGGAGAAGTCAATATTTCCTTATCTATCTATAATTCCAGTAATCTCTGTGTGTATGTTTGTATGTTTGTATGTTTGTATGTTTGTATGTTTGTCTGTGACCGCTGTTTCTCGACAACCACGGGTCCGATATACTTGAAACTTGCCAGGTATATTGCTGGGGACCTGAGGATGTGCCTTTTCAAGGTTTCATATTAATCGGACAAGTAGTTACCGAGCTATGGCGATTTCTTTACCAAACTCCGCAAGCCGTTCGCTTTGGACCAAACCATTTCATGTAAATAGAGGGGGGGGGATTGTCACCGTACTCGCAAGCCGTTCGCTTTGGACCAAACCATTTCATGTAAATAGAGGGGGGGGATTGTCACCGTACTCGCAAGCCGTTCGCTTTGGACCAAACCATTTCATGTAAATAGAGGGGGGGGATTGTCACCGTACTCGCAAGCCGTTCGCTTTGGACCAAACCATTTCATGTAAATAGAGGGGGGGGGGGATATAATTTTAGATATATATATAGTACGGGCATGCCCTAGTCTATCTATAATTCCAGTAATCTCTGTATGTTGTATGTCTGTGACCGCTGTTTCTCGACAACCACGGGTCCGATATACTTGAAACTTGCCAGGTATATTGCTGGGGACCCGAGGATGTGCCTTTTCAAGGTTTCATATTAATCGGACAAGTAGTTACCGAGCTATGTCCAAAAAACGATTCAACCAATCAGAGAGCAGCGAGTTATCACGTGTGCCGAACGTGGCGAACAGACTCTGCCTCGGACGGCACATTTGAGAGCGTATTCATTTATTTCACGTTGGCAAACTATGTTGCCGCTATGTTGGCGTTAAACTATGTTTTAAAACTAATTTGCGATTCTTTCGCTTTCCTGCGCGTTTGTGCACGCTATGGCGATTTCTTTACCAAACTCCGCAAGCCGTTCGCTTTGGACCAAACCATTTCATGTAAATAGAGGGGGGGGGATTGTCACCGTACTCGCAAGCCGTTCGCTTTGGACCAAACCATTTCATGTAAATAGAGGGGGGGGGGGATTGTCACCGTACTCGCAAGCCGTTCGCTTTGGACCAAACCATTTCATGTAAATAGAGGGGGGGGGGGGGGGGATATAATTTTAGATATAATTTTAGATGGCACCTGTTGTCATCATATTAAGTGCAAGATGTTCTGCATCGTAAGTTGGTACACCGTGGTCTTTCGGCGGTGTTTAAGCCGGCCGTCTTGGCTTCTGTCACCATTGGCATTGAGTCTTTCGATGTAGGTAGGTCGTTGTGTGCCGGTGCCTTGGCCGAATTCCTTCATTGCTGCATTGTTAGCTCACCTGGTTTTTTATACCACATCTTTGGTTATCGGACCAGCGAATGACGTCATCTCCTCCAAAGTATGGCTTATTCTCACTTGTCTTGGACGATCTTCTACTTCTAGCCTTCCACCGTGCATTTGGTGTCCACTGTACTTACTGTACAGTGCCTGGTAAAATTGATGTAATGGGTTTTTGACCGTCAACGCCATGAACCGTCATGAACCGTCATGAACCGTCAACCGCCATGAACCGCCATGAACCGTCAACGCCATGAACCGCTAACACTCAAAAGCCCATTTATCGCGCCTTATAAAGCAAAACGCAAACCGAAAGCCATGCCTCTCAAGCGAGGCGTGCTTCCGTGGTCACGTGATCCACAGGTGTAGCTCATTATACCCGCACGCGCGACACGCTTTGGCGGTCACGTGACCAGCCACTCTGGAGGCGGGGATCCCCGCCGCTGACGTCACCGGCTGGAGCAAGGAGATTCCTCGCTCATGTATTTCGACGATTGCGTGTTTTATATCCAAGCAGAGATGCTTTCACGGCAAGATAACCGCGTGACCGGAACCGGAAGCCACAACCGGAAAATTCAAAAAAATAAATTTTTTGAGCTCGTACATCGGATCTCGGCTCGTATCCCAAAGCAACAAACCGCCCGAGCGACGGCTCGTATCCCGAAAAACTCGTACGTTGGGGCACTCGTAAGCCGAGGTACCACTGTATATATAGTACGGGCATGCCCTAGTTTCTGCAATAAGTGTATTCATGCTTAACTGCTTTACGGAAACGTTTAAGGCCAATTATGATGTGAATATTTTATTATTATTCATGACAACATCACAACTGATGAAGGCCAGGACAGAAATAAAAGAAAAAATTCGAAACAATCTAATCAGATAGATAAATTGGCCATTTTTACAAGTCTCAGTTCACACTTTCTCTTCAACAAAGTAGAACCAGACTTGGTGACGTGATGGTTGGAGTGTCCTCTCTGCATCTGGGAGGTTGAAACTCCAGGCAAGTATTACCAAAGACTTTTAAAATAAAACGAGCTGCTTCCTTGCTTCACATTCAGCTTATACAATAGAACACACTCAACCAATCATAAGTTGGCTATCCCAGTGTAGGCTTTGATGAGCCAAATGACCTCCTCCACCTATCCGAGTGTGAAAGGAGTTAACTGAAGTGTGTGGGGCCGGGGGAGTACCTCAGCGAGAGGGAGAGGTCGAATTGCCGACATGGATAATGGGCACGGTAGTTAGTCGGACTCAGCTGGATGAGCCTTCACGCATGGAGGAGACAGAGATGCTGAAAGGGCTGAGGCTCACGATGACCAATATTCGGGGCTTGGGCCACGCAGGATGTCTGGCGATTCCTCTGGAGCCTTGTGATGGTAAAAGCGACGTGAGGAGAGTGGTACTGCATAGCTTGTGAGAATAGCTGGGGCCAGGACGAAGGTGGGTGCATTTGGTGGCAGCATTGCATGGCGGCAGAGGTCTTGAGAACTATGCTCGATGGTCCTGGGTCTTTAATAAATCATTTTGGGCCTAGAAAGCTGATTTGGCATAGAAGAGCAGAGCAAGCTTGTTAAAGTTCAGTACGCTGTACGAAAATGTAAACTAAACTAATCGATTGGGAAACTGGAGCATAACATTCGCTGCACAGTGAGGATCGCACACTCGGACATGGCGGCATGTGCTCAGGAGGGCTTGGCCCTGGACCGCTTCATCCAGGCATTGCCGGACTTGAAATCACCTCTAGGTGTGGCGCCTAGCCACCGCAGGTGAGGCAGCCAACGCTGCAGCCTAGTGGGAGGCTTTGAGGGCCTCACTGAGGGAGGCGGGTCGAGCTCCCACAGATCAGGGGATGACAGGTCTGGTGGAATGGCTGTGGAGGGCCAGGGACCCTCATTGCACGAGTTGGTCCAGGCTATTATTGAAGAGCGATTAGAATGAGCTGGGCCATGACAGGCAGCTCCAATGATGGGAATTGACAGGGATACCAATTTCACACCCCAGGTGTTGGGCAATTTGAAATTTCGGAGAAGTGAACCTCACCAGTTGAGGCCGGATGGGTCACAACGAGACTATAGGTCTTCCTGCAGGGAAAGACCTCGACGACCCACTTGTCTGACAACTCCGCCCAGCATTCCCTCCCCCTCCTCCCCACTCTCATCCCCGTCCCCGCTGGGATAACGGCCACCGTTTAGTGGACCATACTCTGCAGTTGGCTGCTGGAGCAACAACTACCACCATAGCGTATGGTTCAATCACTCTGAAATTGGGATTGGCAAGATGGAGGGTAGAGGTTTGGGTAGCGGAGTTGTTTGACCTACGCCTAATTGGGTTGGAATATGCTATCTGCCAGTGTAACATCAATATGGGCCGTGCCATCCTACATGTGGTGTCTGAAGAGCTGCCATTGGGGAGAATAAGCATGGAGGACAAAGTGGAGCTGCGGGCTCCAGACTTTGTGACCATCCCTCAATGCGCCGAGGCAATAGTCATTGTGCAGTGGCAGCTTCACCCAACCTGCTGGGAGTATTGTGGCTGTGTGGGTCCAATGGAACACAACCAATTGAGGGATTACTCGTGGGCCACACCCTCGTAAACACTGACTGGCCTGTTGTGGCCATATGAGTAACTAATGCAAGTATGGAACCACAAACTATAGGATGGGGGTGTGAAGGCAGGTAACTGATTGCACCCTAGTTATTGATGCTGCAGAGATGAGGGACACAATCATCCGATTGAACCGACGCCAGAGGCAATGTGTGGAGTCGAGCAGGAATTGGCCCAATTCCAATTACATTTGTGAGACGGTCAATCGGTAGTAGCATAGATTTAGAGGAGGCCCATTGGAAGGACATACACAAATTTATTGGTGACAATTAGACCTTTTATCCTTGCCCTACAAAGATATTGGATGAAGATATTGGATGCACAAGTCTGGTGAAACATCAGATCCACACCAGCGAGGCCCAGCTTGTTTGTCAGCCTGCTCGACGGCTCTCATGGAGCAAGAGGGAGGAAGCTGATGAGCAGGTAAGATAAAAAAAATTAATGAGATATTGCCCTCCACAAAGCCTACAGGGCCACTCGAGGTGGGGGCTATACAAACAAAGCAAAAGCAGAACAGCCAGCCCCTTGGATTGAAACAAGACAAATATAGAAAGTTGTCTCTTCACAAAACAAAAAGGGCTGGGAGGGGTAAACTAGTCTGCTTCGAGACAACAGTGCCTCTACCCCCATTTTTGGTAGACTGCCGACCAAGGCTAACGAGCTCAACCCACCCGGCTTTGAAATCAGAGTTGTCTTTCTCCTCGGCAGATCGCCGGCCAAGCCTAACGAGTACCACCCACCCGGCTTTGAAATCAGAGTTGTCCTTCTCCTAGGCAGAATGCCGGCCAAGGCTAACGAGTACCACCCACCCGGCTTTGAAATCAGAGTTGTCCTTCTCCTAGGCAGATCGCCGGCCAAGCCTAACGAGTACCACCCACCCGGCTTTGAAATCAGAGTTGTCCTTCTCCTAGGCAGAATGCCGGCCAAGGCTAACGAGTACCACCCACCCGGCTTTGAAATCAGAGTTGTCCTTCTCCTCGGCAGATCGCCGGCCAAGCCTAACGAGTACCACCCACCCGGCTTTGAAATCAGAGTTGTCCTTCTCCTAGGCAGAATGCCGGCCAAGGCTAACGAGTACCACCCACCCGGCTTTGAAATCAGAGTTGTCCTTCTCCTAGGCAGAATGCCGGCCAAGGCTAACGAGTACCACCCACCCGGCTTTGAAATCAGAGTTGTCCTTCTCCTAGGCAGATTGCCGGCCAAGGCTAACGAGTACCACCCACGTGGCTTTGAAATCAGAGTTGTATTTCTCCTAGGCAGATTGCCGGCCAAGGCTAACGAGTACCTCCCACCTGGCTTTGAAATCAGAGTTGTCCTTCTCCTAGGCAGATTGCCGGCCAAGGCTAACGAGTACCACCCACCCGGCTTTGAAATCAGAGTTGTCCTTCTCCTAGGCAGATTGCCGGCCAAGGCTAACGAATTCCACCTACCCGGAGCAAGCCTAGTTTTAAGGTGCCTCCGCATTTAGTTAAAAAACAGCGGTCGGCACAAGAAGCCATGCGGTAGGAGTTTGATTAGGAGAGGCTATCTGAGACGCAGACCATATGGGATATTTTATGGATGAGGAGTTGCTCAGTTCTCCACCACCATCCTGGTCATTCCTAACCCTTTGACCCCCAAAATGATGGATTCCAAAATCATATAGCCCTTGGTAAGTTATTGGCTGGCACCCGATGTGTTGGTATAACAAACCATAACTAATTGTACCAGGTGTTTGGGTGCCTCACCTCAGAAAGGCAGGTTTAAAGTTGAGCCCTGGTAACGTTCATTTTGTTTGTGAAAGAAGTGACCTACCTTCATCACGTGATCAGCTGCGAGGGAGTGAGGACTGACCCAGTGAAGGTAAGAGCATTGGAAGAGTGGCCTGTACCTTGTAACCTCAGAGGTGCTGGAGTTTTGGGGGCACTGCGCTTACTATCGACACTTTGTGGCAATGTTCGCAGAGATTGCCATGCCTCGTCATCGGCTTATCAAGAAGGGGGCCTGGTTTAATTGGACAAATGAGTGCAACTAAAGAGGCGTTTAACATTTGCACCCATATTGCCATATTCCACTGATGACCGGAGCTTTATCTTGGACACAAATGTGAGTTAGGAAGGTTTTGGGGTGGCTTAGTCTCAGGTGCAGTGGGGCATGGAGTAAGTGATCGCATATTATACCCAGGCCATGAATCGGATCAAGTGAAGTTATTTGATCACTCGTAAAGAGTTATTGGCAATGTTGCCTGCAATGACTCATTTCCACTCCATTCCTATTTATACATGAGACAATCTGAAGTTTGGACAGAGAATTCCTCCTTGCAATTTGGTTATTGCTGTTCAAGGATCCCGAGGGTCAAATGGTGTGGTGGTTGGTTTGGAAAGTTGCAACAGTATGATTTTAATGTGGCCCAGAGAGCCGGGAAGACTCAAGAGAAAGCTGATGATGCGCGCGCTGTCTCTCGCTGTCTCTCGCTGTCTCTCTCTGTCTCTGTCTCTGTCTCTGTCTCTGTCTCTCTCTCTCTCTCTCTCTCTCTCTCTCTCTCTCTCTCTCTCTCTCTCTCTGTCTCTCTCTCTCTCTCTCTCTCTCTCTCTCTCTCTCCCCCCTTGCCAGGGACAAAACTGTAAATTATGTACATGACATGAGGACAGGGACCAATTGGCAGACACCACCCATAAGATCCTCATCCACGCAGTCTGTGTGGTAAAGCTAACCTTGCCACTAACCGTGTTATAGAAATATGGCATGTTGGATTGGAGCATTGGCCAGTGGGAAGACCCCATGCTGGCACTGGTGCACATTTGAGTAAAGGAAGGAAAGAGATCTAGTGGGGAAGAAGGCACTCCTCTTGGGGTGCAAACAAAGGCGTACTGGGCTCAGTGGACGGCCTTAGAATTGAAAGATAACATCTTATTTTGCAAATGTATATTTTCCTCCATGCCCTCAACCAAAAACACTCACCACCATCCCATCCAAAATATCTGTCACAGGTTATCCAGTCTGGGAATCCTCAGGCGTCAATTTTGCAAAGGTTGTATGCACACGACAAAAATTTTCCCTTCACGTCCATTTATGGTGTCAAACCCCTCCATGTCAATACCATCCAGCCCATCTGCTCCACCTTTGTCCTGCCCCCTCTCAACGTCCACCTCATCTTGTCCCTCTCAGCTTACACCACCCCTCTCACCCTCCCCCCTCACCCCCTCCCAGCCCAGTCCTCGGCTTCCCACCACCCCGCACCCTATCCTTGCTCCTTTCCACATTCCCATGTCCTATCAGCAGCTGCTACCGCCCCCTCCTCCACTCCCCCGTCCTTACTTGAATAGACCTCAAACATGCAGGGCCTTCATTCTAACCTGACAGATCTCTCAATCCAGGTCGCTGCCGATAAACCAGACATCATCTGTTTAACAGAATCCTTCTTCCGACAGGACCTCCCTGACCCATTGGTGCCTCGACCTGGCTATTGCCTCTTCCAGTTTGATCGACAAGAACCCCTTCCTACTGGCAGAGTTGCACTGTACATAAAAAACTCAATTTCTCACTCTCCATTAACTATTCTTACACCTCTCAGCCCCCAGGAGTACCTCTGGCTGCAACTTTCCCTCTGCTCCCACCTCATGTTTGTCAGTGCATTGTACCGACCTCCCAACAGTGCTGGCTCCATCTACATCTTCTCTCTTAGATGACATGGACCAACATTGAATCACTCATCCCAACTCTTTCTTTCTCATATATGGTGATTTCAATTGTCACTAATGGCTGGGTGTTGGTACTCCTCCCACCAGCCATGACACTTTTGCTCCATGGGACTGACTCATTCTGTGACTCCATGGGACTGACTCGATCCATAAATTTCCCCACCTGCATTTCTCCCAATGTCAAATCTTCCCTTCTGGATTTGGTGATGAGCAAATTCCCCGCCAATGTAGCTTGCTCGTTCTCTGACCCGATTGGCTATAATATAATTTATATTCTTGGGGTGGCCAGGAGTGGTTGGAGGATAGGAATAGAGAACTACAGGATGTATATAGGTATGATAGGAAAGAGAAAACAGGAAGAGGTGCAACAATCTGGGTAAAAGGGGTGATATAAAGGGGTGATAGTATTACAATACCTTAAGTGAAATAGTATTATATGATAAAATTGGTGATAGTATAACAGTGTATTCAGAAAGTATTCAGACCCCTTCACTATTTTCACATTTTGTTATGTTGCAGCCTTATGCTGAAATCGTTTAAATTCATTTTTTCCCTCATCAATCTACACTCAATACCCCATAATGACAAAGAGAAAACAGGATTTTAGAAAGTTTTGCAAATTTATTAAAAAGAAAAAAACTGAAATATCACATTGACATAAGTATTCAGACCCTTTGCTATGACACTTGAAATTTAGCTCAGGTGCCTCCCATTTCTCTTGATCATCTTTGAGATGTTTCTACACGTTGATTTGAGTCCACCTGTCGTAAATTCAATCGATTGGACATGATTTGGAAAGGCACACACCTGTCTATATAAGATCTCACAGCTGACAATGCATATCAGAGCAAAAACCAAGCCATGAGGTCGAAGGAACTGCCTGCAGAGCTCAGAAACAGGATTGTGTCGAGGCACAGATCTGGGGAAGCCTACAAAACAATCTCTGCTGCATTGAAGGTTCCCAAGAGCACAGTGGCCTCCATAATTCTTAAATGGAAGAAGTTGGGAACAACCAGGACTCTTCCTAGAGCTGGCCGCCCGGCCAAACTGAGCAATCGGGGGAGAAGGGCCTTGGTAAGAGAGGTGACCAAGAACCCGAAGGTCACTCTGGCTGAGCTCCAGAGATCCTGTGTGGAGATGGGAGAAACTTCCAGAAGGACAACCATCACTGCAACAATCCACCGATCTGGGCTTTATGGCAGAGTGGCCAGACGGAAGCCTCTCTTCAGTGAAAGACACATGAAAGTCCACAGAATCTTTTTTCTCACAGTCGGAGAGTCCTTTTGGTGCTTTTTTGCAAATTCCAAGCGGGGAAAAATGAATTTAAAAGATTTCAGCATAAGGCTGCAACATAACAAAATGTGGAAAAAGTGAAGGGGTCTGAATACTTTCTGAATTCATTGTACATCCCCCGACATCTCAGTAGGATTGTATTGCAGCCAATAACAGGAAGAGAATTATTAAATTCTTAATTTTATAGACCAGTCTACCCTGGAGAGGGAACATCCACGAGAATTTAATTCTCTTCCTGGTATTGGTTGTAATACAATATCCTCCGGAGATGTCAGGGGCTGTAACTCTGCTAAGCTCATGCCTCATAGGCACACACAGTATAAAAACTGTACATACCTTCGATTTGAAAAGAGTTCATTTTGTTCATTAATTGTACACACAGTGAAGAGGATGTTTCAGCAAAGCTGTATCTTTTCCCATGCAATTCCCTTTAGGATATCACTTGAATGTTCTGTGCTGTTGGAGAGAAAAATGGATGGAGGTGACAAATTGCTTGTTGTGACGCTGACCTTCAAACATAAATCAAGGTGATAAGGTCTGAACCATGATAGCCACCGCATACATCAAAATAACCTCGCTGAATTTTTGTTGTTAAGCCTTTGTCTGCATGCATCAGTTTCGATGGCATACTTTTTGGCACAAAGCGCTCGTATCTTGAGAAAAAGAATAATATTTGCACGAATATTGTTGTTTAGTATTTTCTACTAGTCCGTGATTACTCTAGTTCGGATTACAGGTACCAGGCTATATATTATTTAATGGAGGAACTTAAGAAATAAAAAGGGAGTTGGAGGAGATTCAGCCAAGTCTCAGCAAGTTTGAGGCAAGGACGCCAATCACAGTTTTTCTAGGCCAGGTCTAAGTCCAACATCCAAACCGAGTCCCCACTGAGGCAGATTGCCCTTTATTATATCCTGCTATGCCTGGGATGAAAAACCTTGCTTGAGCAATGGCATTAAGATAAACAAACTAAACAAGTATCCACTCCTCTAATAAACAAGTATCCACTCCCCTAATAAACAAGTATCCACTCCTCTACGAAACAAGTATCCACTCCTCTAATAAACAAGTATCCACTCCTCTACTAAACAAGTATCCACTCCTCTAATAAACAAGTATCCACTCCTCTAATAAACAAGTATCCACTCCTCTACTAAACAAGTATCCACTCCTCTACTAAACAAGTATCCACTCCTCTACTAAACAGGTATCCACTCCTCTACTAAACAAGTATCCACTCCTCTAATAAACAAGTATCCACTCCTCTAATAAACAAGTATCCACTCCTCTACTAAACAAGTATCCACTCCTCTACTAAACAAGTATCCACTCCTCTACTAAACAAGTATCCACTCCTCTACTAAACAAGTATCCACTCCTCTAATAAACAAGTATCCACTCCCCTAACAAACAAGTATCCACTCCCCTACGAAACAAGTATCCACTCCTCTAATAAACAAGTATCCACTCCTCTACTAAACAAGTATCCACTCCTCTAATAAACAAGTATCCACTCCTCTACTAAACAAGTATCCACTCCTCTACTAAACAAGTATCCACTCCTCTGCTAAACAAGTATCCACTCCTCTACTAAACAAGTATCCACTCCTCTACTAAACAAGTATCCACTCCTCTACTAAACAAGTATCCACTCCTCTAATAAACAAGTATCCACTCCTCTAATAAACAAGTATCCACTCCTCTACTAAACAAGTATCCACTCCTCTACTAAACAAGTATCCACTCCTCTAATAAACAAGTATCCACTCCTCTACTAAACAAGTATCCACTCCTCTACTAAACAAGTATCCACTCCTCTACTAAACAAGTATCCACCCCTCTACTAAACAAGTATCCACTCCTCTACTAAACAAGTATCCACTCCTCTACTAAACAAGTATCCACTCCTCTACTAAACAAGTATCCACTCCTCTACTAAACAAGTATCCACTCCTCTACTAAACAAGTATCCACTCCTCTACTAAACAAGTATCCACTCCTCTACTAAACAAGTATCCACTCCTCTACTAAACAAGTATCCACTCCTCTACTAAACAAGTATCCACTCCTCTACTAAACAAGTATCCACTCCTCTGCTAAACAAGTATCCACTCCTCTACTAAACAAGTATCCACTCCTCTACTAAACAAGTATCCACTCCTCTACTAAACAAGTATCCACTCCTCTACTAAACAAGTATCCACTCCTCTACTAAACAAGTATCCACTCCTCTAATAAACAAGTATCCACTCCCCTAACAAACAAGTATCCACTCCCCTACGAAACAAGTATCCACTCCTCTACTAAACAAGTATCCACTCCTCTACTAAACAAGTATCCACTCCTCTACTAAACAAGTATCCACTCCTCTACTAAACAAGTATCCACTCCTCTACTAAACAAGTATCCACTCCTCTACTAAACAAGTATCCACTCCTCTAATAAACAAGTATCCACTCCTCTACTAAACAAGTATCCACTCCTCTGCTAAACAAGTATCCACTCCTCTACTAAACAAGTATCCACTCCTCTACTAAACAAGTATCCACTCCTCTACTAAACAAGTATCCACTCCTCTAATAAACAAGTATCCACTCCTCTAATAAACAAGTATCCACTCCTCTACTAAACAAGTATCCACTCCTCTACTAAACAAGTATCCACTCCGCTACTAAACAAGTATCCACTCCTCTACTAAACAAGTATCCACTCCTCTACTAAACAAGTATCCACTCCTCTAATAAACAAGTATCCACTCCTCTAATAAACAAGTATCCACTCCTCTAATAAACAAGTATCCACTCCTCTACTAAACAAGTATCCACTCCTCTACTAAACAAGTATCCACTCCTCTACTAAACAAGTATCCACTCCTCTAATAAACAAGTATCCACTCCTCTAATAAACAAGTATCCACTCCTCTAATAAACAAGTATCCACTCCTCTACTAAACAAGTATCCACTCCGCTACTAAACAAGTATCCACTCCTCTACTAAACAAGTATCCACTCCTCTACTAAACAAGTATCCACTCCTCTAATAAACAAGTATCCACTCCTCTACTAAACAAGTATCCACTCCTCTACTAAACAAGTATCCACTCCGCTACTAAACAAGTATCCACTCCTCTACTAAACAAGTATCCACTCCTCTACTAAACAAGTATCCACTCCTCTACTAAACAAGTATCCACTCCTCTACTAAACAAGTATCCACTCCTCTACTAAACAAGTATCCACTCCTCTACTAAACAAGTATCCACTCCTCTAATAAACAAGTATCCACTCCTCTACTAAACAAGTATCCACTCCTCTACTAAACAAGTATCCACTCCTCTACTAAACAAGTATCCACTCCTCTACTAAACAAGTATCCACTCCTCTACTAAACAAGTATCCACTCCTCTACTAAACAAGTATCCACCCCTCTACTAAACAAGTATCCACTCCTCTACTAAACAAGTATCCACTCCTCTACTAAACAAGTATCCACTCCTCTACTAAACAAGTATCCACTCCACTACTAAACAAGTCACAAGCTTGCGATGCAAACCACATTATCAAAGTCGTGAAAACAAACTAAATATAAACAGAAAAAATTAAAAGCTACATGTTCATCTTGAACACATGCCAATGCACATTCAAATAAACTTTTTTTGTTGTTGTATACAAGACCGAGGCTCGTGTAAGAGCTAACATTGATCACAAAAAGACAAACCGACACATAAAACATAAAACATATGATAAAGGGAGTGGGAGACAAGATGGGGAGAGAGAGGGCAGCACACAAGCACAACATTTGAGAGCAGGGACATCGGGATATCTGTGGGAGGGAGAGGGATGGTCGGAGGGCATGGGAAGGGGGGGGGGGGGGGGGGGTTGGGTGGGAGAGGTAAAAAAAATAACACATGGACACTGCTAGGACTTCCAGGAGAGAAGTCGGTATTTCAAAAAAGTGGATCTGGGGTGAATTAACGGGGGTAGAAAAGATCAAGGTTTTGGATGGGGGAAGATAAGAGATGGTGGTGAACAGCTTTTTTAAAGACCTGGAGGGAGGAGTGCGATTGAAGGGAGTGTGGGAGATTATTCCAGAGGCGGGAGGAAAGAGGAATGAAAGAGTGAAGGTGAGCAGAGAGCCGAGATTTCGGCAGTTTAACCATCAGAGGGTTGCTGGCAGATCTTGTGCGACCTGTAGGAATATTTGGGGGACAGAGCACAGAGAGAGCTGGGGGTGAGGCTGGAGGTGGGAACTTTCATATCTATGCTAATTGCTTACTTCAGTAAATATACCTATGAGCTGTCTTGTCTGGTTTCAATTTCCAACTAGACTCTAAATCATCACGTCGTGTTTCATAGCAACGGTTCCTAAACTTTTTTTTTAATCCACGAACCAAAATGTGAAATCACATTTCCCTCGAGACCCAAATGCTACCGGCGCCTACTTGGTGCCTAATTTCCACATCATTTCAAATATAGTTATTGTGATGTAATGTCTGTCTGCAGTGAACTAGCAGTGAATTGGTGAGCACCATTTGGAAATGAATAACTTCCACCAGCAAACTTCCGTTGGTAACAGGAAGATAACAGGAAGACTATCAGCCACTAACAGGAAGATAATTGAATTCTCATTCTTTTAGACCAGTCCATCCCAGAGAGGAACCAGTCAACCCTGGAGATGGTCCTCTTCGGGGGTGGGCTGGTCCAGAAGAGTGAAATGTATTTATCTTCCCAGTATTGGCTGCAGTAAAATCCTATGGAGATGTAAGGAGTTGTAGCTCTTCAGCGCTCATTGCTAACATGCGGAGCCTGTGCAACTGTTTAGCCAGAAGAGCTTTATTAATTTAAAATGTTCATGGTTGCTATTAGAACTGTTTTGTGTGCGATAGACAGGTAAATGTGTGGCAGGCAATTCCTGTTGGTGAGGATGCATGCAGCAATAGCTGCTATGGCACATCCTGTTAACCATGAAAGCAATGGGGTCTGATCTTGATATAGACAGTGCCTTAAGAAAGTATTAACACCACTTAACTTTTTCACATTTTGTTGTATTACAGCCTGAATTTATAATGGATTCAATTAAGATTCTTTCTCACTGGTTTACACGTAATACCCCATAATGTCAGTGGATTTTATTTTCAATTTTTTTTTAAAATAATTAAAAAAGAAAAGCTGAAATGTCTCGTCAATAAGTATTCCACCCCTTTGTTATGACACTCCAAATTGAGCTCAGGTGCATCCAATTTCCTTTGATCATTCTTTAGATGTCTCTACAAATTGATTGGAATCCACCTGTGGCCAATTCAATTGATTGGACATTATTGAGAAAGAAACACACCTTTCTGTATAAGGTCCCACAGTTGACAGTGCATGTCAGAGCAGAAACTCTACCATGAAGTCCAAGGAACTGTCCGTAGGAACTCTGAGATAGAATTGTGAGGAGGCATCCTATAGATCAGGGAAAGGGTATAAACAATTTCTAGAGTATTGAAAGTTTCCAAGAGCACAGTGAGCCCCATCATTAGGAAACGGAAAGAATATGGAACTACCCAGACTCTTGCTAGAGCTGGTTGTCCGACCAAACTTAGCAACCGGGCAAGAAGGACCTTGGTCAGGGAGGTGACCAATAACCCAATGACACCCTGACAGAACGACAGAGATCCTTAGCTGAAATGGGAGAACCTGCTGGAAGGACAACAGTCTCTGCAGCATTTCACAAATATAGGCTTTATGGAAGAGTGGCCAGACAGAAGCCATTCCTGAGAAAAAGAAACATGACAGCATGCCTGGAGTTTGCAAAAAGGAATGTGAAAGACTCTGAGAGCATGATGCAACAGATTATATGGCCTGATGACACAAAAATTGAACTCTTTGGCCTGAATGCAAAGTGCTACGTTTGGCGGAAACCAACCACAGCTCATCACGCATCTATTGCCAACCTTACAGTGAAGCATGGTGGTGGCAACATCATGCTATGGGGATGCTTTTCAGCGGCATGGTCTGATAAACCTGTCATGATAGAGGGAACAATCAATGGAGCCAAATACAGGTAAATCCTTGAGGAGCACCTGCTACAGAGTGCAAAAGACCTTAGGCTGTGGTGAAGATTTACATTCCAAGAGGACAATGACCCCAATCATACAGCCAACGCAATACTGGAATGACTTCAGAAGAAGCACATGAAAGTCCTTGAGTAGCCCAACCAAAGCCCAAACCTGAATCCTATTGAGAAACTGTGGAAAGACTTGAAGATTGCTGTTCACCGATGCTCACCATCCAACTTGACAGAGCTTGAGCAAATATGCAAGGAAGAATGGGAGAAACTTGCCAAATCCAGATGTGCAAACCCGATACAGACATACCCATGAGCTGTAATTGCTACAAAAGGCGCATTCATATTTTGGCATTCGCTGTTTCCGCATTGTCACATTTGGTTCCCACCCGTGTGAAGCACTGGTACCTACCTCCCTTGTGCGTGTGTGGATATATTGTTACGTGCTCCTCCCCGACCCCTGGTCACGGTGGACCTCCGAGCCCCGAGAGGAGTCACGGCAGAAAAATGTGTTATTCTGTATGTCAAAGATCAATGGAGAAGCCACCCCAATTGTTACTCATAAACAAATATTGCATTAAGATCACACAAGAATAACAGTACAACAATAATAGTAATCAAAAGTACAATCAATATGTCCTACTAGCAGAAGTACCCGGCATTGCCGGGCGGGGAGGGGAGGCGAGAAGAGGGGGGGAGGGGAGACGAGGGGGGAGGGGAGAAGA
>NC_136269.1:113909904-113949904 GCF_964187855.1 Myxine glutinosa | reverse complement strand
TATATAATCAAGCACACAGCCATGCAATCTCCATAGACCAACATTGGCAGTAGAATGGGCCATACTGAAGAGCTCAGTGACTTTCAACGTGGCACCGTCATGGGATGCCACCTTTCCATCAAGTCAGTTCGTCAATTTCTGCCCTGCTACAGTGGCACTGGTAAACGGTAAGTGCTGTTATTGTGAAGCGAAAACGTCTCGGAGCATCAACAGCTCAACCACGATGTGTTAGGCCACACAAGCTTACAGAACGGGACCGCCGAGTGCTGAAGCGTGTCAAAATCATCTGTCTTCGGGTGCAACACTCACTACGGAGTTGCAAACTGCCTCTGGAAGCAACGTCGGCACAACAACTGTTCGTCGGGAGCTTCATGAAATGGGTTTCCATGGCCGAGCAGCCGCACATAAGTTTAAGATCACCATGCGCAATGCCAAGCGTCGGCTGAAGTGGTGTAAAGCTCGCCACCATTGGACTCTGGAGCAGTGGAAATGCGTTCTCTGGAGTGATGAATCACGTTTCACCATCTGGCAGTCCGAAAAACTAACCTGGGTTTGGCGGATGCCAGGAGAACGCTACCTGCCCGAATGCATAGTGTCAACTGTAAAGTTTGGTGGAGGAGGAATAATGGTCTGGTGCTGTTTTTCATGGTTCGGGCTAGGCCCCTTAGTTCCAGTGAGAGAAAATCTTAACGCTACAGCAGACAATGACATTCTAGACGATTGTGCGCTTCCAGCTTTGTGGTAACAGTTTGGGGAACGCCATTTCCTGTTTCAGCATGACAATTCCCCCGTGCACAAAGTGAAGTCCATACAGAAATGGTTTGTCGAGATCGGTGTGGAAGAACTTGACTGGCCTGCACAGAGCCCTGACCTCAACCCCATCGAACACCTTTGGGATGAATTGGAACGTCGACTGTGAGCCAGGCATAATCGCCCAACATCAGTGCCCGACCTCACCAATGCTCTTGTGACTGAATGTAAGCAAATCCCCGCAGCAATGCTCCAACATCTAGTAGAAAGCCTTCCCAGAAGAGTGGAGGCTGTTATAGCAGCAAAGGGAGAATCAACTCCATATTAATGCCCATGATTTTGGAATGAGATGTTTGATGTTTGGGTGTCCACATACTTTTGGTGTCATGTAGTGTATATATATATACACATATAGTGTCTTCGACTATGCTGATCCAATGTACCCCGTAATCTGTGTTGGTTTTGCCAAAGTAGTTTCTAGGCCAGGGGCCATACCAGCCAGTTTGCAATTCCTCTCCCAACAGTAGTTAGGGCAGGAATTTGGAATTTCGTCATGGTACCAGCGATAGCTCGCCTACTCTTCATGAAGCACTCCGTGGTACCTTTAACTTCGGACCACCAACTAATGTCGTCAGATGGGACACCAGTTTAACGTCCAGAATCACACTGATGAATCACCCGGCCTGTGAAATACGAGGATGGCAGTTTTTTGTAGCTCTGTCGGGATTCGAACCCAGGCTAGACAGCTTAGAGGCTCATGTGAATATCTGTAAGCCATGCTGTCAGCTCGTCTCAGACTATTCTAGTTGGTGAAAATGAAATACGTGAACAGATTTAATTTTGAAATACAGTTAATAACTGCAGTGCTCAGTGGATAACAGGAATCTGTGTGCACAGAGAGTGTGTGTGTGCGTGTGTGTGTGCGTGTGTGTGTGTGTGTGTGTGTGTGTGTGTGTGTGTGTGCATCGTGCGCATTTGTAGGGTTGCAGGGATTTTGGGTGGATTGGGGGGGGGGGGGGGTCAACTAAAGTGGAGATTGTGGGAATGTATAAAATGATTCAGTCAGCTAAATGCTCATTCCAGATTGTATTCAGAAGCAGTGGAGTGGAAAACCACTGTATTATTCGTCTGTTCCTTCATTTTATCACGACCTTGCCTTGTAACCTCAGAGTCGTCAGCTAAACGTGAGGTGAAGGCTATATTTCTCATGGGCCTTCTATCCTCCATCGCTTCTTGACAGCACGTTACAATCAGCCATACGCATTCAGTTTCACCTTTTCCTCTTCACCTATGCGACACCTGCACAAACGTCTCTGGCTATGCAGGTGCATTCCTGAACTCGAAAGCCATCCGAGCTCGCATTTCAAAGGAGAAAGAAGAACAAAGCCAAACGGTTTTTCAAATTAATATTCTGCGCGCGTTTTTTTTTTTTTTTTTTTGCTCTTTGCTAGGAAACCCAACCTTCCGAGAACAATTCAGCAAACGATGTATCTTTCTGGAGGTAGATGTACATATCAAGGGTAGTATGCACATCTTCCCTTCTGTCGATGGTACTGGAACATCCATGCGTTCTCACATTTCACAAGTGAACAGCTGGAGCAGACAGTTTCATGGTTCTTCACTCTCCAAAAGAAGAAGAAAAAAATGGTCTTGGGGATTGTGCTTTTGGCCATCAGAAAATCTGTCAAAAATAAATTAGTCTGCAAAGAGCCGACGAGATGAGAATGTACGCTCGCTCAGCTCCCGGATGGCACGGAGGGGCTCTTTAATAAAATATTTAGAACATATGGCCCGTGAATAATGGAGGGCCAAAAAACAGGATGGAATGAAAGGGGCTTCTTCATCAAGAGACAACGGACCAACCGAGTTGGGCTTGATATCGCCAGACATTCGTCAACAAGGGAGGGCACAATTGCATTTGGGTGAGATGCTCCTTGACATTTGTTCATTCCCCCCCAAATAGATTGGGAAATTCTTGCGTGATTGTATCAACACAACTGATGGTTATTATTGTGAATGACTCCATGCTCTGCACCCAGTGCTTTTCAAGATTTCTCAAACAATACATGGACAGATGTATGCCCTGTCGAAAATAACTTGCTGTAAAGACCTTGGCAAATCACCAGTTTGGCTGCTCTGTTGTCGTTAGGAAGAGAGGCCTTTTAAATGAACTACCTTTAGAGACCATTTTTCCCCACAGAGCAGGGGTTTTTTTTTTTGTTTGTTTTTTTGGATACAAGATCGAGGCTCGTGTAAGAGCTAATCAATCATCAATTACAAAAACAACAAAACGGATACACAAAACATACAATAAAGGGAGCGGGAGACTAGATGGGGAGAGAGAGCGAAGCACACAAGTACAACAGCAGAGAACAGGGACATCGGGAGATCTGTGGGATGGAAAGGGCTTGGGGGGAGGAGGCATGGGAAAGGGGGGAGGGGGGGGTTGGGTGGGAGAGATATAAAACACATGGACACTGCTAGAACTTCCAGGAAAGAAAGAACTCGGGATTTCAGAGAATGTGGCTCTGGGGTGAATTAATGGGGGTAGAAGAGATCAAGGTTTTGGATGGGGGAAGATAAGAGATGGTGGTGAACAGCTGTTTTAAAGACCTGGAGGGAGGAGTGGGATTGAAGAGAGTGAGGGAGTTTGTTCCAGAGGCGGGAGAAAAGAGGAATGAAGGAGTGAAGGTGAGCAGAGATTCTTGATTTTGGCTGTTTATCCAGAAGAGGGTTGCTGGCAGATCTTATGCGACCTGTAGGAAAATTTGGGGGACAGAGCACAGAGAGAGCTGGGGGAGCAAGGCCGGAGAGGAGTCGGTAGAAGACAGAAAGACCACCAACCTGCCTGCGGTGAGTGAGTGAAAGGCCATCGGAGTTAGCTTCATCGCGGGAGATTCCAATGATTCTGAACGCTTTGGTTTCAACAGCGTGAAGACGAGCTAGGTGTGAGGCAGGAGCACCGGCCCAGAGGGGAGAGCAATATTCCATTGAGCTGCAGATGAAAGCCTTGTATGTGGTGAGGAGCTCAGGTGTGCCAAGGAAGGACTTCGCACGACAGAGGATGCCCAGTCGGCGACTGGAGGCCAGCTTGGAAATGTCGTTTTCCCAGGAAAGATCATGGCAGGGGTTGTCCTTTTTCTGGCACCATGGTTCCCTTTTTTGAAGCAATGTTTTATGACCAGATGCCCTTCCTGCCGCCAGCCCTTTTTGTCCCCTCTTGCGACATACAGGGAATTACCAGTAAACTGGTACTCAATTTGCCGACCTCGGAAGGATGACAGGCTGAGTCAACCCCCCACCCCTCTGGCGTTAATTCAGCGATCACCGGGATTTGAACCCAGGATCCTAGGATCCCAAGCCAACACCCTAACCGCTAAGCCAACACCAGGCATCAGAGAGGCTTTTTGAGGTAACCTGAAATCAAAGTGATGCGTTATTTGGAGTACTTTTGATATCCTGTTTACCCCATAATTTACACAAACATACTTGCTTTATGACAAGCCTCAGTACAAACAAATCACGAGATTTGTAAACCTTTTTAGGCCTCGGCCCCCGGAGGCAATCGGGTTTTTGGGTTGTCCGTCCATCCGTCTGTACGGGCTAAACCTCGTTTTTATCAGCAACCACATGTAGATTGAGACGAAAACTTTCCGGGTAGAAGCGACACCCATTTATAATGTTTTATGACAATTGTGACATCATAGGTCCTGTGGTATGGCAGGAGGGCAGGGACCATCTTGGATTAAACACAAATAATTAAATTATTTCTCAGAAACTGCTGAATGGAAAAAATTGAAACTCGGCACATTGTCACGTATTCACAATGTGGAACAAAAGCATGATCATGATGACATGTTCGTTAAAGTGGTATACCAGCCATGAATGTTTTAATTAAATGCCTTATCCTAAAAATCTGAAATTTTATGCACATGATCTATGACCCATTCATATTGAAAAATTAAATTTATGACATCATAGGTCACATGGTTTGGCAGCCATATTGGATTTAACCTAAATCCTTTAAAAAACATCTCCCCAAACACCAAAGTGATCGACTTGAAACCTTCCGTATATCATCGACTTAGCATGGTGATTAAAAGTTAATCATGAAAACGTCATCGGTCACATGGTGTGGCATCCATATTGGATTGAAGGAAAATATTAAATAATTATATCTCAGAAACCACTTACCCGATTGATGCGAAACTTTACAATCAAAACTATCTGCCCACCTTCACTCTTTCATTCGTCTTTTCTCCCACCTCTGGAACAAACTCCCACACTCCCTTCAATCCCACTTCTCCCTCTAGGTCTTTAAAACAGCTGTTCACCACCATCTTTTATCTTCCCCCATCCAAAACCTTGATCTTTTCTACCCCCGTTAAAACACCCCAAATCCATCTCTTTCAATGTCCGACTTCATTTCTAAAATTCCTGGTAGTGTCAATTTGTTTTTCTACCGTGTACCCCTTTCCCCCCCCCCCCCCGCCCCAACCCCCTTCCTTCCACAGATCTTCCGATGTCCCTATTCTCGACTGTTGTGCTTGTGTGCTTCCCTCGCTCTTTCCATCTTGTTTCCCACTCCATTTATTATGTTTTTTGTGTTTAATGTGCTTGCTGTTACACGAGCCTCGATCTTGTATACAAAAAAAAGTCATCTACCACCATTGCTGCATATAGTTTGAAAATGATAACGTCGTAGGTCATGTGGTTTGGCAGCCATCTTGGATAGAAAAACCAACCTTGTCCGATCAACACAAAACTTCACAAACCTAATCCCCTACCCATGCATGTGCAGAGTGTACATTTTTGTCGTCATATGTCACGTGATTTGGCAACCATATATTAGCTTGAAAGCCGATATTTTTTTTAAAAAACCTTCTCCGAAACCGCTTCAACGATCGATGTGAAACCTGTCCTGTCTGGTAAAAATGTGATACGTGAGAACAGCTGAAGAGATTTAAATGAAACCTGGTTATTTTTAGGACAGTCAACGAGGGCATATACCCGTTGTATTGGGCAGGGACGACGCGGAGACATATTGGCGACAGTCGCATTGCTCTAGTCTTTAATATTGCGCAATAACCCCCCCCCCCCCCCCCATCGCCCTTCCCTCGCTGGTTTGAGTAGTCTGGCAGTGAAATTCTGTTTTGAGAGTGAACCTTGCAATAGAACCCCACCTTAGGTTTTTTTTGCATTTTTCATATCTGTATAGTATACTGCTGAGAAATCGAAGTGATGCCACCCTTGGCACCCTTGAGCATTTAAAAAAATATGCAGATTAAGTGCAGCCATTACTGAAATATATATATTTTTCCAATATCTCATTAAATAGGTGCGATAACATCACAAAAGTGGTGTCTCAGCCCAGGTTTTCAGGGCCTTTGATTCCAATAAGGATATTGTCGTGGCGAAAACATATCGTATTTTCTCATAGTGTACCTTGTGTACTTTCTGAAAGTGAACGTACTTTCTCATGAATTTTGCCTAAATCTATGAATCATTGATTAACAGCGTTACACTGCCGGACTATGAGCAAATTTAAATAATTGACAATCGGTGTTGGGTATGGTATTTAAAGCAATTAAAGAATAGTAATTTTTCCGTTCCAGATACATTCTGCTTTCATCATGGAGAAACGTATCTTCCATACATGTGGGGAAGATAAACCTGGTGAGCCACTTGTCCTATAATTTACGAAGCCAATTAATCTGCACAGACTTGCCAAGCATTCATGTGCGAACAAGAAGATGATTACAAAAATAAGTCGTGCACACCTAGGATGAAAAGAGATGAAGAGGATATCGGAAAGGTATTGACAACATTTCGATGGTTCAATGTATTTGGTGACTCAACTGCCCTGTCCCCTTCATTACAGAATATTGTTACGAAAGATCTCGCCATTACAGAGATCGAAGAGATACTACTGGGAGCTTGACAACTAGGACAAGACACATTAGCTGAGTTTGTAAAAACACGCCTAAATGTTGGCCTAACAGAGGGGGTTACATGTCTTGATCTCAACGATCCGTTACCCAAGAACTAGAGAGCACACCTCCACCTGGTGAACAGTTTACGTTTTGTATCTCAGACTAGACCAGAAAATCACACTACAGAATCACATTTAATCAAAATCAATCACAGGAATCACCATCCATAACTTTTTGAGATATCCTGCTCTGTATCGTTTTTGCTCTATCTCCCAAATGGTTAAGAATCACTAAAACAATTCTACTCGCCGGATCCGAATCCTGATCTTCACCAAAATCTAATAATTTCGTCCTTGTCACATACGCTACATCTCTGCCGAATTTCGGCCGAATCCGTCCACAACCTTTTGAGATATTTTGTCCACAAACAGGCAGACAAATAAAAAATCACTCATAGAGCGACACTTGGCAAAACAGAACAAAGGAGAATGGCACTCAGTAGAGCATCCTTTTGACCTCAAAAATAGTGGGTGGTTAAATTCAGTTAGCTGATATGAAAATCCTATTCAAATTTCAAGTCAACCGGATGAAAATTGAAGTTTTAGAAATTCAAAAAAAGTGGTTGACCTTTGGCCTATGTTGACCTTTTGGCCTACACTGATCTCAAAAATAGTTGATCGTTGAAATCAGTTAGCTGCTATGTAAATCCTATTCAAATTTCAAGTCAATCGGATGAAAATTGAAGTTTTAGAAATTCGAAAAAAGTGGTTGACCTTTGGCCTATGTTGACCTTTTGGCCTACGCTGATCTCAAAAATAGTTGGTGGTTGAATTCAGTTCCCTGATATGAAAATATCATTTAAAATTCAAGTCAATCGGCTGAAAATTGAGGATTTTAGAAATTTGAAAAAGTGGTTGACCTTTGGCCTATGTTGACCTTTTGGCCTATGTTGATCTCAAAAATAGTTGGTGGTTGAATTCAGTTCGCCGATATGAAAATCCTATTCAAATTTCAAGTCAATCGGATGAAAATTGAAGTTTTAGAAATTCAAAAAAAGTGGTTGACCTTTGGCCTATGTTGACCTTTTGGCCTACACTGATCTCAAAAATAGTTGATCGTTGAAATCAGTTAGCTGCTATGTAAATCCTATTCAAATTTCAAGTCAATCGGATGAAAATTGAAGTTTTAGAAATTCGAAAAAGTGGTTGACCTTTGGCCTATGTTGACCTTTTGGCCTACGCTGGTCTCGTAAATAGTTGGTGGTTGAATTCAGTTCGCTGATATGCAAATATCATTTAAAATTCAAGTCAATCGGATGAAAATTGAGGATTTTAGAAATTTGAAAAAGTGGTTGACCTTTGGCCTATGTTGACCTTTTGGCCTATGTTGATCTCAAAAATAGTTGGTGGTTGAATTCAGTTTGCCGATAAGTAAATCCTATTCAAATCTCAAGTCAATCGGATGAAAATGGAGGATTTTAGAAATTTGAAATTGTTGTTGACCTTTGGCCTATGTTGACCTTTTAGCCTATGTTGATCTCAAAAATAGTGGGTGGTTGAATTCAGTTTGCCGATATGTAAATCCTATTCAAATCTCAAGTCAATCGGATGAAAATGGAGGATTTTAGAAATTTGAAATTGTTGTTGACCTTTGGCCTATGTTGACCTTTTAGCCTATGTTGATCTCAAAAATAGTGGGTGGTTGAATTCAGTTTGCCGATATGTAAATCCTATTCAAATCTCAAGTCAATCGGATGAAAATTGAGGATTTTAGAAATTTGAAATTGTTGTTGACCTTTGACCTGTTGACCTTTTGACCTTTTGACCTCAAATATATATATGATTTTGTCAGACCACGAACTCCACCATTTGGTGAAGTTTCGTGAAGATCGGTTTATAATTGTGACCTGTAGGCAAGTATAAGTGAGCAGACAGACAAACACACCAACCAACAAACAAATACACAAACCGGAGTGATCAACAAACTTGCAAAAAACTTTTTTTTTTTTTCTTTTTTTTGCCAAGTAACAGACAGACAGACAGGGGTGAAAACATAACCTCCATCCACCTTTGGTGGCGGAGGTAATAAGCCTGTAACATTTGCATCACTCTATGCCGTACCACAGCCGACACAGAAAGTGATCAAGGTTGGCAGAAACATTCAGCAAAGACTAATCACTGCATATAAAGCTAAGCATCCCGTTAACCTAGAGAAGATCCTTCAACATGAACTGATGCCTGTTCCAGTGTCACTTGCACCTACAGATGGCGGCAGTTTACAATCGGCTAACAAATCCATCTTAGCTGATGTCCTCGGGTTACTCCACCTTCTGTGATGTTGTCTGGAACCACGAGACGTTGAGTGTGGTGTTAACCGTTAAGTTCCGTTGGGGACGGTTCACGTGATGGATTGGTCCAAGTCCTTGCCAATCACAGGGCTTCCCTGCAATCAAATGACTGCCGATTTTGCCGTTGTAATTGATTGCGTAGTGCTATGTATGTGGGGACTTTGTGGGGTGTAAGTCGATGTGTCAGTTGATGGAGTGTTTATCAGAGTATCAGGCCTCGATAATCTCTCGGTTCACTCTCAAAGATCCTGTGCCAAGGATCGTGGTCTGATTCCATGAGAATGTGTGTGTGTGTGTGTGTGTGTGTGTGTGTGTGTGTGTGTGTGTGTGTGTGTATGTGTGTGTGTGTGTGTGTGTGTGTGTGTGTGTGTGTGTGTGTGTGTGTGTCGCAACCAATGACAACCTGTCTTGTCGTCTTACAGCAGGTTGGTGTTCAGTTAGCCTTGTGGTTAAGCGTTTGGATGTTTGGCCCACATAATTGGCTTCACAATCTTCACATTGTATGTCGTAGATGACATTCTTTCTGTCAAATTTGTTCACCGGGTCTTTTGGCTTTGACAGCTGTGCTCGTAAGGACGTTTGTGGTTTGTGGGTGATGTTGATGTTGTATTCACGTAGAATGCGGCTTGTGGTTTCAGAAGCATGTTTTATGTATGGAGGTGTGGAGTGCCACCGTGTGTGGAGGTGTGGTTGGATTGTTGTTGCTGTAGTTGGATTTCTTGCTACAAGATTTGATAAATGCATTTGGGTCGTGGTTTTCTCGCAGAAGTTGGGTGACGTGCAGCATTTCCATCCGGCGTTGTTCATCATCACTGCGGTGTGTTTTTGCACGATCTACTAAGCTGTGAACACAACTTCTTTTGTGGCAGGTGGGATGGCCACTACGGTAATCCAATACTTTGTCTGTGTTAGTAGGTTTAAGGTACACCTGCGTGTGTAGCTTTCCGTTTCCGTCCCTGGAAAGATGTACATCCAGGAATGGTAGAGACCCAGCCTGTTGTACTTCACATGTGATAGACTGGGTCAATTTTCAAAAGATCTTAACCCCAAAGGCAAATCGTGTTAATTTAGGGCACACAATGCTTTTAGGGGTATTGAGGGGTGCTGAACTCAAATCTGCTGTATTCCCAGCAAAAAAAATGGCCGATAATGCCTCAAAATTGAGAAATCCAAGATGGCCGCCACCGCCAGGCTGAAATGTATTTATGTACATATCTTTTTGACTAAACAAGGTAGAAACTTGAATGAAATGTGCTTTTGTAGGTTTTCATATATGGGGAATCCAATGCCATATTCAGTTTTGAAATAAAATGTGAATAAACTGCTTGAAACTCATATTTATTTCTAAAATAGTCGTTTTTAACGATGAATAATTCGTCGACCAGATAAGATCCGCAAGCGCCCATCCCTCTCCCTCCCCACCAAGAACACAGACCGCCCATTTAAGCCCAGAGGCACACTACATATGATTTAAATGTTGGCAGGAAACATATTAGCGATGCAATTCCCATTTTGGCGAAGCAAAGTAAGGTACCTCAAATAACACTGACGCGCTTTGACGTAAACCAACATTTGACAAGCAATTTATTTATTTGTAACATGACAGCAATGGCAAGAATTTTTACTTAATTGTGCATGAATTGCATGAGTTGATCATATCTGCTGTCAAAGCGTTATATGCAGTCCTTCATTGTGTGTACAGGTAGATGTGCCCACATGAACTTATTCCCGGTCGTTATGAGTGTTCCGGCAGTTGTCGCCAGGTTTCCTGCAGTTGCACGCCTCGATGCATTCCATGCGAATTTTCCTGCAGCTGCAGCGTTGGCTGAGGCACCCCTTCGTACAACCACATGAGGTGATCTCCCTGCAAGCTTTCGGCATATGTTGCAGATAGAGTAGCCATGGCACTAACTGACCATCTAGGTGCATCCATCCCATTTCGGTCACTGGAGGAAGATCAGGATATGGCGAGTGTGCTTGGTTCCAGACCCTTCCTTGATAGTGTGAACGCATGATGTGAAACTTTGCTGCATCTGAGGTTGGTGGCAGAGTCTCTTGTGCACGACCGATACAAAACAACTTGACTCGTGCTTTGTTGCATGTATCGACCTCGGGCACGCCATATATCTTACAGATGAATTTCTCTGTTGATGTAGCAATGTTTTCGGTGAGAGGGCCCTTGCCAAGGCCAATCAGATCAGTGTGATGTTGCTGGAACACCTGCCAGGCTGTTTCCTTACCGTGGCCACTGAACTGAGACACACTATCACAGCCGGTGACGGCATGGAAGGCAAGTAGTGTGTCCACTTGATCAGCAGATAGCAACATGTGAATTTCATGTACTGGGAAATACTTTGGAGCCTTCGATGTCCCAGCTTTCATGTAGAGACGTGTACAGCCCATTCTGTCATAGTGTGCTAGAAGTAGAAGAAGCACGTCTGTATCACGCACTGACACAACTATCGTTTCCATATGAGCATGGATGCAGTGCAAAATCAGCCAGTATCAGCTTCTTCATGGTCAGCCCTTAGAGAGGAGACTGCGAGATCTGGATCAGATGACTTGACAGTGGTCGCTTCGGCAAACCCCCCTGCTACTACAACCACTGCTTCATCTGTCGGGCTGTGTTCAATCAGATGGTTTGAAAGTAGTAGAGCGAGATCTGCTTTATTTTCCTCGAGTGCCATAAAGCTAGACCATTCTGATGGGAGAGAAACTGATGACTCGTTTTCTATTTTACGACGTACCGGTCGGTGGCGGTGCTTGCGTTTGATCCTTGTGCCTGCTTTTATTGATTCGTCTTGATACCTGTCGAAGACTACGTCGATCCTCTAGTATTTTGCTCCCATCTTGCACACAGTGTTAGCAAAGGTGTCGGCATAGTCTGGGAAAACCACATTTCCAAGCTGGCCTCCAAAGCCAGTCGCCGACTGGGCATCCTCCGTCGTGCGAAGTCCTTCCTCGGCACACCTGAGCTCCTCACCACATACAAGGCTTTCATCCGCAGCTCAATGGAATACTGTTCTCCCCTATGGGCTGGTGCTCCTGCCTCACACCTGGCTCGGCTTCACGCTGTTGAATCCAAAGCTTTCAAAATCATTGGAATCTCCCGCGATGAAGCTATCTCTGAGGGCCTTTCACTCACTCACCGCAGGCAGGTAGGTGGTCTTTCTGTCTTCTACCGACTCCTCTCCGGCCTTGCTCCCCCAGCTCTCTCTGTGCTCTGTCCCCCAAATATTCCTACAGGTCGCACAAGATCTGCTAGCAACCCTCTGATGGTTAAACTGCCGAAATCTCGGCTCTCTGCTCACCTTCACTCTTTCATTCCTCTTTTCTCCTGCCTGTGGAACAAACTCCCACACTCCCTTCAATCCCTCTCCTCCCTCCAGGTCTTTAAAACAGCTGTTCACCACCATCTCTTATCTTCCCCCATCCATAACCTTGATCTTTTCTACCCCCACTAATTCACCCCAGATCCACCTTGTTTGAAATTCCAACTTCTTTCCTGGAAATCCTGGCAGTGTCCATATGTTTATACCTCTCCCACCCCCCCTCCCCCCCCCCCCTTCACATGCCTCCCCCCAAAGCCCTCTCCCTCCCACAGATCTCTCGATGTCTCCATCTCTCTCGGTCCCTGCTCTCAAATGTTGTGTTTGTGTCCTTCCCCCTCTCTCCCCATCTTGTCTACCGCTCCCGATGTTATTTGTTTTATGTCTGTTTGTCTTTCTGTGTGATTAATGTTCGCTCTTTCACGAGCCTCGATCTTGTATACAAAAAAAAAAAAAAAAAAAAAAAAAAAAAGGTCACCAAACGTTCTAATGTCAGTCGTCTTTCCAAGTGCCATCACGAGTGCTTGGCCATCAATGAGCAGACAGCAGGGTTCATCGAGTGTAACATTTGGAGGGGTTCGGACTTGTTGCGTCAGTATGTTTGCTAACACAGATTTGTTGGTGGAATGTAGACTACCACTAGTTGTGGCCAAAGATAGTGGGACGGTCATGAGTTCATGCTAAAGGATGTTTTCTAGGTTTACCTCGCGCCCTGCTCTATAAGCTGTTATGAGCCTTTGTAGAATGTTCCTGTCCACTTTGATAGTGTTTTGCTTGCCCTTGGAAAGTTGCACGACTTTGTACAAAGAGGCAAATGTCTTGGCCTTATTCTTTTGAATGGGTGATTTCAGATCCAGGTGCTGGTCACTATCTGGAGGCTCACACAGACGTTTGTCCATGAAGACTTTCATTTGCACCTGTCCAAGGTGTTCTGCACTGAGCAGAGATTCTTGAATCACAGGCGTGACCACATCCTTGTTGATTATGTTCTTCAATGTGTCACCGCCATCTTGAAACACACCATGCTGTTTCAATGATACAACTATGCTGCCTTCAACAGAGTCATCTTTCTCCATTCTACTTTTCGTGCACTCATTGTGCGTGTACTCATCGTCTTCTCAGATTATATGGCAATGTCCATCTACTGAGTGCGGATGCTATTCTGGTGATACCTACTAAGCCTCCACTCTTCTTTCCTGTAGCGTTTAGCCATTCCGTACTTTGGTCCGCCGATACCTGATTGAAGCGTCGATCATTGCGTTTTACTACGAAGTTGCCTTCCTGGAACTCGAGGAGGACTTCTGGTGGGAGAATCGACATCTCAGCCAGGTATACATTACCCCATCTGGCATAGTTAATATGATCGTACCTGAAGAGGAATGGCAGCATACATTTGAACTCATATAGGTGGAGATCCCATGATCCATCACGTTGTGCTCTTGTGAAGCAGAGTAGGATGCTGACCATAGTCATTTAGTCCCACCAGAATTCAGCATTCGGATCATCAACTACAAGAGCTGCAGCGAACTCTTTCATGGGCTGCTGAAATCTGTCGGTAGTCAGTTTGTCAACCATCTGTGCAATGTGATCGGCGTCTATGGATGTGCAGACATCTGAGAGTTCGGCTCTCAGTGCAACATCAACCCTATCTAGGTATGTATAGAGCCGTGGGAGGAGTAGTTGCCAAAGAGCCTGTAGGGTAAGTTTGTGCATCCTGATTGCACGTACACTCATTGTGCCCATGACACCTATTTCCTCCCATGACATGCTGTGCAGCATTGGCTCCCAAAAGATCACACCCTACCCATAGCTCGCTCAGGCCAGACTCACTCATGTGTCGTCCTATTACACCCAGAAAGTTCATGGCAATGTGAAGTCCTCCAAAGCAAGGTATAAGCACGTCCTTGTACTCTTCTATCGACCACTTCAGTTCCAGCAGCTTCGGATAAAGTGCCTCGTCCACCGTCAGAACGACATGCTGCTGTTCCATCGATTTGGCTACATGGAGCACTCGCTTGACAACTGTGTTCAACGTGTCGAGTTCAGATGCAGAAGCCTGTATGATAGGTAGGTACACTACTGTAGTTTTCTCCGGGTTGACTGTGCTCGCCTTTTGGTTGTACAATGTCCAGGAAGGTATTGGCTTGTGAGATGACCGGGACAAGATGAAGGCCATGTCAGTTGCCAGCGCATTCTGTGCTGAGGGACATTCTTCAGGTGACTGTGTGAAACAATCAGATGTGATCACACCGCTGAATGGACGCTCCGTGATTCCTCTGTTTGGTGCAGGTATGATATCAGTCATCGCCTCAGGGATGTGGAATGTTCCTGTCTTGGAAATGTCAATTCCATTGAGGAGATCACCTTCAGGTGGACCACGTTGCCAGGCAGCCACTTGAGTGGCATGGAATGTTCCTTTTCCGTCCAGAGTCTACTCATTAATGTCGATGTTGTCCATCGAGAAATGGACAAAGTGACCCTTTACTAGATTTTGGGGAACAACAGCACCATCGTCATCCATGGTGTCTAATGCCTTCTTAGCCAGTACAGTGTCAAGTTTGATTACCTCACGGTAACTCATAACATGACCTGCCTGGTGAAACATGTTCACCAACTCTTTCGAATGTGTAGCTTGGTGAAGGGTACTGGCCATTCCTATGTGCTTCGGAGTGAGGAACTTGTCTCCATTGGCTGTGTACATAATATCCTGAGCAATGCTGATGATTCTAAGCCGCCGTCTGGCTTCGTTCTTATCATCGTCCAGTTCATCATCCTCCAGTAGACGCATCCTCCAGTAGACATCTGTTAAATCATATCACACGCAAATCATGAAAATCTAAACAGTACATGGCGCCCATTTTGAAAAAAGATTGAATTCTGCAACGGAAGCGGCCGCTACACCTCTTTCTCAGTCGCACGTTTATGTGTGAAGAGTGCGTGCCGAATCTGTAACATGGAAGCGGCCGCTACACCTGTTTCGCAGTCGCTTTGCACACGCTGCCATGTTACTTCGGAGCCGCATGTTTGTATCGGAAGAGTTCGTCAGGAGTCGATCTACTCTCTCCTGGTACGTAGAATAAACAGTATTTGTAGAATTTCAACAAAAGCCACATCACTGTTCATATCGGTAAATATTATTCCATCGTGTTTGGAAAAACTGGAAAATTGGAAATATTGGAAAAATTAAAAAACAATATAGCCTATATTACTCCAGGGGTCCCAGAATTACCCACCCAAAATATCGTTGCGATCGGCTCAGCCGTTTTTGTGGTACCTTCGAACGGACAGACGGACATTTGGTGAATTAATAGTAAGATTTCTTGTTAACCTCTATTCTAGGATGAAAAAGGGCTTTTACTTATCAAGTCACATTCGTATCTTTCTATTTACCCTTTTCAAGCATTTTATTCCATCTCTCATTACATTTCACCAAGTTTGGTACTGTTTTGTAATTAAAATAAACTAGAAAGGCCAACACATCTTTTATGTCATACTAAATCATTGATGTTGGTATTGTACCTACATCAATGGTTTTCAATCATTGTTTTATGTGACAAAAGAAACATTACAAATTTTCAAAGCATACATTTACTACAATTACATCTACTACTATTACTACTTATTTAATGGACCCAATTATTCCCACCATCTTTTGGGGTTGGGTAGGAGAACGTTCTGACGTTCGACAAAGGTTTTCAGGATTTTGCAATTTGTTCAGGGTACCTGCCAATGACAGCTTTTGTACTCTTTACGAAAGACACCAGATGGCTCCTCCAGCTTATTGTCTTTCCGATGGACGGTGCACACATTGACAACACCATGGTGACAGCTTATAGCTAGGTCAAGATTCAAATGGAAGTTGTACAACTCAAAGCGGAGTGTGTATACCCCCAAGCTATTTTGCCAGCCATAAAAACTCTATATGTACTTTTTGCCATCTGGTGGAAGTTCTGTGGTGCTTGGTAATCAACTTTCTCCAATGACAGAACTTTTAATGTTTTTCTTTTTTACGATGAATTTTATTTTTCGTGTCATGTCATCTGTACACCAATCTCCTCCCTCAGTTCATCCATTCTCTTTCTATACAGCCTCTTCACTCCTGCAATCCTCCTAACCCAGTTGTTCTCGGAAAACTACAGCCTCTGTTGTTGTCTCTGTCAGATGCTTCCCAAATGCCTCCTTCCACTCCTCCAGCACTTCCTGCATCTCCCATCCACTCGCCACCACAACAGCAAGATCAAACCTCTTCAATGCCTGGCGCTCCCCCCTTCTTTATGCTCTTCATTGCCATCCTTCTTCTTCCGTTTCCGGTCCCTGGAGCAAGGAAGCGTGTTCGACCTCTGGACGGCAGCAAAAGTTAAAGTATTTTTTCCATTCGTGTATTCGTCAATTTCTACTCATTTTTTATTGTGCATGTGTTGCAGGGTGTTTTCCAGTTGCTGTTGATTCGCAATTCCTGCAAACTTTTGTATAATTTAATCCTTTTCTGTCCCACCGCGTTCGCGGCCTAGTTTATCTCGGCCCATCGGTGTTCTGTGAATTTAAGTTCTTTCCTTCGCTGTATTGCTTATTTCTTAGATTTTCTCTTCTCCCCCTAACTTCCCCGAACATCGACCACTTGTCTAACGTTTTAAATCTCTTCAAAGTCTCTTCACGTCTCTTCTCGTCTCGGGAAGTCACGTGACGCCACGTCTCTTCAAAGCTGTGCATGCGCGCATGCTTTCGAAGTTAATAAGTAACTTTTCACAATTCTGTTTTTGTCGTAATACCGGCTTTACCACAGGTCGAAACTTTATCTTTCTTTCGGTGTGTATGTAACTATTGGTGTGTCTCTAATAGTATTCTTGGTGTTGGTTTTTCATACCTGTGTACAGAATCGTCGGTACAGTTCGTGTCGCATATTCTGACGCCAAGTGTAGGACTAGTCGTAGGAGGCTACCGTGTCTGACCTTGGCTTGAGGCTTTGTTTCTGTCTCAGCGGTTTCTTCGATTGCGCTCGCAATTACTTTCGGTCTCTATTTTTCACGTTTCACATTCGGTCTCTGTCTCTGTTTTCATCTCAAAAAACTCAAAAACTCAAACAAAAAACAAAAACAAAACAAACTAAAAAAAAACAAAACAAAAAACAAAAATATATATATTCTGTTCTCTGTTCTTATCCGTTTCGTTCTTATTTGTTCGTTCGTTCTTTGACCACGTTGTTCGTGATCACGTGTTCACGTCATTAAAAAATGTTTCATCTGTCCCCTGAAGAATGGTATTCTGTCATATACTACAACACCTTTTTCTTCTTGTTCTATAAAAGGATGCTTTGACTTGCTCACCAAATCTATTCATTCCAAAAAAAAATTCCATCTCTTACAGCTACAGTGCCTCTTTCATTCATTCCCTAAACTCTCCAGAACTCCACCCATCCTTCAGCGTCCTCAAACGTATTTTTGACTCGAAGGTCGCAAGAAACTCATTTTGCAAGAAATGTTCGTTTCCCATTAATCGTACATTTTTCAAAATCCAATCTCACCCCTCCCCTCCAAATCTTCCCCCATCACCCATCCCTTTCAAATCTTCCCCCTTGCCCCTCCCCTCCAAATCTTCCCCATCACCCATCCCTTTCAGATCTCCCCCCTTGCCCCTTCCCTCCTAAACTCCCCCCACACCCCTCCCCTCTGAGACCCTCCCTCACTCCTCCCCTCCTAGACTCCCCTCTCACCCCTCCTCCTCAAAGCGTCCTCCCCGCTTCTTCCCCCTTCCAACTCTCACCTTCATCTCCCTCAACCTTCTGCCTCACTCTTCCCCCTCCTCAAACAACACCTCACTGCGCCTCACCCAATCACCATCAAACCTTTTGTCCGCCCCATTCTTCCCTTTCTCCAAGCTGTTCTGAAATCTCTGACACACCTTCAACAGCTCTCCCTACCTCTTCCTCCTCTTCCACATCATACCCTACCGCTCCCCCCCCCCCCCTGTTCTGTATCCGATGCTCCCCCTTCGTCTTATTTAACAGTATGGACCTCAAACATCCGGGGCCTTCGCTCAAACTTGACTGATCTCTCCATACAGGTTGCTTCTGACAAACCAGACGTGATCTGCTTAACAGAAACTTTCCTCCTTCATTATGTCTCTGATTCCTTGGTATCTCTCCCAGGTTACTCCCTCCTCAGGTATGATAGACCTGAGCCTCGTCCTGGAGGGGGGGGGGGGGGGGGGTAGTTGCTATCTTTATAAAAAAACTCTCTTCCTCACTCGCCCTGCACTACCCTCTCTCCACCTCACCCCCAGGAATACCTTTGGCTATGCCTTCTATTCCCCTTCGCTCCCACCTTTTGTTCATATGTGTGTTGTACCGTCCACCAAACAGTGATGACTCCATCTACATCTCGCTGTCTGATAACATGGACCAACTTCTATCTACCCATCCCAACTCTCTCTTCCTCATATGTGGTGATTTCAATTGTCACCATGCCAGTTGGCTGGGTGTGGGTACCTCTCTCACCAGCCATGGCTCTTCAGCAAAGGACTTCTGTGACTCACTGGGACTGACACAATCTGTCAATTTCCCGACCCGGATCTCAATCAACGGAGCATCTTCTCTTCTGGACTTGGTTATGACTAACTTCCCTGAAAATGTCTGCTGCTCTTCTTCTGCTCCAATCTGCTCATCTGATCATGTGCTTGTTAAAGTGGACATCTCTCTGACCATTCTCAGAGAGCCTCCTCAGCGTCGACGAGTCTGGCATTTCACTCAGGCCAACTGGCACGGTCTTCAAGCAGCCATCAATCATCTGGACTGGTCTCCCATCTCTACCGCCTCTGACATCAACCCATCCTGGGAATTCTTCCAAAGTAAACTGCTCTCTCTCATGCACAGATTTATCCCATCTCGTCTTCAGTTGTCATACCCTTCCTCCCGTCCATGGTACACGGAATCTTGTGGTGAGGCTATTGCCCAGAAACAACTTGCTTTCGTCTCCTGGAAAGCAAATCCAACGGAAGGAAATCTCATTTCCTTTCACACAGCCCGAAACAAGTGTGTGTCCACCCTCAGGAGAGCCAGGAAACAATATCTCTCCGTTCTCAGGACAGAACTCTCTTATCTGTCTCCCTCTTCCAAATCCTGGTGGCGTCTGGTCAAATCTGTTTCTGGTGTTTGTTCCCCCTCCATCCCCTCCCTCACCTCAAATGGCCACATGGCTGACTCCGCGCATGAAAAAGCTGAATGCCTCAACTCTGTGTTTGCCTCTAAATCTTGTGTCCCAAACCCATCCCTCTCTGTACCCACCGTACCCAGTCGTACCCAGCTGCTCCTGGACTCTGTGTCCTTTCCTCCTGACAAGGTGGAAAAGTTTCTGTCAACCCTCAACCCTCGACTCTGATTCTGCAACTGGACCTGACGGCATCAGCCCACGGGTCCTAAAAGCTTGTTCTTCTGCTCTTTCACTCCCTCTCTCTGTTCTCTTCACACTCGCTTTTGCTCAAGGTCATCTGCCATCTGCTTGGAAATCTGCCAACATCACTGCTTTGCACAAAAAAGGTGCAAAAACAGATCCCAGCAACTACAGACCAATCAGCCTTCTCTCAATTATCAGTAAAGTCATGGAATCCATCATTGCTTCAGATATGAAATCTTTCCTCTTCTCCAATGGCTTGATCTCTGATCATCAATTTGGTTTCAGACCTGGTCACTCTACTCTGGACATGCTGCTACTGCTTTCTCAGCAATGGATGGAGGTCCTCAATGCCAAACAGGAAATTAGAGCTGTCTCCCTTGACATATCACGTGCCTTCGATATGGTCTGGCACCCCGCTCTGCTCACCAAACTCTCCTCTGTTGGTATCCATGGAAATCTCCACGCATGGCTGGCGGACTTCCTCTCTAGTCGTAGTCAACGTGTGGCCCTGAATGGGTTTCTCTCATCTCCTCTTCCTGTTCAGGCTGGAGTTCCCAAAGGCAGTGTTCTGGGCCCTGTGCTTTTTCTGGTCTTCATCAATGATCTCTCTGACTCTCTTGAAAATCCTCTCTATCTCTTTGCTGATGACTCTACTCTCTGTCGCTCCATTCTTCATCCCTCAGATCGGCAGTCTGCAGCCTCCTCACTCTCTGCAGACCTGGACAAAATAACAGACTGGGCAAACAAGTGGAACATGTCTTTCAATCCTGACAAATCCCACACTCTTACGATGTCTCTCCGAAAAGACCGACTGGACAACCCTCCCATCTACTTTCTGAATAATCCTCTCCAAGAAGTTCTGTCACTCAAACTTTTGGGTCTCACTATCTGCCATGATCTTTCCTGGGAAAACCACATTTCAAATCTGGCCTCCAAAGCCAGTCGCCGACTGGGCATCCTCCGTCGTGCGAAGTCCTTCCTTGGCACACCTGAGCTCCTCACCATGTACAAGGCTTTCATCTGCAGCTCAATGGAATACTGCTCTCCCCTCTGGGCTGGTGCTCCTGCCTCACACCTAGCTCGTCTTCACGCTGTTGAAAGCAGAGCATTCAGAATCATTGGAATCTCCCGCGATGAAGCTAACTCCAAGGGCCTCTCACTCACTCACCGCAGGCAGGTTGGTGGTCTTTCCGTCTTCTACCGACTCCTCTCTGGCCTTGCCCCCCCCCAGCTCTCTCTGGGCTCTGTCCCGGAAATATTCCTACAGGTCGCACAAGATCTGCCTGCAACCCTCTTATGGTTAAACTGCCAAAATCAAGACTCTCTGCTCACCTTCACTCCTTCATTCCTCTTTTCTCCCGCCTCTGGAACAAACTCCCTCACTCTCTTCAATCCCACTCCACCCTCCAGGTCTTTAAAACAGCTGTTCACCACCATCTCTTATCTTCCCCCATCCAAAACCTTGATCTTTTCTATCCCCGATAATTTCACCCCAATTCCACTTTTTGAAATACCAACTTCTGTCCTGGAAGTCCTTGGTGTCCTTGTGTTTTATACTTCTCCCACCCCCCCCCCCCCCTTCCCACGCCTCCTCCCCCCAAGCCCTCTCCCTCCCACACATCTCCCTGCTCTTAAATGTTGTGTGCTCTCAAGTGTTTGTGTGCTTCCCATTCTCTTGTCTTCCGCTCCCTCTTTTTATATATTTTGTTTGTCTGGTTGATTTGTTTGTGAAGTAAATGTCAGCTCTTTCACGAGTTTCGATTCAGTATACAAAAATAAAAAAATTTAAAAATCCGCACTTCATCTTCCATGATCTCTACCAACTCCACTTTCCCCTTCACATAACTGGGTAGCTCCAACTCGCCTGTGCTTCCTTCCCCGTTCAACAGCTCTTTGAAATACTTCTTCTTCCATACTCCTACTCCTCCAAACCTTCCATTTATTTGCGATGTTGCTCATACGTGACCATCATCCGCTCCTTGTACTCTACGCTGACATTTCCTCTGCACTTCCTCCACCTAATCTTCCCACCCCTGCTCTCAACCTCTCTCATTTTTTAAATCCTCACCACAAACAAGACAGGCTTGTGATGGGTGGTAACACGCTTTCCCACCACTGCCTTACAATCCTTAACCCTCCAAAAATGTCGCTTCCTTACCACCATCAAATCCAGTTCTGTTCTGTGCTGTCCACTCCTATAAATAATCGTGTGCTTTCCAGCTTTTGAAAGTATGAACTAGCTATGGCCATCCCATTCCTCGCTATCATCTCCATCAGCTCTTGGCCTTTTCTATTCCTTGGTCCACAACCAAATTTATCAGCACATTCCTCTTCACCCGGTTCCGATACTCCCACGTGCGCATTAAAGTCCCCCGCAATGCAAAGCATCACCTCCAGCTCAACCATTCCAATCCTCCTCTCCAGTGCGTCCCTGAATTCCTGCTTCTCAGCGCCAGTCCTTGCCGTTTGTGGCCCATATATCCTTATACTTCATAAGTACTGGTACTGTATTTTATATAAAAAGGTTATTCTCAAAGGCTTGCTTTGGCCCCAAAAAGGAAACCTATTTGAGTAAAGTGTTTGCCAATCAGAATCTGTAATTTACATGGTTTACAATTTACCAGTTGCATTAAAATTGATGGTTTGCATTAACATTTATTTGCGGATTACCATACCATACCATTGGCATGTAGCACACAGCTGTACAAGCAGACATGGCACACCTACAGATGAAATGTTCTTCCACATCTTCCAAACTGTCTATACAAGATTGCATTTACTTTTCATTGGAAAATTCACACCGTATTCCCGTGAAAGAGCTCACACGCGTTTTTGAGCGAGGTTGGGATCGTGGTAAAATTGTGCACGCGTGATGTCAAGCTGCAAACTGGAAGAGATATATTCAGACATAATAGAGGTCAGTGATGTGGACCGCATGCTGGAGCAGGTTGAGGTGGAGAAAATGGGTAAAATTTACCTTGTAGTTTCTCCACTGTGATGTGTTGAATCGCTGAGTGCCAGGCACCGACCCTCACAAGACATGGCCTGCAAACATAATTGCTATAGCTGCTCAGCTATAAAATTGCTCTCCATAGCAGCATCACCCGGACATTCGCCCGGCGCTGTGCGCTCATGCCCCTGACTTCAGGTGGCTACAGTGAGTTTTTTTTCAATGGGATGCTCTTACTCTGCATCTGCTCTTCTTCTGGGCAGTCGTCCTCTGTTCTCGACATCTCCAGCCCACTGCTGCTCTCTGGTTCTGTATCACCATATATAGCAGTATCCATCTCTAGTAAGTGCTGCTTCAATCTCGCATTCCAAGGCGAGCTTTTGCCATCTTTGCATAGACTATGTGCAGTGTAATGTCAGCATTAATCTCTCCAATCTGAAGCTCCAGCTCTCACCAATTTTAATTATTCTTCACAATAAAGCCACAAGCAAATTGGGATCAAGATCGGAACAATGATTCCTTCCCTCCATGGCAAAGGTGCGGTGTGTTGCTTTGTTTCCACACTCTGGAGGCTTGCAAAGTTGCCTACAACTGTATTTGACTTCTTGCACATGCAATGAATTTTGAATAGTCCTGCTAATGTCCATGGGGCTTTGCCTGCGGTGATAGTCTGCAGCTGTACTGAAACAATGATGCTCTGTCCAACTGGCTAAGTGGAAAGACGCTTGTATAAATGAGCGCAGTTGTCAATGGTGCAATATGCAAATTTAATGAAGAACTTCACATGCAAGATTAATAAATAATGTGATTTACTCCAGTAATTACAAAATCCTTATCCCATTGATTCTCAATGCTTCACCAAGCAATATCTGTGAACAATTTCAAAATTATAACTTCTACATACAATTATAAAATTATAACTTCTACATAAAATTATAACTTCTACATAAAATTATAACTTCTACTTCAGAAAGTATTCACACACCCCATGACTTTTCCCCCATTTTGTTGTTACAGCCTGAATTTAGAATGGATTGAATTGAGATTTTTTGTCACTGATCTATACTTACTACTCATAATGTCAGTGGAATTTTTAAAAAGATTTTTTTTTACAAATCTAATTGAAAATGATTTTTATTTATTTATCGAATTTACTTAAGTATTCAACCCAAGTCAATACTTCGCAGTGATTACAACTTTGAGTCTTCTTGGGAGTGTCTGTATCAGATTTGCACATCTGGATTTGGGGAATTTCTCCCATTCTTCCTTGCAGATTTGCTCAAGCTGTCAAGTTGGATGGGAAGGGTCGGTAAACAGCAATCTTCAAATCTTTCCACGGATTCTCAATAGGATTCTGGACTTTGGCTGGGCCACTCGAGGACTTTCACATTCTTGTTCTGAAGCCATTCCAGTGTTGATTTAGCTGTGTGCTTGGGGTCATTGTCCTGTTCAAACGTAAATCTTCACCGCAGTCTAAGGTCTTTTGTACTCTGAAGCAGGCTCTCCTCAAAGATTTGCCTGTATTTGGCTCCATTAATTGTTCCCTCTATCCTTCCAAGTCTCCCAGTCCCTGCTGCCAAAAAGCAACCCCATAGCATGATGCTGAAAGCACCATGCTTCACGGTAGACATGGTGTTTGATGGATGATGAGCTGTGCTCTGTTTCTGCCAGATGTAGAGCTTTGAATTCAGGCCAAAACGTTCAATTTTCGTCTGATCAGACCACTGAATATTTTGCCTCATGCGTTCAGTCTTTCCCATGCCTTTTTGAAAACTCCAGGCATGCTGTCATGTGCCCTTCTATCAGGAGTGGCTTCCGTCTGGCCACTCTCCAATATAGCCTAGATTTGTGAAGTGCTGCAGAGACTGTTGTCCTTGCGGCAGGTTCTCCCATCTCGCCCAACGAACTCTGTCATTCTGTCAGAGTGGTCAGTTGGGTTCTTGGTCACCTCCCTGACCAAGGTCCTTCTTGCCCGGTTGCTCAGTTTGGTCAGACAACCAGCTCTAGCAAGAGTCTGGGTAGTTCCATATTCTTTCCATTTCCTAATGATGGAGCTCACCTTGCTCTTGGGAAATTTCAGCACTCTAGAAATTGTTTTATACCCTTCCAGATCGATGCTTCCTCACAATTCTATTTTGGACTTATATGGACAGTTAGTTATTGGGGCTTCATGGTAAAGTTTCTCCAACATGCACTGTCAACTGTGGGACCTTTTATAGAAAGGTGTGTTTCTTTCTAATATCATGTCCAATCAATTGAATTGGCCACAGGTGGATTCCAATCAAGTTGTAGTGATATCTCAAGAATGATCAAAGGAAATTGGATGCACCTGGGCTCAATTGAAGTGTCATAGCAAAGGCGTGGAATACTTATTGACTCAAGACATTTCAGCTTTTCATTCTTAATTATTTTGCATAGATTTCTAAAAAAAATCCACTTTGACATTATCAGGTATTATTTGTGGATCAGTATCCAAAAACATCTCAGTTTAATCCATTTTAAATTCAGGCTGTAACACACCAAAATGTGAAAAAGTCAAGGGGTGTGAATACTTTCTGAATGCACTGTAAATGCATGTTTTAGAACTAAAATCCAAAAGCCATCACACTCCAAAATACTTTTATTCCACCTCTGCCACCTCCATCCCAACTGGGCTCGTAACACCTATCCTGTAGCTTGGGAGTGGTAAACCTATCCAGAATTGTAACCCTTATCAAGAGACTCCTTTGGCAGAATCGACTCCCTGCAAGGAGCGAGCATGGTACATTGTACTTGTGAGCATAGCTTGGGGGAGCAGCTTATGTCTTAAATGTAATTGCGTGAAAAAACACATTTGCTTTGTCTGGTCACTTTTTCTTTTACGTGTGGTAGAAATGAGAAAATTGCAAGTGTGCCAAATTGATAGTAGTAAGGTTGTTCAAAACTTGACAAAAACCAATTCCTCACCGGAATTCTATAATTTAGCAAATAGCTGAAAACTTTATTCCTTTTATCCATACCGAGTAATCTTACCAACACATAGGCAGCACAAGAGTGGAGATTGGAAGTAAATATATTGTAATGGCTGCCAGTTTTGGACCAGTCTTCTGATCGAAATCCTAACAAACCAATGCTTCGTGGACTCGTGGTCAAATCCGCCACCCACACGATCCCCAATTTAGCAACGGATCGTGGAAGGAGGCAATACGCTGTCCGCCAGGAAAGCTGAACAAATCTTTGCTTCGGTTTTCAGCGAACGGAAAACTAACGAGAACCTGTCGCTATTGCTGGGTTCATCAGTCTAATAGGATGGGGCCGAGAGATTGTACCCAGGATGAACGGTTGTGGTCTTAAGTCATCCTATCGAGGGTTCCATGGCAATTCCCAACAGTCGTGGACTTAATCACGCCATGGATATAATGCCAATTGACGAATCATGTGCCAGGCCAACACACAGATGGTAAAGACGGGATTAAACGAGAATGGCACTCGGTAGAGAGCACACCTCCGCCAGGTTGCACAAATTACGTTTTTGTCTCCCGTCGCACCGCGGAGCGAAAGAGGGACGATGGTTTTCCCCTCTGTCTGTGTGTCCGTCCGTGCGTGCGTAAGCGAAGGACCGAATTCTAATTTGGTTTGTGGGTGCAACCCATGTCAAAATCCAAGATGGCCGCCGCCATGTATGTCTGACGCCATGTATGTCTGAACCTTGTGAGCGGAATATCTTGAGAAATAAGCGAAGTACCAATTTCCAATCTGGTGTGTGGGTGTATCTAGGCATAAGGAAGAACGCTATTGAAATTTGGGTCACCACATCAAAATCGAAGATGGCCAATGCCATGTATGTCTGAACCTTGTGAGCGGAATATCTTGAAAAATAGGCGAAGTACCAACTTCTAATCTGGTGTGTGGGTGTATCTAGGCATAAGGGAGAACGCCATTGAAAATTGGGTCGCCACATCAAAATCGAAGATGGCCAACGCCATTTATGTCTGAACCTTGTGAGCGGAATATCTTGAAAAATAGGCGAAGTACCAACTTCTAATCTGGTGTGTGGGTGTATCTACGCATAAGGGAGAACGCCATTGAAAATTGGGTCGCCAAGTCAAAATCCAAGATGGCCGCCTTGCGTCTTCCACTTTGTCAACTCACATCACTTCACCGACGGGGGATCTAGGCGTAACGCTTGTGTATCCAATGGTGGGTCAGATCTGGATCCGGATCTTCACCAAAATCTAATCGGCGTGTTCTTGTCACCTAACCAACTCATCCACCAAGATGTCACCAGTTGTCCACAACTTGTTGAAATATCATGCCATATATCATTTTTTGCCCTATCACTCAATGGTGAAGAATCACTTAAAATAATTATAACATTCTCGGATCCGGATGTTCACCAACATCGAATCAATTCTTCCTTGTCACACACCCAACCTGTCCACCAAGTTTCGTTTGAATCTGTCCACAACTTTTTGAGAGATTCTGTTCACAAACAGACAGGTGTGAAAACATAGCCTCCATCCACCTTCCCTGGCAGAGGTAATGATAATAATAACTAGAAAGCATCTGAAAATTACATTTTACACCGGTTACATGTGAATCAAAAGAGGTGGTTTTAACACTGTACAGGAAGTTAGTGAGACTTCCTGAAGAATATTGTGTGCAGTTTTGGTCAACACATCTGAAGAGAAGCATAGCTGCCATAGAGGGGTCTGCAACTGCAACAACACACACTCGGGGGACACACACTGACACACACACACCATAGAGCTGCAACTGGTCCAACTGGTAAACCAGAAAGCATCTGAAAATGCAAAGCCCGTCCGTATTTTCACACATTTTGTATTCAGACATCTTCTTCATCTTTCAGATGCTAAAAAATATCGAAAACAGTTAAAACAATACAAATTTAAAATTGATGATTTTATGCCGCCTTGACCTTTGAGCTTTAGATCTAAAAGCATAATCAGCTTCTAGCTTTTCATTGATGAACCAATTCCGTGACCCAATCTGCAAATTCTTAAAATTTAGGTCAATCGGATGAAAATTGACTTTTATGTGACACGGACCTTTGACCTATTAATAAAATTATTAATTTTTCTTCTCCATATTATAATAAATGGGGACACACACACACACACACACACACACACACACACACACACACACACACACACACACACACACACACACACACACACACACACACACACACACACACACACACACACACACACGAAAACGGTCACATGCTAAGACGGACATACATGGACACGGACAAACACAAACACACACACACAGACACGGGCACACACACGGACTCAGACACACATGCGGACACACACACACACACACGGATTCAGACACACATGCGGACACACACGGACTCAGACACACATGCGGACACACACACACATGCGGACACACACACACACATGCGGACACACACACACACCCTTAGCGCACGGCCGCGAGGTGCACCATCTTGTCCATATACAGAGTGTTATGAGAAAAACTACTTCCCCCATTTTCATTGCTACCACCTCATAAAAAACTCAAAATAATGATGAGATTAATATTAAAACGCAGAAGGCGGCCTGAATGATGACAAAGAGTGGAGATGCAGTCGCTCACCACCGGGTGTTAACATAGTTGCTCTTACAGCGCCTCAGGTTGCCGCGAATGGCAAATCGGAAGGCACCAACCTGCATCTCCTGTTTTATATGTACGATTATTATACAATTCAGAATAATGATGAGATTCATATTAAAACTCAGAAACCAGTCCGAATAATAATAATGAGTGGAGATGCAGCCTCGGACCATCTTCTGTGAACAACACCACTGTTCTTACAGCACATCCGGTTGCCGCGAATATTGTGTTTGAATGCGTCAGGCCGGCATCTCATGTTGTGCGTCTTTGATTAATTAATTATTATTCCAGGTGTGGCGGATACGAAAGCACTGACGTGGTGACATCACCCCGCACACCAAGTGGGGATGGGCCACGCCAGGGGGAGAGGAGTTATACACGGCTACACGGGGCGCGCAGCCCTGAGCAGTTTAGTGCTGCAGTTTGAGTACTTTGAATAAAGACTCTTTTATGAACCGCGTTGTCCGCTTGCTCCTTGCGTAAGCATTAGCGTGCGCAGCATCGCGCTTTATATGGTGACCTCGACGTTGGATCTGCCGTAGCGATCCTTCCGAACACGACGCCATTGCAATGGCAAACGACAAGGCAATGGCGATTAAACTTCCCGAATTTTGGGAGGCCCAGGCCGAAGTCTGGTTCGTTCAAGCCGAAGCCCAATTTCAGCTTCGCCGCCTCACCGGCGATGACACGCGCTACTGCCACGTCGTCGCCTCCCTCGGGCCCGGCACGGCCGCTCGAGTTGTGTCCGTCCTTCGCCAACCACCGAATGGCCACAAGTACGAGGCACTCAAGCGGCTACTCCTAGCCACGTTCGGCCTCACGGACGACGCACGGGCCGACCACCTCCTGGATCTCCCCGAGCTCGGCGACACGCGCCCGTCGGTCCGAATGGACCATATGCTGTCACTGTTGGGCAACGAAGCCCCCGGTTCTCTATTCCAGGCGCTTTTCCGTCGCCAACTTCCAGCGCAGGTTCGCCTCGCGTTGGCCGGGACCGTGCTAACGGAACCCCGAGCATTGGCCGCCGTGGCGGACAGGTACTTCGCCGCTTCGGACACGTGGGCGAGAGTCGGCGCGGCCGTCACGGACCTCGAGGCTGATGCTGCTGATGCTGCTGATCCACAGCATCAGCTTACACAGCATACGCGGCATGCTGATACGCCCCTCGTGACCGCCGCCACGCCCCGCCCACCGCCGCGGCGAAAACCGCCAACTCCACCGGCCTGGCGGAGCCAGCCACACTCCTCCAGCTCCACCACCTGGTGCTGGTTCCACGCCAAGTTTGGCCACGAGGCTCGGCAATGTCATCCGCCATGCTCCTTCAACAGGTCGGGAAACGCCCGGGCCGGCGCTCAATAGTGGCGATGAGCGCCGGCCGTTCGAGCAGCCTGCTGTTCATAACGGACACCTTATCCGGGCGCCGTTACCTGTGCGACACGGGAGCGCAGGTGAGTGTCGTTCCCGCCGGTACGTCAGACAAGCACGCCGCGGGCGGGGGCCCCGCGCTGCTTGCCGCGAACGGGACGCCCATCCGTACGTACGGAAAACGCTGCCTCTCTCTGCGGTTCGGAGGGCAGGTTTTCCGATGGACGTTCGTCACCGCCGACGTGCCCATGGCACTGCTTGGCGCGGACTTCCTGTGCGCTAATGGGCTCCTGGTCGACGTAAAGCGCAGACGTCTTGTCCAGGCCGAGACGTTCAGCTCGCTCGCTTGTGCGCTGCCCAGCTCGTCGAGCAGCTCAACGAGCGGCTTGCCAAGCGGCTTGCCGAACGGTTCGGTTCCGGCCACGTTGATCTGTACGCTTCCGGCAGCGGACGCATTCACCCGCCTCCTCGCCGGCTTCCCGGCCCTCACGCGGCCCACCTTCTCGGCGGGGGCCATCAAGCACGGGGTGGCCCATCACATCCCCACCGTCGGGCCACCAGTCTACGCCCGGGCACGCCGCCTCGAGCCGACGAAGCTGGTGGTGGCAAAAGCGGCGTTCGCTACCCTGGAGCGACTCGGCATCGTTCGGCGCTCAGAGAGCGCTTGGGCGTCGCCGCTGCACATCGTGCCGAAGCCCGGCGGGGGATGGCGACCGTGCGGGGACTATCGCCGTCTCAATGACGCCACCACCCTCGACCGCTACCCCGTCCCCAACATTCAGGACTTTTCCGCCCGTTTGGCGGGCATGTCCTTCTTCTCGAAGGTGGACCTCATACGCGGCTACCATCAGGTCCCCGTCAGGCCGGAGGACGTCCAGAAGACGGCGGTCATCATGCCATTCGGACTCTTCGATTTCCTGCGGATGCCCTTCGGTCTGAAGAATGCGGCTCAGGCGTTCCAGCGACTGATGGACAGCGTCCTGCGTGACTTGGATTATGTCTACGTCTACCTGGACGATATCCTCGTCGCCAGCGCGTCCCACGAAGAGCACCTACGCCACCTCCGCACGCTCTTCGAACGCCTGGGCCAGCATGGCCTGATTGTGAACCCCGCAAAGTGCCGGTTCGGCGCCGCCGTAATCGATTTTCTGGGGCACCGTGTCACCAGGCACGGAGCCGTCCCCCTGCCGGCCAAGGTGGAGGCGGTGAAGGGGTTTCCGCGCCCCCGCACGATCAGAGGGCTGCAGGAGTTGCTGGGCATGGTGAACTTTTACCATCGGTTCCTGCCCCGTATCGCCCAGCTCCTGCGCCCCCTGCACGAAGCTCTCCGAGGTAAGCCGGGCAAAGGCGACGTTACCTGGACCGAGCAGATGGACACGGCGTTCACGGGTGCGAAGCTCGCCTTGGCTAACGCCACCATGCTCGAGCACCCGGCGCCCGATGCACCGATCGCCCTCACCACCGACGCCTCGGACTACGCGGTGCACGAGCAATGGGTGCGTGGAGCTTGGCAACCGCTGGCGTTCTTTAGCCGGCAGCTTCGCCCGCCCGAACGCCGTTACAGTACCTTCGACCGCGAGTTGCTCGGGCTTCACTTGGCGGTCAGGCACTTCCGCCATCTGCTCGAGGGCCGTGCATTCACGGCCTTCGTCGACCACAAGCCGCTGATCTTCGTGATGGGCAAGGTCACCGAGCCGTGGTCGGCCCGGCAGCAGCGTCACCTCTCGGCCGTGTCCGAGTACACGACGGACATCCGGCACGTCGCGGGGAAGGACAACCCGGTGGCGGATTGCCTTTCCCGGGCGGTCGCCCACGCAGTCCACCTCGGCATCGACTATGCCCGGATGGCAGCGGACCAGGCCGCTGACCCCGACGTTCAGGCCTTGCGGACCGCCGTCACGGGCCTCCGCGTCACCGAGGTGCCGTTCGACGGCGCGGGTGCGGCCCTCTTGTGCGACGTCTCCCTCGGGCGTCCTCGCCCCATCGTGCCCGCGGGCTGGCAGCGCCAGGTGTTTGACGCCATCCACGGCCTGTCCCACCCGGGCGCGAGGGCCTCCCAAAGGTTGATCGCCGACAAGTTCATCTGGCATGGCCTCCGGAAGGCCGTCCGCGGCTGGGCCAGGACGTGCCTCGCGTGCCAGCGCGCCAAGGTGCACCGGCACACCCAGGCCCCGTTGGCCCCGTTCACGGTGCCGGAACGCCGGTTTGACCACGTCCACGTGGACCTGGTGGGACCTCTGCCCCCCTCGCGGGGTTTCACCCACGTCCTCACCATGGTGGACCGCACCACCCGGTGGCCGGAGGCCGTGCCCTTGGCGTCGACGACGGCGGCGGATGTCGCGCAGGCTTTCATCGCCACCTGGGTCGCCCGGTTCGGCGCCCCCTCAGACATATCGTCCGACCGCGTCCCCCAGTTCACCTCGGAGCTCTGGGGGGCGGTCGCGCAGGGGCTCGGGGTCCGGCTGCACCGAACCACAGCCTACCACCCCCAGGCTAACGGCCTGTGTGAGCGATTTCACCGCTCATTGAAGGCCGCGCTCCGGGCCACCCTCCGCGACGGCGGCTGGGTCGACAGGCTCCCCTGGGTCCTGCTGGGCCTCCGGACGGCGCCCAAGGAGGACCTGCATGCATCCGCGGCGGAGTTGGTCTTCGGGCAACCGCTGCGGGTGCCGGGCGAGTTCCTCCCCGACTCCACGGCACCATGGTCCGCGGCACAGCAGCGCTCCGCTCTGCAAGAGACCGCCCAGAGGTTCGCCCCGGTGCCAACGGCATGCCACGGGCACCCACCGACGCACGTCGCCACGGAGCTTCGCACGGCGGAGTACGTCTTCGTCCGCCACGATGCCCACCGTACACCACTGCGGCCCCCGTACGACGGGCCTTTCCGCGTGCTGGAGACCGGGGCGAAGCACTTCACCCTGGACATCGGCGGTACTCCTGACCGCGTTTCTGTAGACCGCCTCAAGCCGGCCCACCTCGACGTGGACCATCCACCGCCAGTGGCCGGACCCCCGCGTCGGGGCCGCCCCCCTGAGGGCGGACCCCCGGCACTGCCCAGCCACGCCGCCACGCCGCCCCCCGGTCCTGCAGCCGGAGGCATCCCAGATGGCATCCCTGCATCCCAGACGCCGCCAGTCGCCAGGGGGCGCTTCAGCCGGGTCATCCGTTTGCCCCGCAAACTGACCCTTCAGGTGCGCGGGGATTCTGGGGGGGCGCGTGTGGCGGACACGAAAGCACTGACGTGGTGACATCACCCCGCACACCAAGTGGGGATGGGCCACGCCAGGGGGAGAGGCGTGGCCTCACGATATACACGGGGCGCGCAGCCCTGAGCAGTTTAGTGCTGCAGTTTGAGTACTTTGAATAAAGACTCTTTTATGAACCACGTTGTCCGCTTGCTCCTTGCGTAAGCATTAGCGCGCGCAGCATCGCGCTTTCTACAGGTATGGATCGATTTCTCTCAAAATAGTGAATATTGAGGCACGATGTTGTTGAGTTTATTATCAATGTTGCAAGTAAATTCGCATAGTACATTATTGGGTTGTTATTAGTTAAGCTCAGGCCTACAAACTCGGGGAACAATCAATGGAAGCATTTAGTCAATCCATCTCTGTCAATCCATCATACCAAATGTGTTCTGGGGACAATGATGGTACAGTGATACCGTGATTGATTACGTTGTTTGGTTGGAGATGTTATTTGTTGGGATATTAGGATTAATGCAAGCATTCTGTGCATGACTAATTGAACAGTGAACACGACTGTTGTTACAGCACATCCGGTTGCCGCGAATATTGTGTTTGAATGCGCCAGGCCGGCATCTCATGTTGTGCATCTTTGATTATTATTCCAGTAAAAGAATTTGGAATTGGAATGGCGACTCTGCTCTGATCCATCTACCTCATCACCCTGCACCATCACACCGGAATACTGTTATGGTGCAACAATTGCATTCAGAAAGTATTCAGACCCCTTCACTTTTTTCACATTTTGTTATGTTGCAGCCTTATGCTGAAATCGTTTAAATTCATTTTTTCCCTCATCAATCTACACTCAATACCCCAGAATGCCAAAGAGAAAACAGGATTTTAGAAACTTTTGCCATTTTATTAAAAAGAAAAAAACATAAATATCACATTGACATAAGTATTCATACCCTTTGCTATGACACTTGAAATTTAGCTCGGGTGCCTCCCATTTCTCTTGATCATCTTTGAGATGTTTCTACACCTTGATTGGAGTCAACCTGTGGTAAATTCAATTGATTGGACATGATTTGGAAAGGCACACACCTGTCTATATAAGGTCTCACAGCTGACAATGCATATCAGAGCAAAAATCAAGCCATGAGGTCGAAGGAACTGCCTGCAGAGCTCAGAGACAGGATTGTGTTGAGGCACAGATCTGGGGAAGCCTACAAAAAAAAATTCTGCTGCATTGAAGGTTCCCAAGAGCACAGTGGCCCTCCATAATTCTTAAATGGAAGAAGTTTGGAACAACCAGGACTCTTCCTAGAGCTGGCCGCCCGGCCAAACTGAGCAATCGGGGGAGAAGCGCCTTGGTAAGAGAGGTGACCAAGAACCCGATGGTCACTCTGGCTGAGCTCCAGAGATCCTGTGTGGAGATGGGAGAAACTTCCAGAAGGACAACCTTCACTGCAACACTCCACCGATCTGGGCTTTATGGCAGAGTAGCCAGACGGAAGCCTCTCCTCGGTGAAAGACACATGAAAGCCCACTTGGAGTTTGCAAAAAAGCACCTAAAGGACTCTCAGAATGTGAGAAACATGATTATGTTCAGAACACAATGGTAGTCCAGCATGCACACGAGCTTTTTTGAATGCCTCTTGTTTTGTATTGTTTGGCATTTTCTACAAGCTATGGAATGTCCCTTCTTTTCTCTACTTTGCCACATGGCACATACCCTTATATAAAGGGGCCTTTTCTATACCACTGGCATTTTACCCAAGAATGTCTCTTCTATATATATAAAGCAGTAAAGTATGTTTGTTTGTTTGTCCTCTTATAACTCTAGAACTACTCATCGCAGAGAAAAACCAAAGGCATATTCGGAATCAGTACGCCTCAAAGCAACTACAGCACACCTTAAATTTTAAAAAACTTCGGGTTTGAAAATTAGCGTATTAGCGCAGAAACGCTAGCAGAAGAGGGAGGGAATCGAAGGGAGCGCTCCCTCTAGCGCTTTGCAGCGCCAGCGCTTCTGTTAGCGTAATTAGCGTATTTCGGAACGTTAATTTTTCAACTTCATTATTCGGAATCAGTACGTCCCAGAGAAACTTCGTAATGTTAATTTTTCAACTTCATCCGATTGACATGGGACCAACGGCATGTGACAGAGAGTGAAACATACATGCTACATTTATTTGACGACAATGAGTTCCGACTTCCGGGTTCGTGCCGCCAACCCTGTTAGGCGCCTCTTGCGGCACACAGGGAATTACCAGTGAACTGGTACTCAATTTGCCGACCTCGGTAGGATGACAGGCTGAGTCAACCCCCCTGGTGTTAAGGGGGAGGAGGAGGGGAGGGGGAAGAGGAGGGGAATGAGGGGGGGGGAGGGGAACGGGGGGGGGAGGGGGAGGGGGGGGAGGGGGAATGAAGGGGGGGAGGGGGAAGGAAGGGGGGGAGGGGGAGGTGAAGGGGGGAGGGGAGGGGCCCTTATTCCCCTGGGCACCCCCCACACCCTCCCCCTCCCCCCTTCCCCTCCCCCCCATTCCCCTCCCTCCCCCCCATTCCCCTCCCCTCCTCTTCCCCCTCCCCTCCTCCTCCCCCCCCCTTCCCCCTTACCCTCCCCCCCCCCTCCCCCCCGTTCCCCTCCCCTCCTCTTCCCCCTCCCCCCTCCTCCTCCCCCGCCCGGCTAATGCCGGGTACTTCTGCTAGTCTTCTATATAGTTTGCCACATTGCACATCCCATATAAAGGGGCCTTTTGTATGCCCTTGGCATTTTTCACAAGATACATTTTAAATACTGTTACGTTTGTAGGGGGTAAGGATACCTTAATTCAGGTAGAGTGTGTAGATTAGTGTGCTCCAACTGTCGTGAAGAAGAAGAACCATCTCAGTGTACCATAAGTAGGGAATTTGTATAGACCGGACTGTCATGTAAGCTTGTATCTTCATCCCCATCAGAGGAGTGGGGCTTGTTAATTAGCAAGGGATTATGGGTAATTAATTCTCTGTTTGTACAGACTTGGCATTTAATATGGAATTTTTTTTTTGTGGGGGTGAACTTACTTTTCAAGATAGCTTAGAACCAAAATTCATTGGAATTATGTTGAAATTATTCTAGATTTTGTTAATGTGACCTTTAAAAGAAACAAAAACCACATTTGACATTTCGAAGCAAATAAATTGATCCTTGAAAATGATGTAAACTGATATCGAACTCAATTCACGGACAGTACTGTGTTAAACTTCTGTACATTTTCCAGAAGTATCTCTTTATTTTGCACATTAGCCAAAAAAAAATTCAACAAAAACAAAAGCTAAATCATGACTGGGATTACGGACAGTAAAATTACAGTTCAGTACTTCGTGTAACCCCCACGAGCATTCAGGAGAGCACGTACACGTTGAGGCATGCTGTTCACGAGATTTGCCAAGGTTTGGACAGGAATCGCTTGCCATGCAGTGACAATAGCCTGCTGCAATTCACGCACAGAGGTCGGCTGCTGGTCCAAGTGGTCGATCCGCCTCTTTAAATCCCAAATGTCTTGAAATTTATATTAGTGTGAATTTGCTTTATACCGTGTACCCCTCCCTCCTCCCCCAGCCCTCCCCCTTCCACAGATCTACCGACGTCCCTGTTCTCCACTGTTTTTGTGCTTGTGTGCTTCCCTCTCTCCCCCTCTTGTCTCCCACTCCCTTCATTGCATGTTTTATGTGTCTGTGCATGTTTTCATGTTCAATGTGTTAGGTCTTACACGAGCCTCGATCCTGAATCCCCCCCCCCCCCCCCCCAAATAAAAATGGTTAAGGAATCCTTTGCTGCTTCATTGTGGTTTCTATATAATTATACCTGCGTGTAAAGCTTGAGCTTTTAAAATGGAGTTAAGAACTGCATTCAACATTTGCTTAAAGTTCTAATTTCCCTGTGTTAGACCTGATTTGGTATCATTTATATATGGCTTTATCAGTGTTATATGTGGCTCATCATGTCCTTTGATTTTATGAATGCTTTCTGTAAAATCAATGTTCCAAACCTTTTGCAATGTGTTAAAAGTGTGTTTAGTATATAGTTATTATGTGATTTGTGTAAAAATATTGATAATATTTTTGAAACATTTAAGTTAATACAGAACAGGGGAATTGGAGTACAAACTGCCTTAAATGCAGAACCACTACTCACCTCCAGTCATTTATTCCTTTATTTTCCCACCGGTGGATCCACCTTACACACTCTCTTCAATGTCGTTCTTCCCCTCGGGTCTTCAAGACAGCTCTTCACCAGCATCTCAAGTCATCCCCCATCCAAAAAAAGAGCACACTGTCTTAAATAACCTTCACACATTTTGTGGAAGGGGTATGTAACCTGCCATAGAAAGATGAGACAATTTACACCCCTTCTATTTCTCGGGAGTTTTGGGAATGGGAGAGACGGTATGGGGTGGTGTTGAAAGATTGATGGAGTTTCTCAAGGTAACTGCACAGACAAAAATTCAGCAGAACACAGCAGGATATTTAATGAGAATAACAGATGCGGTCACAACAGATGCGGAGATCTAAAAAAAACTTGGACACTGGACATATAAGAGAAAATCTTTCCTGCTTCAAAGTGTCATAATCTCTGATATTTGTTCGGTACTTTATATGATACTTTGTAAATATTTGGACAGTATATTTTTGATGAGTATTGCTTCAGTGTCTCATTGCCCATAAAATGTTTGCTATTTGAAATTTGCTTATTTTGCCAATTATTGAAAACTACCTCATGCAAAAACTAAACATTAGCAGGTGTTGTTTGAGTTTCCTTGATTTTTAAATTCTCTCAAACTGCTCTTTATGTGCAGAGCACTTCACTCTCCTGCAATATTATTGCAATTCTCATGTGACATGTCCCATATCTATCAAGCTTGGACATTTAATCGGAATGAACACATTAAAAGTTTGTTCTCGACAGGATGGTGAGCTAGAAGTAATAGGTTCCAAGCTCGGTTTTCAACACGCCTCTTCTAGAGGGAATTGATTCGGGTGAATTACCAAATGCTTTGCACTTTTCACAGTTTTCACAGTTTCCACAGTTTCCACCATCTTTCTTCCCAACCAGTCTTTTCTTAGCAACTTTTCACATATTTCTCTGAGATATATATGTACGAGTGGGTCACCCGTGGGAATCCAACGGGGAAGGACGTGTGTGACATTTGGACATCTTCATTTAGTTGCTGCACATTCAATTTTACAAAATGGTTACTGCCAATTTATCAGATACACAAATTATGTAATCTACACAATGTATTTACTTCTGATAACATGTGAATGCATGTGCGTGAATATGGGAAATAAAGTTTGAAATGTGTCATTACATCTCATGTAAAATGTGACTTAAGAGCTCAAATCCTCCCCCTCCACGCCCCCATCCCTCCCACGACACGCACACACACACATATACACAAACACACACACCTCGTTTTTTCATTTCTGTTCCTCACAATTATTCTGTCTCTCTCTTATTCACCGACACACACGCACACATACACATATGTACACACACATGTACACCCACACACATATACACATACACACACATATACACATTTATACATATACACACACACACACATATACACACATATACACACACACACACATACACACACACACACACACACACACACACACACACACACACACACACACACACACACACCTCGTTTTTTTCATTTCTTCCTCACAATTCTCTCTCTCTCTTATTCACAGACACACACGAACACATACATATACCTACACACACACACACACACGCACGCACATATATATATATGGTCATGTCTAATTTGTCTGAAGGATGTAAGGGGTCTAAATGGCGTGAAGGTCTAAGGGGTCGAAAGGGACTAAAGGCGTGTAAAGGTCTAAACGTTCTAGGGGTCTAAAGGGTATAAAAGGTCTAACTATGAAGTGATCGAAAGGTGTCTAAAGTATCGAAAGGGTCTTAAAGGTAAAAGGGGTCCGAAGGATATTGGGGTCTAATGGGTCTAAAGAGTCTTATGGATATTTGGGGTTTTCAGAGTCTTTTGGGTTTTTGGAGTCCTTTAGGGTCATTGGGATATTTAAGGGTCCTCTTGGTGTTTGGTTATTCAGGGTCCTTTGGGTCTTCTGGTTCTTTTTGGTCTTTGGGATTATTTGTGTCTTCAAGATAATTAAGGGTCTTTTGGGTATTTTGGCTATTTGAGGACTTTAAGGGTCTTTCCTGGTCTTCTGGTTCTTCAGGGTATATTGGTTATTTGAGGTATTTTAGGTCTTCAGGTTATTTTGGGTCTTCAGGATATTTTGGGTATTTGCAGTCCTCAGGGTCTTTTTAGTCCTTGGGGTCTTTTGGGTCTTGAGGTTTTTAAGGGGCTTGATGCAGTGGCAGATGCAGAGTCTTATGGATATTTGGAGTGTTCAGGGTCTTTTGGGTCTTTGAGGACTTTAAGGTTCTTTCATGGGCTTCTGGTTCTTCAGTGTATTTTGGTTATTTTAAAGGTATTTTAGGTCTTCAGGGTCTTTTCAGTCTTCAGGGTATTTTGAGTCTTTGCAGTCCTCAGGGTCTTTTGGGTCCTTGGGGTTATAAGGTTATTAAGGGGCTTGGTGGTCTTTAGGGGTCTCAAGGGTCTTCAAACGTCTTTGGTGTCTCAGCAGTCAAAAGAGTCGAAATCAATTCAAAAGGGTCAAAAGGGTACATTCCAATAGTACGTAATTAATAGACAGGATGCAACTGAGTTCAAACAGTACAAAATTAATAGACATGTTGTCACACTGTAGGTAATTAATAGACAGGATGCAACTGAGTTCGAACAGTACGGAATTAGACATATAGTCACATGGCTTCATGGACGGATGGATGGATGGACGGACGCCGAGACCGAGGTCCTCATATATACAGTAGATGTGAAAGTAAGGAAAATAAAAAACCAAGAAAGAGCAATTGAGATTGTGGAGCCGAACCAGGACGTGTGTGGTTTTTTTCTTTGGGTCCTTAGAGTCCTCGGGGTATTTTGTGTCTCTTGAGTTCTCTGGGTCCTCTGGGTCTTTTGGATCCTTTGTGTCCACAGGATATTAGGTCTTTTGGGTCCTCAGTGTCTTTTGGGG
>NC_136269.1:113882404-113904904 GCF_964187855.1 Myxine glutinosa | reverse complement strand
AGGGGTGGGAGTGGGGGAAGGGTAGGGGGGTGGGGAAGGTAGGCGAGGAGGGAAGGGGAGGAGGGTGGAGGCAGGAGAGGAAGGGGGTTCATATATATATACTGGTTTGTGAATGTGGCATTCATCACGTTTCTGAGTTAAGTGTGATGCTGATCAGGAAGAAGAAGCCTTACTACCAACCTCGTACACTTCCGGAATTGTTTGATTTATTTGTGCTCAAATGTCTGGTGATTGTTTTGTATTTATTTATGCGAATGTGTACTTGTATATAACTGTCATTAATTTAAAAAAGGCTTTGGCACCATGGAGCGTTTTGTTTTTTTTAACTCCAAAAAAATGATCTTTTTTTCAGTATTTTTTTTTTTTTTGGCCTAAAACACACCCAGGCACTCACTGATGAACCTCTGAAAGTTTGACAAAGATCCGTTTAGCCATCTCTGGCGACAAAAATGGCGACACAGACAGACAGGCATCTCTCATATATAGTAGACTAGCCGAAAGCACCCGGCATTGCCCGGGGTTCTTTTTGAATGAACTTACTACGATAATTCAGCTTTTACTTGCGGCCGTAGAAGATTGACTACTATAATTCAGCTCAGCTATTAATTGCGAAATGGGCCCAGCCCGGCCGAGGCGGCCTCGACCGGCCTCGCCACCTAGCCTACAACCTTTCCGGGCCCTGTCCCGACATTGTTAGTTCTTTTTGAATGAATTTACTACTATAATTCAGCTTTTACTCGCGGCCGTAGAATATTGACTACTATAATTCAGCTCAGCTTTTAATTGTGAAATGGGCCCAGCCCGGCCGAGGCGGCCTCGACCGGCCTCGCCACCTAGCCTACAACCTTTCCGGGCCCTGTCCTGACATTTTTAGTTCTTTTTGAATGAATTTACTACTATAATTCAGCTTTTACCCGCAGCCGTAGAAGATTGACTACGATAATTCAGCTCAGCTTTTAATTGTGAAATGGGCCCAGCCCGGCCGAGGCGGCCTCGACCGGCCTCGCCACCTAGCCTATAACCTTCCCGGGGCCCGTCTCGACATTTTTTCTTTCTGAGGTTTCCTCCTATCTTTCACCGTTCAGGAGATTAGTGCGTGCAGACAAACAAACAAACAAACAAACAAAAACTTTCTTTTATATATATAGAAGAAGATATATATATACAGTCACATGAAAAAGTAAGTACACCCCATGTAAAGTTTTGACTTTTTCAACATATTTCAACATACAGCTATTTGATCTTCATTTCAACAATATTGACAGATAAAGGTGATATAATATAACAAATATCATGAAACATTTACATTTTCTAGTCCATTGTATAATTTAAATAAACAAATGCAAATTTCGCATGTGGAAAAAGTAAGTACACCCCGACATTTATCACTAGTTCAAATACCTAAAATTAGAATCAGGTGCACCAGCTCAGGTGCAAATGATTAGAACATCGTTAGAGGGGATCTTGGAGGAAGCTGTCTTATTTAAACCTCAGACATTTAGTTAGGTTTGCTCTTTGTTGTTGAAGTGTGCGGCGTCACCATGCCTAGATCAAAGGAGCTCTCTGAGGCCTTCAGAAAGAAGGTTATAGATGCCTACGAGTCTGGGAAGGGATTTAAAAAGATCCCCAAACAATTTGAAATCAATCATTCAACTGTCCGGAAGATCATCTACAAGTGGAGAAGATTCCAAACGACTGCCAACTTGTTCAGGCCAGGCCGCCCCAGCAAGTTCAGCCCGAGAGCAGACTGCAAAATGCTGAAAGCAGTCTCTTTGGAGGTAAATAAGCTGAAAGCAAGGGTAGAGCTATCGAAGAACCCCAGAATGTCATCACGGGACCTACAGGTAGCTCTTGCCACTGTTGATGTTAAAGTGCACGAGTCTACCATTAGAAAGAGGCTGCACAAATTTGATCTACATGGGAGGTGTGCCAGGAGGAAACCTTTGCTGTCCAGAAAGAACATCAGGGCAAGACTAAAGTTTGCCAATGAACACCTCGGCAAAGACCAGCACTTCTGGAACAATGTGCTCTGGACAGATAAGTCAAAGGTAGAGCTATTTGGCCACAGAACCAGAAGACATGTTTGGCAAAAACCAAAGACAGCATTTGACCACAAGAACCTGATACCAACTGTAAAGCATGGTGGTGGAAATATTATGGTTTGGGGCAGCTTTGCTGCATCAGGGCCTGGGCAGCTCACCATCATAGAATCCACTATGAATTCTACTTGAGGTTGTTTCTGCCAAAGGGGGCAATACCACCTATTAGAGCCAAGGGTGTACTTACTTTTTCCACATGCGAAATTTGCATTTATGTTTATTTAAATTATACAATGGACTACAAAATTTAAATGTTTCATGATATTTGTTATATTATATCACCTTTATCTATCAATATTGTTGAAATGAAGATCAAATAGCTGTATGTTGAAATATGTTGAAAAAGTCAAAACTTTACACGGGGTGTCCTTACTTTTTCATGTGACTGTATATATCACGATAACTCATAAAGTTGTGGGCGACTTATGACAAAATTAGGTGGATTCGTTGGTTAGGTGAAAAGAACAAGCCGATTAGATTTTGGTTCAGGTTCAAATCCAGATCTGACCTATCAGTGGGATGAATAAATGAATGAATGATCGTTTTAAGGCCATTTTTCGCCGCTAGAGTGGGGGTTAGCCTTGTGGGCCCCATGACAATCATGGTTCCCTGTTTGAGGCAATGTTTTTATGGCCGGATGCCCTTCCTGACGCCAACCCTTGGTCATGCTCTTACTCTTTCGATGCGCAGGGATATTCGTGTACCTATTCTAAATTGGGGTACACATCGTGATCATTCATCCCAGGAAGCTGGTACTCACTTTGCCGACCTCGGAAGGATGACAGGCTGAGTCAACTCCCCTGGCGTTAATTCAGCGATTGACCGGGATTCAGAACCCAGGATCCTCGGATCCCAAGCCGGCACCCTAACCGCTAAGCCAACACCAGGCTTATGATAGAGTATGGATACAAAGTATAGTATAGTATAGATAGAGTGGGATACAAAACGTAAACTGTTCCACCTGGCGGAGGGGAGGTATGCACTCTACCGAGTGTCATTATAGTTTACTTTTGATGTATCAATGCTCTTGAGTGTATTTTGGAGCAATTTAAATGTAGTGGAAAATGAAATGAATGTGGGGTATTCAACAACTTATAAGAATGACATTCTCACATAATAGACCAAACATATGAGAAAAATATACTTGATGTATAAATTTTTTGGAAGTTGGTTTTTTCTTGCATTATTGTGAGTTGTCATGCTCATATAACCTTTTGAACTCCCAACATTCCATAGTATAATTCAAATATCAATAGTTTGGTAATTCAGCAGTTTCCCCTCAATGAATGCCAGAACAAAAAAGACATCATGCAGAGCACGATACTTGCAAAATACAACCCCTCCCCACCCCCCCACCCCCAAAGTTGCCATACATCAAATTGTCCATTTCATTAAGATTTGAATTGCCGATCTAAATCAAAGCTCGGTTCAATTGGAAGAAATTGATTATTTTTCAGATGAAAATTTATGATTTTAGAAGTTTGACATTGCGTTGACCTTTGACATTTTGACCTCAAAAATAGTAAGTTTCCCAATTTAGTGACTCAATATGCAAATGCTGTTCAACTCTACAACATGGTAAAGTTTCATGACGATGGGTTTAGAATTGTGACCTGTAGGCGATTGACAGACAAACAGAACAATGCACAAGACCAACCTTTGAAAAACCTTCGATTTTGCAAGTAATAATTGCAATCAATCAGACTTCTACCAATTATAAGGGAAGTCTTGGAAGGTGCAACGAACAATGGTGTCGAGAGACATCTAAAAACAAACAACCTGCTCTCACATGTTCATTTTTGGTTCCATCAGAAATAATCTGCTCCATTTCAAGTCACAGCAATGATATAAACACATGGACACAACACAGCAAATGCCAGATAAGTGAGATTTGCTGCCTTCCACACCAAGGCAGCATTCTTTAGTCTACTACCAAGGAGCCCTGGTGAAAATGTTCATGGAAATGAAAGGGACAACCCTCCAATGGTAGCAGTGAAACCTCTTTCAGTGGAAAATGTCATCATAATCCCAGAAAAAAACCGAAGGCGTTCTTCAATGCCTCACTACTGGTCTTGATCCTCTCATGCTGTCGTTGCTGCATTGGTCCCCAGCTCAACAATGTTGCACGCATTCTTACAGGATCATACACTTGGTCATCCTCCATAATTATAAGCTGAACTCTGACCTCCATTCCTTTATCTCCCTATTTTCTCAGCTGTGGAACCGACTCCCAACATATGCTTTCTCGGGACTCTTCCCCATCCAGTCCTTCAAGAGAGTCCTATATCATCATATCGTGCTTCCCACACCCAACTCGAATTTGTTTTACTCTTACTGACCCTTCTTCACCTCTCCTTCATACCCCTCATCCATATCAAGTATCTCTCTAGTTGGAAAAGTCAAAACCTTCTCAAACACCAATGTTATTTGGAATTTGTTAGCAGAAGCCTGGATGTTGTCAAAGTTTTTGCTGCATTACTAGATTTTATCAATGTTACCTGGAATCTGTTAGCAGAAGCCTGAATGTTTTCAAAGTTTTTGCTGCATTACTAGATGTTATCAATGTTACCTAGAATCTGTTAGCAGAAGCCTGGATGTTATCAAAGTTTTTGCTGCATTACTAGATTTTATCAATGTTACCTGGAACCTGTTAGCAGAAGCCTGGATGTTGTCAAAGTTTTTGCTGCATTACTAGATTTTATCAATGTTACCTGGAATCTGTTAGCAGAAGCCTGAATGTTTTCAAAGTTTTTGCTGCATTACTAGATGTTATCAATGTTACCTAGAATCTGTTAGCAGAAGCCTGGATGTTATCAAAGTTTTTGCTGCATTACTAGATTTTATCAATGTTACCTGGAACCTGTTAGCAGAAGCTTGGACGTTGTCAAAGTTTTCGCTGCATTACTAGATTTTATCAATGTTACCTGGAATCTGTTAGCAGAAGCCTGGATGTTATCAAAGTTTTTGCTGCATTACTTGATTTTATCAATGTTACCTGGAATCTGTTAGCAGAAGCCTGGATGTTATCAAAGTTTTTGCTGCATTACTAGATTTTATCAATGTTACCTGGAATCTGTTAGCAGAAGCCTGGATGTCATCATAGTTTTTGCTGCATTACTAGATTTTATCAATATCACTTGGAATTTCTTAGCCGAAGCCTGGATGTTATCAAAGTTTTTGCTGCATTACTAGATTTTATCAATATCACTTGGAATTTCTTAGCCGAAGCCTGGATGTTATCAAAGTTTTTGCTGCATTACTAGATTTTATCAATATCACTTGGAATTTCTTAGCCGAAGCCTGGATGTTGTCAAAATTTTTGCTGCATTACTAGATTTTATCAATGTTACCTGGAATCAGTTAGCAGAAGCCTGGATGTTATCAAAGTTTTTGCTGCATTACTAGATGTTATCAATATCACTTGGAATTTCTTAGCCGAAGCCTGGATGTTATCAAAGTTTTTGCTGCATTACTAGATTTTATCAATATCACTTGGAATTTCTTAGCCGAAGCCTGGATGTCATCAAAGTTTTTGCTGCATTACTAGATTTTATCAATATCACTTGGAATTTCTTAGCCGAAGCCTGGATGTTGTCAAAGTTTTTGCTGCATTACTAGATTTTATCAATGTTACCTGGAATCAGTTAGCAGAAGCCTGGATGTTATCAAAGTTTTTGCTGCATTACTAGATTTTATCAATATTACTTGGAATTTCTTAGCCGAAGCCTGGATGTTGTCAAAGTTTTTGCTGCATTACTAGATTTTATCAATGTTACCTGGAATCAGTTAGCAGAAGCCTGGATGTTATCAAAGTTTTTGCTGCATTACTAGATGTTATCAATGTTACCTAGAATCTGTTAGCAGAAGCCTGGATGTTATCAAAGTTTTTGCTGCATTACTAGATTTTATCAATGTTACCTGGAACCTGTTAGCAGAAGCTTGGATGTTGTCAAAGTTTTCGCTGCATTACTAGATTTTATCAATGTTACCTGGAATCTGTTAGCAGAAGCCTGGATGTCATCATAGTTTTTGCTGCATTACTAGATTTTATCAATGCTACCTAGAATCTGTTAGCAGAAGCCTGGATGTTATCAAAGTTTTTGCTGCATTACTAGATTTTATCAATATCACTTGGAATTTCTTAGCCGAAGCCTGGATGTTATCAAAGTTTTTGCTGCATTACTAGATTTTATCAATATCACTTGGAATTTCTTAGCCGAAGCCTGGATGTTATCATAGTTTTTGCTGCATTACTAGATTTTATCAATATCACTTGGAATTTCTTAGCCGAAGCCTGGATGTTATCAAAGTTTTTGCTGCATTACTAGATTTTATCAATATCACTTGGAATTTCTTAGCCGAAGCCTGGATGTTATCAAAGTTTTTGCTGCATTACTAGATTTTATCAATATCACTTGGAATTTCTTATCCGAAGCCTGGAGAGGATTGAACAAGACAAAGGCATCACACTTTCAATGGGACCAATGGAAGTACACTATAAAAAACCTGGAAAGCTCTTCCCCCCCATCAACACCGAACACAAAAAAAAGAAAAAAAAAAAAAAGGCTGGGCACACCTGAACCCACAAAACACCTTCCAAAAACCCACATCAGAAATCCTCAGTGTTTGCCTCAACAAAATTATCCAAAACAACACTTGAGAAGCCCAACTGAACACACAACAGAGGCGCTCCATCACTTTATCATTGTTTTCATGTGCACTCCTCCTCTTACGGAATTCTCACATCCAGCAGCCTGTTCCACTAATGCTCATTGTGCAAGAGTGCTAATTATACTTCAGATTCTCTATCTCCACTCTGCAGCCCACCACTATTGTTGATTATGTCAGTCTATCTCGTCCGGTATGTATTACTTAATGGCTCTCTCATTTGGTCTTGTCCTGTTAGATACCGACATGTGTTTAAAGAACAGCTGACTTACAGCTAATTAGATTGTTAATTATTCGTCATTTGGAAAAATTGGTGTTTATTTGCTGTTATAAAGGTATGTCTTTGTTTATTATTTTGTCATTTTCCCTTTACATATTCCTATCTACCAGCTCTCTTTCACTATAAAATCCTTTATTGTTCATTCTTCCTTCCCCGACATCGTGTGTGATGTTTGGGTGTCCACGTAGGCCTAATTTTGGCCATGTTGTGTCCATACCCGAAGTGTAGGTGAGTTATCGCCGGCATTCTGGCCAGTTCAAAATTGTTGCGCTCCCAGGATCCTTGCCAGATTTCAACTTCTACCTGCTAACTTAATGTCTATACAAATATTTAAACAGGTAATGCAAAGCTAAATACAAAGGAATATAGACACGGGGAGTTGCCATTTTGCTTCGCAGACCTTCACAAATCAACATGCACTCTGTAATTAACTTTAAATAATTAATCGATTGCTATTTTGCATTTCACACCTTTGACAGCTACAATCCATTTGCTTAAGGACCGTTAACACCTATAATCCACGAATCTATATTCATTGTTTATACACCGTAACCATGACATCATCCTAAAGTCCTATTGTTCATCCTAAAGATACACCATTGAATGCTATTGTTGCGGATATGGGATTTGGCCTCCATCCATATCCGCTTGTAAATATTCCCCTATTTCCCCAATACTCCCCAACTATCCCCAATCCCCCATTCCCTAGTCCCATTGTCTGTAAACAACACTCTGTAGCCCCGACCTTCCCCTTTTTCCCCCATTAAATGTCGTGCCCAGGTCCACCGCATCTCACGTAGACAACTTTCGGACATCTTGCTAGTTATTCTTAGTCTATGTCAGTTAAGGACTCGTTTCCATTAATTCTGACTCTTCGTTGCACCAGAATGTGATTGTATGGCACCAGTAGTAAGTTTAGGACCTCCCAATACCTCCCCGCATCTCTTCCTCATGAAACAACAACACCAACAACAACAACAGCGGCGCGGGGAGTGCGCGTCCTCACTCCGGCTTGGTTAGCCGCCATTGACCATGTGCTCCGACGGGGTTACCACGCAGGGGCTCACTGTCAGCTCCTCGTCAAGGGCGGAGCCCGGTAACCCCCCGCACCCAATAAGAAGCGGCGGACCGATTCCATCTGGGGCGGAGCTAACGAGCCGAGGGCGTGTCACTCCCCGCGGGACATGCGCAGGAAGACGGAGGTGACGTCAGATGCGCCTCAGCTACGAAGAAGAAAGGACGCCACCTCCTAGCGCTGAGAGATACCTCCCGCCTCTCTGGACCGGACCGAGTCGATTCTGCCCCTGAGCCAAGGTGCACCTTGAGCCATCGAATACCTGCCCTTCCTTGCCATCAATCCCTGTGTGAGTCAGTCTTGTCCCGTTTGTCTGTGGTCTGTCGGGGCTAAGATAAGACCGTGTCTAAGTGCCCATCTTTCTGTGCTGTACCTCTTGCCGTGTAATCTAACCGTTCTGCATAACCCATATTATATCCTCCTCCGGAGGTCTTGAGAACTGTACCCCTTGTGTCGTGTCATTTAACCCAGCCGTTGTGTCCTTTCCTTCATTGATTTAGCATAGCGCGATTCGGCCAACGTTCGAGTGTAATCGGGTAACTTGTGCGAACACGGCGGCCATTCCGCTCGGCCCATCATAACATCCTAATAAGTCGTGTCCGTAACAATTGGTGTCAGGAGTGGGATTGGACCCGAGCGCGTGAAACGCGCTCGAAATTATAACGGTGAAATTTGATTGTGTTTTACAAAAATAAAAACCCGAATTTTGAAAGTCGCGCTATGGCAGATCAAGACGGCTGGGTTCCGGTAGAGGAGAGTGGGGCAGGTTCGATCCAGGACCAAATCGAGGGACAAGAGGAGAGCGAAGCAGTGAGGGTGGCAGGTTCGCAAAATAGCGTCGTCGTGCACGAGGTTACGGGCGCGCAAAATGGCGCCTCGCACATGGCCACGGCGACCGCGCCCGCGACCGTAGTATCGCCACCGGTGGATTTGAACCTTTTTTTAATGCAAATGAAGGCCCTTATGGACAAGAATAATGAAGAAATGGAAAACAGAATAATGGGGGCAATGAGGGACGAAGCGAGGGCTCAGAGTGAGCAATTGGGGGTAATGGGAAACCAAATGGGGGTAATGGGAAACCAAATGGGGGTAATGAGGGACGAAGCGAGGGGTACCGGTGAGGGGTTAGACAATGGGATAAAAGAGGTAAAGAATGGGTTAATGGGGGTAGAAAACAGAATGGCTGCCCAGGAGAATCAGATAGAGGGAGTGAAAAATGGGTCAGAGGGGTTAGAAAACAGTATGGAAGGCAAATTGAGGGACATGAGGGACCAAGCGGAAAGGGAAGTTAAACAAATGGGGCAGCAGATAGAGGGGGTCAGAATGGGGGTAGAAACTAAGTTGGATGCTCACAGGGAGGAAATGGAGCAGATGAGGGTGGCATCGGGGCAGGAGATGCAAGTGATGGGAGAAGAGATCAGAAGAGGTGTGAGTGAGGAGGTCGGAGGAGTGCGCGAGGAGGTGAGGCACTGTAAGGAGCGCATGGAGAAGGAGGTGAGAAAGGGGACTGTAAAATTGCAAGGTGGTATAGAGGAGTTGACGCAGGAGGTGGAACAGCTGACGGAGGGACAAAAAGGACTAACGGAGCAGGTTCAAAGGAACACTGCGGTATTAGGAGGGTTAAAAGCGACACAAAACGACATAAAAAACGACTTGATAGCGACAAAGAGGCAATGTCAGATGGTACGTGAGGGACTGACAACGAGGTTGGACGAGGTGACAGAGGTAATGGAGACGAAGGACCGGCAGGTGAGGACGCACATGGAAACGGTCAAGGTAGCCTTGGAGGACGAGCTTGAGGAGACGTACCGGGAAATAAAAGAGGTGAAGCAGAAATTAGAAGAAGTGGAAGAAGGGGTGAGCGAAATTAAGAAGCGACGGAGAGGGGATAAGAAAGAGATAAAAGAGGAGATAAAAGAATTGGTCCGAGGTCTGTGTTCGGATCGTGATGATGTGCTCATTAACCGGATGAGGGATTCGCAGGTGATGGAGGAGAAGCGAAGAGGAAGAGGACCCGGTGTAAGTGGTGACCAATATGGTCGTGCGTATGATGCGCCAGGTGATTTAATGAGCTTGGGGGTCGAGATGGACCCGGGTGTTCGTGAGAGGCCGTTGGTGAAGTGTGCGACAGGTCTGGTGTGCGAAAAAGGAGGTGTGCGAGAAAGTCCGACTCTGGGGTGTGTGAGGAAAAAGTGCGTGCCAAGGAGTGAGGGTGCTGGCGAGAGTGAGTCGGTCGTAGCGCGTGTGCGAGGGAGCACATGGAAGCGCGTAGTGAGGAGTGTTACGGAGGGTGTAAAGGGAGAATGCACGCCTGTGGTGAGTGTTACAGAGGGTGTAACGGGAGAGGGTGTGCGAGAAAGATGTGTGACGGACAGGTGCATGGGGAAAGAGTGCGCTGTCAAAGGCAAGGAAGAATGCACGCCTGTGGTGAGTGTTACAGAGGGTGTGACGGGAGAGTGTGCGCAAGAGTGTGTGCGAGAAAGGGTGTAACGGACAGGTGCATGAGGAAAGAGTGCGCTGTCGAGATTAAGGGTGAGTATGCGACCGAGAGTGGAGGTGAGAGTAGTGAGAGTGACATGGAGCGTGAGTTAGTTGTGACAGGTGATCGAGGATGTACACCTGGAATGGAAGGATGCACACCTGGAATGGTAGAGCGTGTGTGGGAATGCACGCTGGAATTGGTCGTGAGGCACGTGGTTGGGTGTGCGAGTGAGAGCACACCTGTGATTGTCACAGAGGAGGTGACCGAGGAGGGGGCGCGAAGAGGTGTGTTGGTGAGGTGTGCGACCAACGAATGTGTGCCAAAGTGTTCGGTGGTCAGGTGTGTGACCAAGTCGGTGAGCGGAATGAGTGTACCGAGGTGTGTAAGAAAAGGTACGACGAGGAGCATGGAAACGGCTGCATGTATGAGCAAGAAAGGGGTAGTGTATGCGTGTAAGAATCCAGGTGAAGCATCGACGGTAACCAGGTTAGAGGTTAGAACGACTTATAGCCGAATCGGGCCCTCGGTGCGTGCCGGGCTTCGCGTGCCGCGAGAACCAGCGGGGATCCGAGCCACGGCGGGTTCGAAAGGACCGCCGTGCGCGATCCACGCTGGGCCTCGCTTGGAACGGCCGCGTCCGGGCTCCACTAGGCGGAGCGGGCAGCCCGATAGGAAGGGTCGTCATGGCGACCACTTTCTATTGAGACGTGCCGGCAGGTCGAGATCGGGACATTGGATGGCTCCGTGCCGAGATGGTGCGTGGGATCTCGGCACGGGTAAGCCCCCGTCCCTGCACCGAATCCCGGACGCATCCAGCCGCTGGCACGGAACAACCCGCATTCATTGCTCGGCTTTACGAAGCCGGGCTTTGGACAGGAATTGGCGCACCGAGAGGCATTAGTAAGTAGACTGTAATGATGAGGATAGTGTTTTGGCCCCGAAATTAGAAAAACAAAATTTGATGATTGGCAAAGGATGGGCAGTAATGATTGGCAGATGATGGGTAGTGATTGGCAAATTTTTGATTTGTTGAAATTTGATGTGCGAAATTGGTAGTGGGAGATGCCCGATGTGGTGGGATGGCAACTCTGTCATCCCTCACAAACGTGGGGCAAATGCGCTATAGATTATGGGGTGTATGGCAGTGAAAACTAGCCCGGGTGGGTTAGGATATTGTGTGTAGGGATCTAGCGAAGATGACATTAGGTGACGTTAAGGTTTAGTTAGTGACTGATACCTGTAGTGGGGACGCAGGTAGATTAGTGTGGATTATAATGACGAGGGAGCGCAATAGTGTAAAGGGACGACTGGGAAGCGCAAGTTTCAGAGGGGAGTAGTTAGATGAGATGATGCTGTGTGAGAACTGGACAGGTGTGTGGAGCAGTGAGTGTTGTGGATCAGCGCGAATGCGCTTCGGGGAGAGAAGGGTGCAGGTGGCACCAGGTGTGAGAGCACGGGTGTGCAAGTACAGGTGTGTGGAGAGGGTTGGAGTAAGTGGTACGGAGTGGTGTGCATGGTGCGAAGGTGTGAATGGGGGAAGAGTGGACCCCTTTCACGAGTACCCGGGGCGGGTAGTGTAAGTGTTAGGTAGAGGGTATAGGTAAATTGTGGTTGGATATTGGCATTTGTGGTGCGGTTGCAGAATGGTATTGTGGATGGGTGCATTAGTGTTGTGGAAATGGCTGGGCGTGTAGCCTGTTAGTGTGTGTAGTTGGTTTGGGCACTCCACCACTGTGAGGATGTCGGCCAGGTGAGGCCGCAGGTGGGCTCTGGGAGCCGGTAGTTGTGGATGGGGCCCGAGGATCCGGACGGACCCGGGTAGCCCAGTGCCAGAGGGCACCAGGGGGTGACAGAGCCAGGAGAGGGCCTTCCCCAGTTAGTTAGGTTAGGGTGAGGAGCTAGGTAAGCTCGGGTGGCAACTGCAGTGGTGGAGGTGTGCAGGTGGGTAGACCTGCTGGAAGAGCTACACGTCACAGCCCAGAAATTGTGCGAGGGCACCGGGAGATGAATCGGGGGAGTGAGACCCCAAATTGAAAAGCACCACAGTTTGGTCAATGGGAATTGGTTTTTAGAACCCATAGTGTAAGTTGGCCAATGGATTGGCAGGGAAAGACCCCGGGTAATGTAAAGTTGTTAAAGTCATTTAGGAAATAGTTAGGATTGATGAACCTGTCGCACCATACGCAGCCACTTACCTGTGGTGATGATGATGACTCCACACCTGTGTTTCTTTGTTCTGTGTTGCAGGAAATGAGAATTGCTGTGTGGATTGGTGAGACGCATCACGACGTGGATGAGACATTGGGGTGATTCCATCTCTCCCTCCCTAGGAGGGACTGATGATGAATTGGTGATGGCAAATTTTGATGAGAGTTGGAAATGGCAAATTTGATTGGTTAGGAGGGAGAGAAGACGAATTTGGTTTATGGGAGGAACGGGGAAGACAGTAGGGACGTTTGTTGATTTGTAAAGTAGTTGTTTATGGGTAGTGTTGTGTTTTGTGGATACAGTAAGGGGTAAGGGAGGGGCAATGTAGGTTACCTGGTTGGGGGGGGGGGGCGTACGGTAGGAACGTACCTGTCTCACCTGGTTCCCATGTGCCCCCAGTGTGCATTACCTTATATTGCGTGCACTTTTGCGCCCTTACCACCTTACTCACTTGTCTTCTTTTTTTTGTCTCCCACCTCCGAGGATCTGGCTTTGGGGCAGAGAGAGAGGAGAGAGAGGTGCTGGCTCCGCAGTTGTGGGCTTGTACTTTCGCTGCTTGCTGCCTGGATCGATACACCATATGGACCGCAATATTTGTGGCCGCCCACCATGGACCGCAGTTCTTTTGCGGCCAAGCACCACCCGTTGATGGACCTATGGGTCAACGTGGCACCTATGCCATACAGGTGAACCACTTTTAGTTGGCCCCCTGACGGCCACAATTCAGAAATGGACGCGGTTGGCGCCTTTCTTTATTTTTAAAGAAGCAAGAAGGCCAAGTACACCACATGAAGGCAAGACCAGCGGCAGAACATCGGCCGGCTGCGACACCACCGGTGATTATTGAACACTTTATTGGTGCACCGGATGGTGCTGACTGTATGAATAGGGGTGGTGCTTTTGGTGCTTGGATGGGGTGCTCTGCACATTATTAAAGGCCGTAAGGCCACAGGGCACTCGTGGGTTGGTGTATCGATGCTGGCATGCGTGCTCTCTCTATGCATAACATCTGCATGTGTTCCTCCAAAAACAGGTCCTGGATCGTAGTGTAAATATCAGTGTAGTCTTGTGTAAATAATGCTCCCTACCGGCTGTATGTTTAGTTTGAGGATTCTTTCCGCGATTCGGTTATCCTGTGGGTGTGTTTCTGTGAGGAGAAGGGTGCAACGTCGCAGGGGGACATATTTACTCATTTGTGAACATCTGTAAAACTGTCGCACTCAGGGTTGAGTTAATAGTAGAGGGAACTACATCTGAGTGCCACACTAAAGCAAGTAAAAATTTATCGGGTCGGGACGCCCCGAGGTAGAGAAGGGTGCAATGTTGCGGATATGGGATTTGGCCTCCATCCATATCCGCTTGTAAATATTCCCCTATTTCCCCAATACTCCCCAACTATCCCCAATCCCCCATTCCCTAGTCCCATTGTCTGTAAACAACACTCTGTAGCCCCGACCTTCCCCTTTTTCCCCCATTAAATGTCGTGCCCAGGTCCACCGCATCTCACGTAGACAACTTTCGGACATCTTGCTAGTTATTCTTAGTCTATGTCAGTTAAGGACTCGTTTCCATTAATTCTGACTCTTCGTTGCACCAGAATGTGATTGTATGGCACCAGTAGTAAGTTTAGGACCTCCCAATACCTCCCCGCATCTCTTCCTCATGAAACAACAACACCAACAACAACAACAGCGGCGCGGGGAGTGCGCGTCCTCACTCCGGCTTGGTTAGCCGCCATTGACCATGTGCTCCGACGGGGTTACCACGCAGGGGCTCACTGTCAGCTCCTCGTCAAGGGCGGAGCCCGGTAACCCCCCGCACCCAATAAGAAGCGGCGGACCGATTCCATCTGGGGCGGAGCTAACGAGCCGAGGGCGTGTCACTCCCTGCGGGACATGCGCAGGAAGACGGAGGTGACGTCAGATGCGCCTCAGCTACGAAGAAGAAAGGACGCCACCTCCTAGCGCTGAGAGATACCTCCCGCCTCTCTGGACCGGACCGAGTCGATTCTGCCCCTGAGCCAAGGTGCACCTTGAGCCATCGAATACCTGCCCTTCCTTGCCATCAATCCCTGTGTGAGTCAGTCTTGTCCCGTTTGTCTGTGGTCTGTCGGGGCTAAGATAAGACCGTGTCTAAGTGCCCATCTTTCTGTGCTGTACCTCTTGCCGTGTAATCTAACCGTTCTGCATAACCCATATTATATCCTCCTCCGGAGGTCTTGAGAACTGTACCCCTTGTGTCGTGTCATTTAACCCAGCCGTTGTGTCCTTTCCTTCATTGATTTAGCATAGCGCGATTTGGCCAACGTTCGAGTGTAATCGGGTAACTTGTGCGAACACGGCGGCCATTCCGCTCGGCCCATCATAACATCCTAATAAGTCGTGTCCGTAACACTATATATTGACACAACACTCTGAGGGACAGATTGTGTTACATCTCCGAAGTTTGAAGTTTATGGTGGTGTAATGTTTATGGCATCCACTTTGAATCTGGGAGGTTGGCGGTTCGAATCCCTGCAGAGTCATATCTAAAGACTAACAAGGAGGGCTCTCAGTAGAGCACATACGGTTTGTAACCCACTGATCTGGATTCGAACCTGAACCAAAGTCTAATCTGCTTGTTCTTGTCATCTACCCAACGCATTCACCAAGTTTTATCATAAGTCGTCCACAACTTTTTGAAATGTCCTGCTACATGTCGTTTTTGGCCCTATCACTCAATGATGAAGAATCACTTAAGAAAATTAAATAATTGTCGTATTCGGATCTGGATTCGGATCTTCACTAAAATCGAATCGATTAGTCCTTGTCAGATACCCAACCTGTCTACGAAATTTCGGCCGAATACGTCCACAAGTTTTTGAGATACCCTGTTCACAAGCAGACAGACAGACAGGAGTGAAAACACAACCTCCATCCACCTTCAGGGATCGAGGTAAATATGGTACATGCTGCAAACAGCATTTCAAGGGATGGAGAACAAACGCCAACAACCATAAGTTGGCAATACATACTAGCACAGACTTTGATGGGCCTAATGGCCTCCGCCTGAGTCCAAGTTCCTTGTAAGGTAACTCATAAGAATATGGAGGTAAAAACACCACGACCGGTATGCAATGACAATGGTATCATGTTGGATGGATTCAATATTACCGAGTATCACATCCAGTGCCAGCCAGTTAGGTGGTCATCAGGTGGTCATTCTATCAACTGAGTTACCCTGCTGCTTGAAAAAGCAATAATTATATAAGTTAACGCACTTAAGGTATAATAAATAGCCCTGAGTGGGCTGATGGTCATCTTTTTTTCTTTTTTTTCCACTTTTTGCATACAAGATCGAGGCTCGTGTAAGAGCTAACAGTGATCAGAACGTGTAACAAACTGACATAAAACATATAAAGGGAGCGGGAGAACAAGATGGAGAGCAGGGACATCGGGAGATCTGTGGGAGAGAGAGGGCTTGGGGGATTGGGAACTCTTGAGGTTGTAGTTAAGAAAATTTCTGATTTTGGGTGAAATTGAAACATCTAAGACCGGGAGATCCTGCGGACCATCGAGTAGAAGGGTTGTATGGGGTCTCAGAGCTACAGGTTGGTAAATAAGGGATGAGTAGGGATCCGAAGTTTCAAAGGCCTCATCCTCTAGGATCCCCCATGATCAGAATTCAAAAAATCGAAGCACAAGCGATTGTGTGAGCTACTGTCTTGTATTCATATGTCAAGCTTCAGTACAATCAGCTTTGGGTGATAAGGTAGAGGAGCAGAAGGAAATAGGAAAAAAGTTAACGGACGGACGGGTGGACGACCAGACGGACAGACATCTGGACGTCACGACACATTTTATGAGTTCACTAGCGTGAATTGGCTTGTACACTCACCTCACCACACGTCGCCGCGGAGGCACAGGCTTGTTTTACCTGAGGATAATGACCTGACTGTAGGTGACTTGCTGTATTGTCATGATTTCCACCAATCATAATACAAACATTTATTTTATACAAATTTATTTGAAAAAATTGGTGATATTATTTATTTGTAATATATTTTTAATATTGGTGATATTATTTATTTGCAATTTATTTGTAATAAAAAAGGTCCAAGTGGTGTAAAGCTCTAAATGATCTAGGGTCCAACCTGTCTAATCTGTCTGAAGGGTGTAAGTGTGTAAGGGGTTTAAATGGTGTTGAGGTCGAAGGGGCCGAAAGGGACTTAAGGGGTGTAAAGGTTTAAAGGTTATAAAAGGTTGGAAGGGTGAAGGGATTTAAAGGTGTCCAAAGTATTGAAAGGGTCTTAAAGGTAAAAGTGGTCTTTAGGATCTTGGGGAGTCTTCAGGATCTTTGGGTCTATTGGATCGAAAGGGTCTTACAGATCTTCAGGATCTTTTGCGTTTTTGCATATTTTAGGCCCTAGGGGTATTTTTTTTTTTTTTTTTTTTTTTTTTTGTTGTATACAAGATCGATGCTCGTGAAAGAGCGAACATTAATCACACAGAAAGACAAACCGACACATAAAACATATAACATAGGGAGCGGTAGACAAGATGGGGAGAGAGGGGGAAGGACACAAACACAACATTTGAGAGCAGGGACCGAGAGACATGGAGACATCGAGAGATCTGAGAGAGGGCGAGGGCTTTGGGGGGGGGGGGGGGGGGCGTGGGAAGGGGGCGGTGGGAGAGGTATAAAACATATGGACACTGCCAGGACTTCCAGGAAAGAAGTTGGAATTTCAAACAAGGTGGATCTGGGGTGAATTAGCGGGGGTAGAAAAGATCAAGGTTTTGGATGGGGGAAGATAAGAGATGGTGGTGAACAGCTGTTTTAAAGACCTGGATGGAGGAGTGGGATTGAAGGGAGTGAGGGAGTTTGTTCCAGAGGCAGGAGAAAAGAGGAATGAAAGAGTGAAGGTGAGCAGAGAGCCGAGATTTCGGCAGTTTAACCATCAGAGGGTTGCTGGCAGATCTTGTGCGACCTGTAGGAATATTTGGGGGACAGAGCACAGAGAGAGCTGGGGGTGCAAGGCCGGAGAGGAGTCGGTAGAAGACAGAAAGACCACCTACCTGCCTGCGGTGAGTGAGTGAAAGGCCCTCAGAGATAGCTTCATCGCGGGAGATTCCAATAATTCTGAAAGCTTTGGTTTCAACAGCGTGAAGCCGAGCTAGGTGTGAGGCAGGAGCACCGGCCCATAGGGGAGAACAGTATTCCATTGAGCTGCGGATGAAAGCCTTGTATGTGGTGAGGAGCTCAGGTGTGCCGAGGAAGGACTTCGCACGACGGAGGATGCCCAGTCGGCGACTGGCTTTGGAGGCCAGCTTGGAAATGTGGTTTTCCCAAGAAAGATCATGGCAGATAGTGAGACCCAAAATCTTGAGCGACAGAACTTCTTGGAGAGGATTGTTGAGAAAGTAGATGGGAGGGTTGTCCAGTCGATCTTTTCGGAGAGACATAGTAAGAGTGTGAGATTTGTCAGGATTGAAAGACATGTTCCACTTGTTTGACCAGTCTGTGATTTTGTCCAGGTCTTCAGAGAGTGAGGAGGCAGCAGACTGCCGATCTGAGGGAAGAGGAATGGAGCGGCAGAGAGTGGAGTCATCAGCAAAGAGATAGAGAAGATTTTCGAGAGAGTCAGAGAGATCATTGATGAAGACCAGAAAAAGCACGGGGCCCAGAACACTGCCTTGGGAACTCCAGCCTGAACAGGAAGAGGAGATGAGAGAAACCCATTCAGCGCCACACGTTGACGACGACGAGAGAGGAAGTCCGCCAGCCATGCGTGGAGATTTCCATGGATACCAAAGGAGGAGAGTTTGGTGAGCAGAGCGGGGTGCCGGACCGTGTCGAAGGCACGTGATATGTCGAGGGAGACAGCTCTAATTTCCTGTTTGGCATTGAGGACCTCCATCCATTGTTGAGACAGCAGAAGCAGCATGTCCAGAGTAGAGTGACCTGGTCTGAAACCAAATTGATGATCAGAGATCAAGCCATTGGAGAAGAGGAAAGATTTCATATCCGAAGCAATGATGGATTCCATGACTTTGCTGATAATTGGAGAAGGCTGATTGGTCTGTAGTTGCTAGGATCTGTTTTTGCACCTTTTTTGTGCAAAGCGGTGATGTTGGCTGATTTCCAAGCAGATGGCAGTTGACCTTGAGCAAAAGAGAGGGTGAAGAGAACAGAGAGAGGGTGAGATAGAGCAGCAGAGCAGGATTTTAGGACCCGTGGGCTGATGCCATCGGGTCCAGTTGCAGAATCAGAGTCGAGGGTTGACAGAAACTTTTCCACCTTGTCAGGAGGAAAGGACACGGAGTCCAGGAGCAGCAGGGTACGACTGGGTATGGTGGGTACAGAGAGGGATGGGTTTGGGACACAAGATTTAGAGGCAAACACAGAGTTGAGGCATTCAGCTTTTTCACGTGCGGAGTCAGCTGTGTAGCCGTTTGAGTAAGGGAGGAGATGGAGGGGGAACAAACACCAGAAACGGATTTGACCAGACGCCACCAGGATTTGGAAGAGGGAGACAGATAAGAGAGTTCGGTCTTGAGAACGGAGAGATATTGTTTCCTGGCTCTCCTGAGGGTGTACACACACTTGTTTCGGGCTTTTTGAAAGGAAATGAGATTTCCTTCCGTTGGATTTGCTTTCCAGGAGACGAAGGCAAGTTGTTTCTGGGCAACAGCCTCACCACAAGATTCCGTGTACCATGGACGGGAGGAAGGGTATGACAACTGAAGACGAGATGGGATAAATCTGTGCATGAGAGAGAGCAATTTACTTGGAAGAATTCCCAGGATGAGTTGATGTCAGAGGTGGTAGAGATGGGAGACCAGTCCAGATGATTGATGGCTGCTTGAAGACCGTGCCAGTTGGCCTGAGTGAAATGCCAGACTCGTCGACGCTGAGCAGGCTCCCTGAGGATGGTCAGAGAGATGTCCACTTTAACAAGGACATGATCAGATGATCCGATCGGAGCAGAAGAAGAGCAGCAGACATTTTCAGGGAAGTTAGTCATAACCAAGTTTCATAACCAAGTTGTAACCAAGTTAGTCATAACCATAACCACAAGGACTTTTGGGTCTTTAGGACTTTTTGGTCTTTGGATATTTTCAATGTGAGGGGTATTTTGGGTCGTTGGGGTCTTTTGCGTCTTTAAGGGTCTTCAGGGTATTTTGGGTCTTTTGATATTTAAGGGTCTTCAGCATATTTTGGGTCTTTAAGGGCCTTTGGGTTTTTTTGGGTATTTTGGGTCTTCATTATCTTTTGGGACTTTGTGGTCTTTAAGATTCTTCAGGGTCTTTCAGGTATTTTGGGTCTTTGGGGTCTTTTGGGACTTTAAAGGTCTTCAGGGTATTTTGGGTCTTCATGGTATTTTGGGTATTTAAGGGTCTGCAGGGTGTTTTGGGTCTTCAGGGTATTTTGGTTATTTTGGCTCTTTTTGTCCTCTGGGTCTTTTGGGTCCTCTGGGTGTTTTGGGTCTTTTTTGTCTTTTGGGTCTCTGGGGTCTTTTGGGTCCTATGGTTCAGTTCATTGTAGTCTTTTGGGTGTTTGGCGTCCTCTGGGTCTTTGAGGTCTTTTGGGTGTTTTGGGTCCTCTTGGTTTTTTAGATCCTCTGTCTGGGTCTTTTGGGCCTTTTGGTGTCTTCAGCGTATTTTGGTTATTTTGGGGCTTAAGAGTCTTTTGGGTCTTGGGGGACTTAAAGGGTCTTTAAAGGTCTAAGGCATCTAAGCAGTGTAGGCCTAAAGGGTGAAAGGTGTATAACAACAATACGTAATTAGAATATGTATATAATTAATAGACAGGATGCAACCGGTATCAAAAAGTACGTGATTAAAATACACAATCACACGGCTTCACGGACCGACCGTGTTTTTTGGTTATATATATATATATATATATATACATATATATATATATATATATATATATATATATATATATATATATATATATATATATGTATATATATTGTTCCGTGTTACCTCCCCAAACTCTGGTTACGGTGCCCCTCAGAGTTTCGAGAGGGAACGTGGCAGAAAGATTTGTTATTTTGAGTGTTCTAATAAACCATGGTAAAACCACACCAATGCAATTGTGTAGAACAAAAGAAGTAATTGTATTAAGAACTCTCACATGCACAATAATAACACTCTTAACGAAATTACCATGAAAATATCATTTGCATGTCATGAACAATACACATGATGGTACCATCATTCCCCAGTACTCTTCAATCAATAAACTTACGATATGCCAAACGTGGTCCGTGCACGAATCCCCACGCTGGATGAAGGTCGAAGTCCTGCAGAACGGCCAGAACAACAGGCAGGTAGCGGCGCGGCTGCGGACGCGTTGAGAGGTCGGGCAGATGGGAGCCAATATGGAAACCAACGGCCATCCACACGATGATGGTGATATGGGAATCCCAACAACAAAACATGATGCACCAGGCGGACGGCCTCCTCGAGGAAAAATGGCGGATTGGCATGTAATGGAGGCGCTTGCTTTCCGGCCAAAAATAGTTCACGTTTGGTATCAAAACCTGAGACGCAGGTTTAATTGCAATCGCAATATGGGACAATGTTGCGGGAAATCCCTTTCATGGGAAGCCTCAATTCATTCGCAACCAATATCAAGGAAGTCCGCTCGCAGCCTCGATGCAACTCATGGCTGTCTCTTTCCCCTGCCGATTCCTCCTCTCTCCTCTTCTGGTTTCTTTGCTGCGTTTTTCTTTTTCCTCCACAAACATTTATTTTTACCTTTTACTAAAGTAATCTCCATTTCTCACAGAAATATTAACAACAATATTACCTGAAACTAAAAATCATACAAGTATATAATAACAACAAAGGCGGAAGTGACGAAACCTTAACAATATATACATATATAGTCAAGTCCACAGCCGATGAAAACCAGCATTGGATGGATAGCCGGTCGGTTTTTACTCCGAGGCAAGCAAGCTGAAATTGGCGATACTATTTGGCATGCGTTGGACGGGACCAAAGTGCTTACCTGCACGAACGAAAGCGACGGGGTTTTATCCGCAACCCAACACCATGCAAACAACACATGACAAATGAAATGCAATAATAATAATGGTTTAATAAAAATTAAGCACAGAATGAAAATGAAAGGTGAGGTAAATCTGATGTCCTAATTGAAGTACTTCCACATGCAGACTCAAAAACAGACAGGGGAATGATTAAAGAAAAGAAAATAATGTTTTATAAGCCGGCTGGTACTCAGCTTTGGTGCCAACGGGGACTTTGAGGACCTCGGTGGTTGTCGAACCGGAGTCACCGCATGGGAAGCGCACAAGATGGCGCGGAGTCGCACCGTAGCCAGCGCCAGTGTGAGGCAAGCAGACAGGACAGCTTCCTTCGGTTTGCTCGTAACCTCCATCTCCGAAGAGCACCACCATCAACAACACCACCTCCCTCCCCCCCCCAACGTTGCAAAGGCTCTCTGAGCTCCGAACCATCCTCCCAAAAGAGCGCACACGAGCCAGCTGCAGCCGAGAGCCAGAGACAAAAGCGTCCACCAGCACGACGCCAGCATGAGAGAGAGAAATTCTTCTCCTCAGCTCTCAAAGTCTCTCGATGACATCACCCTGAAGTCACCCTGACCAATCGCCGAGCTCCGTCGAATCATCTCATGTCTCCCACGATCAATTGACGAAGCTCGGACGTGGCCTGTC
>NC_136269.1:112999219-113244253 GCF_964187855.1 Myxine glutinosa | reverse complement strand
TAAATGTAATTTTTATATACTATTATTTTAAATATTTTTGTGGTAAAATAAGCATTTTCTAGCCTAAAAAATTAAAAACGTAAAAAAATAAAAAAAATACAGTAATTAAAACATATTACAAGAAATAAAATACTGTACATAGTGTACAGTAGAAGGGTAGACAAAGAGACAAAGAGTCGTGCGTATGGAAAACGCAGATGCGGCAGCTTCCACTTGCGCTAGTTACCCACGTAATGGGTAACTGTAATGCTCTTTCTGGCTGTGCAGTACATTCATCATCGTCATCACCTTCATCGTCATCAGTACTGCACAGCTAATACAACATCATCTTCATCACGCAAGTTGTAGTATTGAAGAGCCGGGGCTCTTGCTTGATACGGACGAAAATGACGGGCAAGACACAAACTCGTCCGAGAAGATATTTATTCTCAAAACCAACTCGGGAACACTGAAAAGCCCGTTTATCGGGCTGCATTATAAAAGCACAACCAGAAACCGAAACCGAAAGCCACGCCTCTCAAGCGTGGCGTGCTTCGGTGGTCACGTGAATCAACAGGTGTAGCTGATTATACCCGCACGCGCGGCACGCTTTGGTGGTCATGTGACCAGCCACTCTTGCGCCGCGGATCCCCGCCGGTGACGTCACCGGCTGGAGCAAGGAGATTCTGATGCTGTCTTGCTTGGGGAGACCCATGGGTCGCTACAGTATCTTCAATGGTGAGTACCCATTAGAATTTTATATGTTGTTAAAATTACGTATGTTTAAGAGTGTAAAAAGTGTTTAAGAGTATAGGAAGTGTTTATAAGAGTATGGGAAAGGTTAATAAGAGTGTGGGAAAGGTTAATAAGAGTGTGGGGAGGGTCATAAAGCTTTAAAATATATATAAATAATAAAATAAAAATATGGTCGCTACTTCGCGGATTTTCGTCTATCGCGGGGGGTTCTGGAACGTAACCCCCGCGATAAACGAGGGATCACTGTATATATATATATATATATATATATATATATATATATATATATATATATATATATATATATAGATGTACTGTATATATATATATATATATATATATATATATATATATATATATATATATATATATATATATATATATATATATATAACACAGTTTTGTGTGTGTGTGTGTGTGTGTGTGTGTGTGTATAATGTTACCGATAGACTCTGAAACGGAGAGGCTCACGTGCTTGATATTTGGCATAGACATGGCCATTGTGCCTGGGACGAACATGGTCGAAACAATATTTGACGAGATCCATATTTTTTATTCATATTTACCTCAGCGCATTTCAGCGAAGTTCCCGCTAATCTCAGCCAGTGCGAGCAGCTCGCTGATTCGCTCAGAGCGATCACGTGATGTTCCATCCCCGCCGCTAGACTGATTCGCTCAGAGCGATCACGTGATGTGACCATTGCCATTCACTCCACATAGGTGGAGATGCACTGATGCAGTTACCGGGCGCCATCTTGGTTGGCATTCGATGCTGGGCGGTGGTGATTTCCGTCACACGTTTGCACGTAATTCAGAGCGAAAAGCGATCGTGTTTTGTGTCGATTTTTGTCGATTTTGTGCGATATGAATTAAATGTCTTTGATAGGGACCGGTAATTCCGCCAGGGGCGCTGCGTGCACTACTTACGTCACGCTGTGCATGGCACTCTGTGACCGCCGTTGCTGTGCAATGCTTTGCGGGCAAATCGTTTTTATGCCATGTATGTCATATTTTGGACTTAACCACTCTTCATGACTGATCATGTGACATCTACACACTCATGGCTACCACCGAGACGGATCCTGGTTTCACGTGAGTAATATTTACCATATTTGCTCGATTTTTGAAACCGATGCATGCAAATATCGTGTCTATACCACACCTAAAATATTTTTTAGAAAGGAATAAGCACATCTCCCCTTTGAAAGTGCCCCCTGAAGTGTGTCCAGGTGGAATTTCTAAGTCGTTGGTCTTAGCAACTCTCAGCAATCTTTTACCGCATGGATTTATCTCGAGTATTTACTAAACTGTGCTAAGTTGAAGTTGTGTACATATTTCAGCAGTTTCAATGTAAATCGGTGTAATGTAACCTCCCCCCTTCCCCCTCCCCTACTACCCCTCCCTGTCCCCTCCGTACCCCTCCCCATCCCCTCCTACCCCTCCCCCTCCCCCTCCCCCCCCCCTCCCCCCTCCCCCTCCCTCCCCTCCCATCCCTCACCCTCCACCCCCTCCCCTCCCCTCCACCCCCCTCCCCTCCCTCCACCCCCTCCCCTCCCTTCCCCCCTCCCCTCCCCCTCCCCCCTTACCCCTCCCCCTCTTACCCCTCCCCCTCTTACCCCCTCCCCTCCCCCTCTTACCCCTCCCCCTCCCCCCCTTCCCCTCCCCTCCCCCCCACTACCCCCTCCCCTCTTCTCTTCTCCTCCCACCCCTTCCCATCCCTCACCCTCCCCATCCCCCCCCTCTTCTCCCCTCTCCCCCTCCCCTCTTCTCTTCCCCTCTCCCCCTCCCCCTCCCCCTCTTCTCCCCTCCCCCCCTCCCCCTCTTCTCCCCTCCCCCCCCCCCTCTTCTCCCCTCCCCCCCCCTCTTCTCCCCCTCCCCCCCTCTTCTCCCCTCCCCCCCGTTCCCCTCCCCTCCCCTCCCCCTCCCTCCCCGCCCGGCAATGCCGGGTACTTCTGCTAGTATATATATACTATATATATATATATAATAGGGTGGTCCTCAAATGTACACCAAAAATAAAAATTGGACTTTTTTCAGGTGCTTGTTGCTAAAATTGTTCCTTATTGTGAAAAAGTGAAATGTGCCCAAGATGGTTTCTATACGACTTTATTTACTACTGTCACACATGGGTTGAAAATCACAATGTTTCAGTATCGACGCACAAAATTGTTTTAAATAAACTAACACTCAGATGTAATCCCAAATCAGTAAGAATGTATGACAATCATCATAAACACACAGAGTAAGAGTCCTCCAGACCATTGATTCCTCATTAATAAGTTCTGTGGTAAATTATTTCCTCCTTTTCTTCTTTGTGTCGGGGAATTGATGGCGATGCCACTCAACAACTTGCAACAGGTACTGGCGCTGCTGTTCATCCTTTGTCAAGACTTGATTGTAGTCCTGTATTAATGTTACACCACGTTCTGCAAAGTCGTTGACAGTGGCAATACCACGCAAGACTTGCTGTGATGACTGAAATGATGGGTCATCGGCCCACTCACCAGGGTCCTTTTCTAGGAAGTCAGTATTGACTTTGAATGCAGTAAAAATTCGCAGTGAGGCAGAAGTAACAAAATCTGCAACAGTCTTGGCAGCGATGGCTTCTTTTGCTGTAAGATCCACATGTACCCATGGTTGAGGATTCTCTTGCATTCTTCTTTAAGAGCAGCTACTATCATTCGCTTGACATCAAGCTCAACACTATCGTCAAACAGAGCAAGTCCTGCCAGTTCTTCGCTGAGGTACCACAAGTGATTGGAAAGCTTTTTGCTGGTGGCTTCGGCAATCACTGAATCAGGATAGAAAATGAGTGCTTTTAAGAGAGCTAGGTCTCCAGCGGGAGCACCAATGGCAGATAGAGCGCTGAACCAGGCTTTGGTATACACTGCTCCAACAAATGCTGTAAAACGCTTTATGCCAGTGAGTTCCTTTGGGGTCAGTCGAAACTGATCACGGAACAAGTAGATCTTGATTCCATAAATCACACGGGCCATCCATCTTGCCCGATGCATGGCTCCTGGCTGCATGAACCTGAATCCTCTCTGAGGACACTCACCAAACAGAATAATAGTCAACTCAAGAAGTTCACGGTAGTTATCTCGTAGTTGGCCCGAATCCAGTTTCTGGATGCAGAATGAAACGACATCTTCTTTGCAACTTAAAAATACACCTGAAACTACAGAGTCCAGGTCATCAGCATCATTGGCTTAAACTTGCTTTGGTCAAAGGAATTCCAGTTTGACTGGAAACGCTTGAAGATGGCATTCTCAGGTCCTTTGATGGACCAAGAAATGGTTTGAATGCTGCCATTGCTGCCTCTACCACTAGTTCCAGAATGTGATGCTGGCATGCAAAATGTAATAGTGGTCGTCCAAGCTTTTGCTGCAAAATAGTGCACGCACCAAGTGCTGAAACCAGTGTTGCTGGCTGTCGTGTCAAAGCTCATACCTGCCACCATGTCTTGCAAATGCCATTCTTCGAGGCATTGCATAACAGCAGCAGCTGTTGCTAGTCCAGTTCCTGCTGGCAGCTTTGGCACACCCAGAAGCTTTCCAGTTCCTTGTGGGTCATTGACAATGACAGGAAGGCGATCAACTTTTTTAGTCCCATCGTCTGGAAGGAGCTTGCCATCCCAATGAACCACCAGACTTGTGTTTGGAGCATAGGATGCCTGGATGTCACTTGCAATTGTCTTCCGTTGGATCCGCCTGGATTTCCTGATCGATGTGCGGTTGATGGCCAACTCTGAAGGGGTCGTGTCCCAGAGCAGAGGGCTGCTGCTGACAAGATGTGAACAGCTGATCGATCGCTAACCTTGGTGCGGTCGAGAGCTGCTGTTAGGTCCGGTTGTAACAATGCTACTTGCACGCTTTCGGCTCTGCCTCTTTGATGCAGATATAACAGCAGAGTCGTCATGATCACTGGCTTCAGCACTGCTGTCTGTTGATGATGCTAGCTCAAGAGTCTCCTCTCGGGCTGCTTGCTTCTCTTTTTCATGCTGCTCTCTTTCAGTCAACCACCTTGTCGCGTTGATGTGTCCGCTCCTCTTTTCCTGCTAGCACCTTGTCAACACCAACCATAAAGCCCTGTCGACCTGGCTCCCGTTGTGCCTTAAGGAATTCACGGTCCTCTGGTATTTTGATCAGATCAAGGACATCAACATGAGCAATGTCAAATAAGACACGTAAACCGGTTTGAAACTGCTCTTCTTTCTTTATCTGAGGGACAGATCGCCGGCTCTTTCCTTTCAGGATGGATCTGTATTGTTCTACTTTTCTCTCTAGTTTTGCAATGATATTCCGCTCATTCTGCAGTGGGGATCCGTGCTTTCTTCCAGATGCATAATGTCTCACGAACAACAGTTGTTGCGGCACTGCTTATGTCCAATTTCTCAGCATGATGTAGCTTAAAGTATCGCTGCAGAATCTCTTGCCAAGATGGGAGCCGAGTTTCTGGTAGTTTTTCAATATGGCAGCCTATCAGCCACACATGGTTCTTTTTTTCTGGTTGCTCTTCTTGAAGTACTTGCACTCGCCATCATAACTGAAACAAACCGAAATAATTTCTGTATAGTGCTGATTAGCCAGATTAGCAGGGGCCCATGTGACAGTGGGTAAAAGAGTTTTCAAAATGAAATGAAATTTTACCCAATTTGTTCTCTCTACAGGTGTAATAAAAAAATGGTAAAGCACTTTAGAAAAGTTAATGTTTACATTTGAGGACCACCCTAAATTATATATATTGTTACAGACGCGGCTTAGATGTTATTTACCGAGCGGTTTGGTATGACCACGTCTGCACAAGTTACCCGATTATACCCGAACGTTGACTAATCGCGCTACGCTAGATCAATGAAGGAAAAGACACACGGCTGGGATTAAAACGACACGACACCAGGGATACGGTTCTCAAGACCTCCGGAGGAGATTATATTAAGGCGGAAGGTTAGATTACAACTACAAGAGGGACATCATAGAAAGACAGGCACTTAGACACACTTATATTAACCCCAACAGACGACAGATAAACGGGACAAAAGGCTGACTCACACGGGGATTGATGGCAAGGAAAGCGGGTATTCGATGGCCAGCACAAGGTGCACCTTGTGCTCAGGGACAGGATAGCGCGGCCCAAAAGATGCAGGAGGTCTCTCAGCGCTCAGAGGTGGCTCTCTTGTCTTCTCAAGGCTCAAGCTCGGGGCGCATCTCACGTCACGTCCGGTACGTGGCCGCGTATATCCGGCGGGGAGTGACACGCCCTCGGCTCGTTAGCTCCGCCCCAGATGGAATCGGCACGTCGCTTCTCATTGGGTGCGTGCGGGGGGGGGTTACCGGCTCCGCCCTTGACGAGGGACTGACAAGGAGCCCCTTCGTGGTAACCCCGTGGAGCGCATGGTCCGGAGCGCATTGTCAATGGCGGCTAACCGAGCCGGTGTGATGACGCACACTCCCCCGCGCAGCGTCGTTGTTGTTGTAATTGTTGTTGTAGTTGTAGTTGTAGTTGTTGTTGTTGTTGTTGTTTGGGGAAGAAGACGGGAGGAGGCATGGGAAGGTCCTAAACTCACTACTGGTGCCATATAATCATATTCTGGTGCAACGAAGAGTCGGAATTAATGGAAACGAGTCCTTAACTGACATAGACTAAGAATAACTAGCAAGATGTCCGAAAGTTGTCTACGTGAGATGCGGTGGACCTGGGCACGACATTTAATGGGGGAAAAAGGGGAAGGTCGGTTCTACAGAGTGTTGTTTACAGACAATGGGACTAGGGAATGGGGGATTGGGGATAGTTGGGGAGTATTGGGGAAATAGGGGAATATTTACAAGCGGATATGGAGGCCAAATTCCATATTCGCAACATTGCACCCTTCTCTACCCTCGGGGCGTCCCGACCCGATAAATTTTTACCTAGTTTAGTGTGGCACTCAGATGTAGTTCCCACTACTATTAACTCTACCCTGAGTGCGACAGTTTTACAGATATTCACAAATGAGTAAATATGTCCCCCTGCGACGTTGCACCCTTCTCCTCACAGAAACACACCCACAGGATAACCGAATTGCGGAAAGAATTCGCAAACTAAACATACAGCCGGTAGGGAGCATTATTTACAAGACTACGCTGATATTTACACTACGATCCAGGACCTGTTTTTGGAGGGACACATGCAGATGTTATGCATAGAGAGAGCACGCATGCCAGCATCGATACACCAACCCACGAGTGCTCTGTGGCCTACGGCCTTTAATAACGTGCAGAGCACCCTTTCCCAGCACGAAAAGCACCACCCCATCACACAGTGAGCACCATCCGGTGCACCAATAAAGTGTTTATGAATCATTGTGTGGTGTCGCAGCCGGCCGATGTTCTGCCGCTGGTCTTGCCTTCGTGTGGTGCACTTGGCCTTCTTACTTCTTTAAAAAATCAAGAAAGGCGCCAACCGCGTCCATTTCTTTATTGTGGCCTTCAGGGGGCCAACTGTTAGTGGTTCACCTTGTATGGCATAGGTGCCACGTTGACCCATAGGTCCATCCATGGGTGGTGCTTGGCCGCATAAGAACTGCGGTCCATGGTGGGTGGCCACAAACATTGCGGTCCATATGGTGTATCGATCCAGGCAGCAAACAGCGAAAGTGCAGGCCCACAACTGCGAAGCCAGCACCTCTCTCTCCTCTCTCTCTACCCCAAAGCCAGATCCTCGGAGGTGGGAGACAAAAGAAGCAGACAAGTGAGTAAGGTGGTAAGGGCGCAAAAGTGCATGCAATGTAAGATGATGCACACTGGGGGCACATGGGAACCAGGTGAGACAGGTACGTTCCTATCGTACGCCCCCCCACCCCACCAGGTAACCTACATGGCCCCTCCCTTACCCCTTACTGTATCCACAAAACACAACACTACCCATAAACATCTATTTTACAAATCAACAAACATCCCTACTGTCTTCCCCGTTCCTCCCATAAACCAAATTCGTCTTCTCTCCCTCCTAACCAATCAAATTTGCTATTTCCAACTTTCCTCAAAATTTGCCATCTCCAACTCAACATCATAATTTGCCATCACCAATTCATCATCAGTCCCTCCTAAGGAGGGAGAGATGGAATCACCCCAATGTCTCATCCACGTCGTGATGCGTCTCACAAATCCTCACAGCAATTCTCATTTCCTGCACACAGAACAAAGAAAACACAGGTGTGGAGTCATCATCATCACCACAGGTAAGTGGCTGCGTATGGTGCGACAGGTTCATCAATCCTAACTATTTCCTAAATGACTTTAACAACTTTACACTACCTGGGGTCTTTCTCCGGCCAAACCATTGGCCCTCTTACACTATGGGTTGTAAAAACCAATTCCCATTGGCCAAACTGTGGTGCTTTTCAATTTGGGGTCTCACTCCCCCGATTCATCTCCCGGTGCCCTCGCACAATTTCTGGGCTGTGGCGTGTACCTCTCCCAGCGGGTCTACCCACCTGCACACCTCCACCACTGCAGTTGCCTCCGAGCTTACCTGCTCCTCACCCTAACCTAACTACCTGGGGAAGGCCCTCTGGCGCTCTCCCCACTCGGTGCCCTCTCTGGCACTGGGCTACCCGATCCACACCCGGGATCCTCAGGCACCCACTCACAACTACCGGCTCCCAGAGCCCACCTGCGGCCTCACCTGGCCGACATCCTCACAGTGGTGGAGTGCCCAACCAACTACACACACTAACAGGCTACACGCCCAGCCATTTCCACAACACTAATGCACCCATTCACAACACCATTCTGCAACCGCACCACAGATGCCAATATCCAACCACAATTTACCTGTACCCTCTACCTAACACTTACACTACCCGCCCCGGGTACTCGTGAAAAGGGTCCACTCTTCCCCCATCCACACCTTCGCACCATGCACACCACTCCGTACCACTTACTCCAACTCTCTCCACACACCTGTACTTGCACACCTGTGCTCTCACACCTGGTGCCACCTGCACCCTTCTCTCCCCAAGCGCATTCGCGCTGATCCACAACACTCACTACTCATACACGGCTCCACACACCTGTCCAGTTGCACACCTGTGCAATCACACCTGTTCAATTCTCACACACACGGCATCATCTCAGCTAACTACTCCCTTCTGAAACTTGCGCTTCCCAGTCGTCCCTTTAAACTATTGCGCTCCCACGTCATTATCATCCACACTAATCTACCTGCGTCCCCACTACAGGTATCAGTCACTAACTAAACTTAACGTCACCTAATGTCATCTTCTAGGGCCCTATCAATATAACCTAACCCACCCGGGCTAGTTTTCACTGCCATACACCCCATAATCTATTGCTCCTTTGCCCCCACATGGGAAGGGTGGCAGGGATGCCAGCCTTACCCACCGGGCCCATCGCTCACTACCAATTTTGCACATCAAATTTCAACAAATTAAAAATTTGCCAATCACTACCCATCATCTGCCAATCACTACTGCCAATCCCTTGCCAATCATCAAATTTTGTTTTTCTCTAATTTTGGGTCCAAAACACTAACCTCATCACCCAGTCTACTCACTAATGCCTCTCGGTGCGCCAATTCCTGTCCAAAGCCCGGCTTCGTAAAGCCAAGCCATGAATGCTGGTTGTTCTGTGCCAGCGGCTGGATGCGTCCGGCACTCGGTGCAGGGACGGGGGCTTACCCGGGCCGAGATTCCACGCACCATCTCGGCGTGGAGCCATCCAATGTCCCGATCTCGACCTGCCGGACTGCCTCAACAAAAAGTGGTCGCCATGACGACCCTTTCTATCGGGCTGCCCGCTCCGCCTAGTGGAGCACGGACGCGGCCGTTCAAAGCGAGGCCCAGCACGCACCGAGGGCCCGATTCGGCTATAAGTCGTTCTAAACTCTACCCCGTCTAACGTCGATGCTTCACCTGGACGCTTACACCCCGCAGCCCGTTCCTTGCTCACACATCCAGCCGTTCCCATGCTCCTCGTACCTTTCCTTACACCCCCAGGTACCCTCATTCCACTCACAGCCTTGGTCACACACCTGACCACCGAACACTTTGGCACACATTCGTTGCTCGCACACCTCACCAATACACCGCTTCGCGCCCCCTCCTCGGTCACCTCCTCTGTGACAATCACAGGTGTTTACTCATTCGCACACCCAACCACGTGCCTCACCACCAACTCCAGCGTGCATTCCCACTCACGCTCTACCATTCCAGGTGTGCATCCTTCCATCCCAGGTGTACATCCTCGCTCACCTGTCACAACCAACTCACTCTCCTTGTCACTCTCACTACTCTCACCTCCATTCTTGACAGCGCACTCACCCTTACTCTTGACAGCGCACTCTTTCCTCATGCACCTGTCCGTCACACACCTTTCTCGCGCACACTCTCCCGTTACACCCTCTGTAACACTCACCACAGGTGCGCATTCTTCCTTGCCTTTGACAGCGCACTCTTTCCCCATGCACCTGTCCGTCACACACCTTTCTCGCGCACACTCTTGCGCACACTCTCCCGTTACACCCTCTGTAACACTCACCACACCGCGCTTCCATGTGCCCCCTCGCACACGCGCTACGACCGACTCACTCTCGCCAGCACCCTCACTCCTTGGCACGCACTTTTTCCTCACACACCCCAGAGTCGGACTTTCTCGCACACCTCCTTTTTCGCACACCAGACCTGTCGCACACTTCACCAACGGCCTCTCACGAACACCCGGGTCCATCTCGACCCCCAAGCTCATTAAATCCCCTGGCGCATCATACGCACGACCATATTGGTCACCACTTACACCAGGTCCTCTTCCTCTTCGCTTCTCCTCCATCACCTGCGAATCCCTCATCCGGTTAATGAGCACATCATCACGATCCAAACACAGACTTTGGACCAATTCTTTTACTTCCTCTTTTATCTCTTTGTTATCCCCTCTCCGTCGCTTCTTAATTTCGCTCACCCCTTCTTCCACTTCTTCTAATTTCTGCTTCACCTCTTTTATTCCCCGGTACGTCTCCTCAAGCTCGTCCTCCAAGGCTACCTTGACCGTTTCCATGTGCGTCCTCACCTGCCGGTCCTTCGTCTCCATTACCTCTATCACCTCGTCCAACCTCGTTGTCAGTCCCTCACGTACCATCTGACATTCCCTCTTCGTCGCTACCAAGTCATCTTTTAGTTCTTTCTGTGTCGCTTTTAAACCTCCTAATACCGCAGTGTTCCTTTGAACCTGCTCCACTAACTCCGTCTGTCCCACCGTCAGCTGCTCCACCTCCTGCGTCAGGTCCTCTATGCCCCCTTGTAACTTTACAGTCCCCTTTCTCACCTCCTTCTCCATGTGCTCCTTACAGTGCCTCACCTCCTCGCGCACTCCTCCGACCTCCTCACTCACTCCTCCTCTGATCTCCTCTCCCATCACTTGCATCTCCTGCCCAGATGCCACCCTCATCTGCTCCATTTCCTCCCTGTGAGCATCCAGTTTGGTTTCTACCCCCATTCTGACCCCCTCTATCTGCTGCCCCATTTGGTTAACTTCCCTTTCCGCTTGGTTCCTCATGTCCCTCAATTTGCCTTCCATGGTGTTTTCTAACCCCTCTAACCCTTTTTGCATCCCTTCCATTTGATTCTCTTGAGCGGCCATTCTGTTTTCTACCCCCATTAACCCATTTCTCACCTCTTTTATCCCGTTGTCTAACCCCTCAAAATTATTGTCTAACTTCCCAAATTTCTTGTCTAACTCCTTAAAATTATTGTCTAACCCCTCACCGGTACCCCTCGCTTCGTCCCTCATTACCCCCATTTCGTTTCCCATTACCCCCATTTGGTTTCCCATTACCCCCAATTGCTCACTCTGAGCCCTCGCTTCGTCCCTCATTACCCCCATTTGGCCCTCCAATCGCTCACTATCAGCCCTCATTTGCTCACTAGTCTGGGCCATAAGGGCCTTCATTTGTATAAAAAACAAGGTTCCAATCCACCAGCGTCACTGCTACGGTCGCGGGCGTGGACGCCGTGGCCACCTCGTGCGTGACAACGCTATTTTGCGACCCTGCCGCCCTCACTGCTTCGCTCTCCTCGCGTCCCTCAATTTGGTCCTGGACCGACCCTGCCTCACTCTCCCCTACCGGACCCCAGCTGTCTTGGTCTGCCATAGCGCGACTTTCAAAATTCGGGTTTTTATTTTCGTATAACAAAATCAAATTTCGCCGTTATAATTTCGCGCGGGAAACGCGCTCCGAATTGATTCTACTACAAATTTGGGCCTAATAAATTTAGTCCCGGGTTCGAATTCCACTCCTCGACACCAATTGTTACAGACGCGGCTTAGATGTTATTTACCGAGCGGTTTGGTATGACCACGTCTGCACAAGTTACCCGATTATACCCGAACGTTGACTAATCGCGCTGCGCTAGGTCAATGAAGGAAAAGACACACGGCTGGGATTAAAACGACACGACACCAGGGATACGGTTCTCAAGACCTCCGGAGGAGATTATATTAAGGCGGAAGGTTAGATTACAACTACAAGAGGGACATCATAGAAAGACAGGCACTTAGACACACTTATATAAACCCCAACAGACGACAGATAAACGGGACAAAAGGCTGACTCACACGGGGATTGATGGCAAGGAAAGCGGGTATTCGATGGCCAGCACAAGGTGCACCTTGTGCTCAGGGACAGGATAGCGCGGCCCAAAAGATGCAGGAGGTCTCTCAGCGCTCGGAGGTGGCTCTCTTGTCTTCTCAAGGCTCAAGCTCGGAGTCGGGGCGCATCTCACGTCACGTCCGGTACGTGGCCGCGTATATCCGGCGGGGAGTGACACGCCCTCGGCTCGTTAGCTCCGCCCCAGATGGAATCGGCACGTCGCTTCTCATTGGGTGCGTGCGGGGGGGGTTACCGGCTCCGCCCTTGACGAGGGACTGACAAGGAGCCCCTTCGTGGTAACCCCGTGGAGCGCATGGTCCGGAGCGCATTGTCAATGGCGGCTAACCGAGCCGGTGTGATGACGCACACTCCCCCGCGCAGCGTCGTTGTTGTTGTAATTGTTGTTGTAGTTGTAGTTGTAGTTGTTGTTGTTGTTGTTGTTGTTGTTTGGGGAAGAAGACGGGAGGAGGCATGGGAAGGTCCTAAACTCACTACTGGTGCCATATAATCACATTCTGGTGCAACGAAAAGTCGGAATTAATGGAAACGAGTCCTTAACTGACATAGACTAAGAATAACTAGCAAGATGTCCGAAAGTTGTCTACGTGAGATGCGGTGGACCTGGGCACGACATTTAATGGGGGAAAAAGGGGAAGGTCGGTTCTACAGAGTGTTGTTTACAGACAATGGGACTAGGGAATGGGGGATTGGGGATAGTTGGGGAGTATTGGGGAAATAGGGGAATATTTACAAGCGGATATGGAGGCCAAATTCCATATTCGCAACAATATATATATATATATATTGTTACAGACACGACTTTGATGTTAAAGTGGGCCGAGCGGAATGGCCGTCGTGTCCGCACAAATTACCCGACTATACTCGATGTTGACGAAGTCGCGTTACGCTGGCTCAATAAGAAAAAGAAGACACCCGGCTGGGTTATAAAATGACGACACCAGGGATACGGTTCTCAAGACCTCCGGAGGAGATTATATTCGTGCGGAAGGTCAGATTACAGGGACGAGAGGTACAACATAGAAAGACAAGCACTTAGACACAATCTTATATTATTCCCCAACAGACGACAGGCAAACGGGACAAGCTGACTCACACGGGGATTGATGGCTAGGAAAGGCAAGGTAGCGATGGCTCCAGGTGCACCTGGGCTCGGGGCAGGATCAACACGGTTCGGTCCAGAGATGCGGGGAGGTCTCGTCGCAGCGCTCAGAGGTGACGTTCTTTCTCAGGCGGGTCTTTCTCAGGCCTCTCCAAACTCAGGCGCATCTGTTTCAGCGCTCGCAGGTCCTTCTTTCTTCCAGCTGGGGGCGCATCTGTTTCAGCGCTCGCAGGTCCTTCCTTCTCCAGCTGGGGGCGCATCTGACGTCACATCCGGCGCGTGGCCGCGTATATCCGGCGGGGAGTGACACGCCCTCGGCTCGCTAGCGCCGCCCCAGATGGAATCGGTCCGCCCTTCTGATTGGGTGCGGGGGGTTACCAGGCTCCGCCCTTGAGGAGGAGCTGACAGCCAGCCCCTCCGTGGTAACCCCGTGGAGCGCGTGGTCAATGGCGCTAATCGAGCCGGTGTGAGGACGCATCCTCCCCCCCCGCGCCGCCGCGCCGCCCCCATCCCCTCCGTTGCTGCAGCCATAGTTGGTTGGGGAAGAAGATGGAAAGAGGTATGGGAAAGGTCCTAAACTCACTACTGATGCCATATAATCACATTCTGGTGCAACGAAGAGTCATAATTAATGGAGACGAGGCCTTAACTGACATAGAATAAGAATAACTAGGAAGATGTCCGAAAGTTGTCTACGTGTGGTGCGGTGGACCTGGGCACGACATTTAATGGGGGAATAAGGGGAAGGTCGGCTCTACTGATTGTTATTTACATGCAATGGGACTAGGGAATGGGGGATTGGGGAAAGTTGGGGAGTATTGGAGAAAATAGGGGAATATTTACAAGCGGATATGGAGGCCAAATTCCATATTCGCAACATTGCACCCTTCTCTACCCTCGGGGCGTCCCGACCCGATAAATTTTTACCTACTTTAGTGTGGCACGCAATGTAGTTCCCTCTACTATTAACTCTACCCTGAGTGCGACAGTTTTACAGATATTCACAAATGAGTAAATATGTCCCCCTGCGACGTTGCACCCTTCTCCTCACAGAAACACACCCACAGGATAACCGAATCCGGAAAGAATTCTCAAACTACACATACAGCCGGTAGGGAGCATTATTTACAAGACTACGCTGCTATCTACACTACGATCCAGGACCTGTCTTTGGAGGAACACATGCAGATGTTATGCATAGAGAGAGCGCGCTTGCCAGCATCGATACACCAACCCACGAGTGCTCTGTGGCCGACGGCCTTTAATAACGTGCAGAGCACCCCTTCCCGAGCATCAAAAGCACCACCCCACCACCAATCGGTGCAGTCACCATTGTTCATTGGAATAAAAATAAATTCGACAACCCCTAACCCTGCAGGTGTCTCTTGCTCTTCTTGTGGTGCACTTGGTGTTAACTAAAAGTGGTTCACCTGTATGGCATAGGTGCCACGTTGACCCATAGGTCCATCCCCGGGTGGTGCTTGGCCGCAAACGAACTGCGGTCCATTGTGGGTGGCCACAAACATTGCGGTCCATATGGTGTATCGATCCCGGCAGCAAACAGCGAAAGTGCAGGCCCACAACTGCGCAGCCAGCACCTCTCTCTCCTCTCTCTCTACCCCAAAGCCAGATCCTCGGAGGTGGGAGACAAAAGAAGCAGACAAGTGAGTAAGGTGGTAAGGGCGCAAAAGTGCATGCAATGTAAGGTGATGCACACTGGGGGCACATGGGAACCAGGTGAGACAGGTACGTTCCTATCGTACGCCCCCCCCCCCCACCAGGTAACCTACATGGCCCCTCCCTTACCCCTTACTGTATCCACAAAACACAACACTACCCATAAACATCTACTTTACAAATCAACAAACATCCCTACTGTCTTCCCCGTTCCTCCCATAAACCAAATTCGTCTTCTCTCCCTCCTAACCAATCAAATTTGCCATTTTCAACTCTCATCAAAATTTGCCATTTTCAACTCAACATCAAAATTTGCCATTACCAATTCATCATCAGTCCCTCCTAGGGAGGGAGAGATGGAATCACCCCAATGTCTCATCCACGTCGTGATGCGTCTCACAAATCCACACAGCAATCTCATTTCCTGCAACAAACAAAGAAAACACAGGTGTGGAGTCATCATCATCACCACAGGTAAGTGGCTGCGTATGGTGCGACAGGTTCTTCAATCCTAACTATTTCCTAAATGACTTTAACAACTTTACACTACCCGGGGTCTTTCTCCGGCCAAACCATTGGCCCTCTTACACTATGGGTTCTAAAAACCAATTCCCATTGGCCAAACTGTGGTGCTCTTCAATTTGGGGTCTCACTCCCCCGATTCATCTCCCGGTGCCCTCGCACAATTTCTGGGCTGCGGCGTGTACCTCTCCCAGTGGGTCTACCCACCTGCACACCTCCACCACTGCAGTTGCCTCCGAGCTTACCTGCTCCTTACCCTAACCTAACTACCTGGGGAAGGCCCTCTGGCACTCTCCCCACTCGGTGCCCTCTCTGGCACTGGGCTACCCGGGTCCCTCCTCCGGATCCTCGGGCCCCATCCACAACTCTACCGGCTCCCAGAGCCCACCTGCGGCCTCACCTGGCCGACATCCTCACAGTGGTGGAGTGCCCAACCAACTACACACACTAACAGGCTACACGCCCAGCCATTTCCACAACACTAATGCACCCATCCACAACACCATTCTGCAACCGCACCACAAATGCCAATATCCAACCACAATTTACCTGCACCCTCTACCTAACACTTACACTACCCGCCCCGGGTACTCGTGAAAGGGGTCCACTCTTCCCCCATCCACACCTTCGCACCATGCACACCACTCCGTACCACTCACTCCAACTCTCTCCACACACCTGTACTTGCACACCTGTGCTCTCACACCTGGTGCCACCTGCACCCTTCTCTCCCCAAGCGCATTCGCGCTGATCCACTCACTCACTACTCATACACTGTTCCACACACCTGTCCAGTTGCACACCTGTGCAATCACACCTGTTCAACTCTCACACACACGGCATCATCTCAGCTAACTACTCCCTTCTGAAACTTGCGCTTCCCAGTCGTCCCTTTTAAACTATTGCGCTCCCACGTCATTATCATCCACCCTAATCTACCTGCGTCCCCACTACAGGTATCAGTCACTAACTAAACTTAACGTTACCTACTGTCATCTTCTAGGGCCCTATCAATATAACCTAACCCACCCGGGCTAGTTTTCACTGCCATACACCCCATAAGCTATTGCTCCTTTGCCCCCCCCTGTGAGGGATGGTGGATTTGCCATCCCACCACATCGGGGGTCTCTCACTATCAATTTTGCTTACCAAATTTCAACAAATTAAAAATTTGCCAATCACTACCCATCATCTGCCAATCACTACTGCCAATCCCTTGCCAATCATCAAATTTTGTTTTTCTCTAATTTTGGGTCCAAAACACTAACCTCATCACCCAGTCGACTCACTAATACCTCTCGGTGCGCCAATTCCTGTCCAAAGCCCGGCTTCGTAAAGCCAAGCCATGAATGCTGGTTGTTCTGTGCCAGCGGCTGGGTGCGTCCCGCATTCGGTGCAGGGAAGGAGGTTTACCCGGGCCGAGATCCCACGCACCATCTCGGCACGGAGCCATCCAATGCCCCGATCTCGACCTGCCGGCACGTCTCAACAAAAAGTGGTCGCCATGACGACCCTTTCTATCGGGCCGCCCGCTCCGCCTAATGGAGCACGGACGCGGCCGTTCAAAGCGAGGCCCAGCACGCACCGAGGGCCCGATTCGGCTATAAGTCGTTCTCAACTCTACCCCATCTAACGTCGATGCTTCACCTGGACGCTTACACCCCGCAGCCCGTTCCTTGCTCACACATCCAGCCGTGCCCATGCTCCTCGTACCTTTCCTTACACACCCAGGTACCCTCATTCCACTCACAGCCTTGGTCACACACCTGACCACCGAACACTGTGGCACACATTCGTTGCTCGCACACCTCACCAACACACCGCTTCGCACCCCCTCCTCGGTCACCTCCTCTGTGACAATCACAGGTGTGCCCTCATTCGCACACCCAACCACGTGCCTCACCACCAACTCCAGCGTGCATTCCCACTCACGCTCTACCATTCCAGGTGTGCATCCTTCCATCCCAGGTGTACATCCTCGCTCACCTGTCACAACTAACTCACGCTCCATGTCACTCTCACTACTTTCACCTCCATTCTTGACAGCGCACTCTTTCCTCATGCACCCGTCCGTTACACACCTTTCTCGCGCACACTCTCCCGTCACACCCTCTGTAACACTCACCACAGGTGGACACTCTTCCTTACTTCTGACAGCGCACTCTTTCCTCATGCACCTGTCCGTCACACACCTTTCTCGCGCACACTCTCCCGTTACACCCTCTGTAACACTCACCACAGGTGGACACTCTTCCTTACTTCTGACAGCGCACTCTTTCCTCATGCACCTGTCCGTCACACACCTTTCTCGCGCACACTCTCCCGTTACACCCTCTGTAACACTCACCACCCCGCGCTTCCATGTGCTCCCTCGCACACACGCTACGACCGACTCACTCTCGCCAACACCCTCACTCCTTGGCACGCACTTTTTCCTCACACACCCCAGAGTCGGATTTTCTCGCACACCTCCTTTTTCGCACACCAGACCTGTCGCACACTTCACCAACGGCCTCTCACGAACACCCGGGTCTATCTCGACCCCCAAGCCTCTTAAATCACCTGGCGCATCATACGCACGACCATATTGGTCACCACTTACACCGGGTCCTCTTCCTCTTCGCTTCTCCTCCATCACCTGCGAATCCCTCATCCGGTTAATGAGCACATCATCACGATCCAAACACAGACTTTGGACCAATTCTTTTATCTCCTCTTTTATCTCTTTCTTATCCCCTCTCCGTCGCTTCTTAATTTCGTTCATCCCTTCTTCCACTTCTTCTAATTTGTGCTTCACTTCTTTTATTCCCCGGTACGTCTCCTCAAGCTCGTCCTCCAAGGCTACCTTGACCGTTTCCATGTGCGTCCTCACCTGCCGGTCCTTCGTCTCCATTACCTCTATCACCTCGTCCAGCCTCGTTGTCAGTCCCTCACGTACCATCTGACATTCCCTCTTCGTCGCTATCAAGTCATCTTTTAGTTCTTTCTGTGTCGCTTTTAAACCTCCTATTACCGCTGTGTTCTTTTGAACCTGCTCCACTAACTCCGTCTGTCCCACCGTCAGCTGCTCTACTCCCAGCGTCAACTCCTCTATACCCCCTTGCAATTTTACAGTCCCCTTTCTCACCTCCTTCTCCATGCGCTCCTTACAGTGCCTCACCTCCTCGCGCACTCCTCCGACCTCCTCACTCACACCTCTTCTAATCTCCTCTCCCATCACTTGCATCTCCTGCCCAGATGCCACCCTCATCTGCTCCATTTCCTCCCTGTGAGCATCCAGTTTGGTTTCTACCCCCATTCTGACCCCCTCTATCTGCTGCTCCATTTGTTTAACTTCCCTTTCCGCTTGGTCCCTCATGTCCCTCAATTTGCCTTCCATACTGTTTTCTAACCCCTCTAACCCATTTTTCACTCCCTCTATCTGATTCTCCTGGGCAGCCATTCTATTTTCTACCCCCGTTAACCCATGTTTCACCTCTTTTATCCCGTTGTCTAACCCCTCAAATTTCTTTTCTAATCCCTCACCGGTACCCCTCGCTTCGTCCCTCATTACCCCCATTTGGCCCTCTAATCGCCCACTATCAACCCTCATTTGCTCACTCTGAGCATCCATCCGGTTCCCCATTACCCCCATTTGGTCCTCCAATCGCTCACCCTGAGCATCCATCCGGTTCCCCATTACCCCCAATTGGTTACTCTGCAGTTTGAGGGACGCCTGCATTTGCGCCATAAATTGCTCCATGAGGACCTGCATCTGGGCCATCCCTCCCACTTGTGCAGCGGGTGCGGCCGCCGTAGCTATGTGCGAGGCGCCATTTCGCGCGTCTGCTACCCCCGCTGTTTCGCTCTCCTCACGTGTCTCAATTTGGTCCTGGACCGACCCTGCTTCACTCTCCCCTACCGGACCCCAGCCGTCTTGATCCGCCATAGCGCGACTTTCAAAATTCGAGTTTCGTAACACAAATCCAAATTTTGCTGTTATAATTTCGTCGAGCGCAGTAACCGCGGGACCGCGCTCCGGATCGATTTTCCCTCCCCAAAATTTGGGCCTAACTAATTTAGTCCCGGGTCCGAATCTCACTCCTCGACACCAATTGTTACCGTACTAACACAATTGGTGTCCAAAATTTGGGCTAAATAAATTTAGTCCCAGGTTCGAATCCAACTCCTGACAACCAATTGTTACAGACACGACTTTGATGTTAAAGTGGGCCGAGCGGAATGGCCGTCGTGTCCGCACAAATTACCCGACTATACTCGATGTTGACGAAGTCGCGTTACGCTGGCTCAATAAGAAAAAGAAGACACCCGGCTGGGTTATAAAATGACGACACCAGGGATACGGTTCTCAAGACCTCCGGAGGAGATTATATTCGTGCGGAAGGTCAGATTACAGGGACGAGAGGTACAACATAGAAAGACAAGCACTTAGACACAATCTTATATTATTCCCCAACAGACGACAGGCAAACGGGACAAGCTGACTCACACGGGGATTGATGGCTAGGAAAGGCAAGGTAGCGATGGCTCCAGGTGCACCTGGGCTCGGGGCAGGATCAACACGGTTCGGTCCAGAGATGCGGGGAGGTCTCGTCGCAGCGCTCAGAGGTGACGTTCTTTCTCAGGCGGGTCTTTCTCAGGCCTCTCCAAACTCAGGCGCATCTGTTTCAGCGCTCGCAGGTCCTTCTTTCTTCCAGCTGGGGGCGCATCTGACGTCACATCCGGCGCGTGGCCGCGTATATCCGGCGGGGAGTGACACGCCCTCGGCTCGCTAGCGCCGCCCCAGATGGAATCGGTCCGCCCTTCTGATTGGGTGCGGGGGGTTACCAGGCTCCGCCCTTGAGGAGGAGCTGACAGCCAGCCCCTCCGTGGTAACCCCGTGGAGCGCGTGGTCAATGGCGCTAATCGAGCCGGTGTGAGGACGCATCCTCCCCCCCCCGCGCCGCCGCGCCGCCCCCATCCCCTCCGTTGCTGCAGCCATAGTTGGTTGGGGAAGAAGATGGAAAGAGGTATGGGAAAGGTCCTAAACTCACTACTGATGCCATATAATCACATTCTGGTGCAACGAAGAGTCATAATTAATGGAGACGAGGCCTTAACTGACATAGAATAAGAATAACTAGGAAGATGTCCGAAAGTTGTCTACGTGTGGTGCGGTGGACCTGGGCACGACATTTAATGGGGGAATAAGGGGAAGGTCGGCTCTACTGATTGTTATTTACATGGAATGGGGGATTGGGGAAAGTTGGGGAGTATTGGAGAAAATAGGGGAATATTTACAAGCGGATATGGAGGCCAAATTCCATATTCGCAACAATATATATATATATATATATATATATATATATATATATATATATATATATATATATATATATATATATATATATATATATATATATATATATATATATATATATATACATATATATATATATACATATATATATATATACATATATATACATATATACATATATATAATTTTATATATATATATATATATATATATATATATATATATATATATATATATATATATATATATATATATATATATATATATATATATATAGCCAGGCAGATAACCTGGTTCCACGAAGCTGGTGTAAGGGAATGAGTTCCGAATAGAACGTGTGGAATATGCAGCTAGTTTACTAGGAATGTCCTTTGACAGCATAATGGCAGGTACCTGTGGAAATTCCGCGCAATGTAGAATATGACTTCAAGTCCTCAACCCTTCTCCCTCCCTCACCTCCTCACCCAGCCACAAGTCCTCAACCCCAAAACTAACTAGAGTTTCCAGGGAAGCAGAACTCAACTGAACTGACTGGACAACTTTAAAGTAGGTCAGTTGTCTGTACTAGATTTGACTTAAATGAAAAGCCAACAACCTTGTATGCTGGCCTATGGCGGCCATTTTGTGAAAGATCGGGTTGACATGCAATAGCAACCTACCTTGTGTGGTAAGAGTCTCACACACCAAGTTTGATCAAAATCCATAAATATTTGTGGACGTTAAAGTCTTAACGTCATTTGAGCTGAAAACAATGTGGTGGCCATTTTGTGACGGATCGGCTTGGAATGCAATAGCAACATACCTTGTGTGGTAAGGGTTAAACATTCTATGTTTGATCAAAATCTGTTAATATTTGTGGACGCTAGAGTGTTAACGTCGTTTTCATGACCAAAAGCAAAATGGTCGCCTAAGTCCACCATTTTTTAACGGATCGGGCTGAAATGTAATACCAACCTGGTCCTTGGGGTAAGGATGCTGCCTGTCAGGTTTGATCAGAATCGGTTGATATTTGTGGATGCTGGAGTGTTAACGTCGAAAAGTTGACAGACGACAGACGACGACGACGACGACAGACGACGGACGCCGGAGGGTTCAGTATGTGATGAACTCAACTGACTACCGTCCCCCGATGGGCTGAATAAATGGGCTGAACATTGTTAATCACCTAACACTTCCAAAGAACAGCGGAAACCAATTATAAGTTAACTCATGATTCTCGAACGTGGCAACTCAGTTGAATCAAGCAGTTCTCACATTAAACCAGAGGGTCATAAATGGTTGAAAGATCGGCAGTAAACACCACTGGTCTTGACAAAGTCCAAAGGGTACACACAAATAATGAAGTAAACAAAGGCAGTCAATTACATTGAATAAGTCCTCAAATGTGAATCCCAGAATCACCGAAGCATAGAGGAGAACCCAATTCAGCCATTACAGCTGTACCACAGATAATAAAGGAAACTCTCAGCTGACGAGGACAATTTGGTTGAAGGACAGTAGAGATTTGAGGGACGATAAGCTCTGAAAATAAGCACCGGTCAACACTCCAATTGCCTTCTTGAAATGGCAAGTGAATCATCAAAATGGCACCCCGAGAGTAATACAAGGAGCAGTGAGGATTTAGTGACCAATATAACGGAAGAAGTACAATATTCAACAGGCAGATAAAACAAATATCCGAGGGAGTTCAGTGAAGGAGAATACCTCAAAGGGTAAATATATGAAGACAAGCTGAATCTCCTCCATGGACCAGCGCACAGCGGGTTTAAATTTGGGTCAATGTGACAATGGAATCAAAAAGTAATTAAACCTTAACAGGTTCGCGTACAGAAGACCCCCGATTTCTTCTTCTCTGTGGATGTCGGATTTAAATGATATGCACCACTGGAAACAGATTGTGGCCGCTGAAGATGACGAATTTAGGAACTAATAAATGGAAACTTTTTGTAACAACATTTAAAACCAAAAAGTAATAAGATCCTGCCAACATGTCTGATGTATTAACACATGACAATCCTGCAAGAAAGCTTCAACACAACGAAAATGTATTTTGTGGTTCCCAGGATGAAGCTTCGGTCGACAACCGGATCATGACGATGAAAATTTTTGGCAGTCGGGCATTCTTAAAATATACTCGTTAACTGTGGAACTATAGCTACCTTTTCAAATTCATACTCATCTATTATGGTATTTACATTTCTCTTCAATTTCACAACATTATAACACTTACTTTTACTTAATTATTATTCTTCTTACCTTTTTTTAAAGTGCTTTGAGATTTTACTGGATAAAAAAATTGATTAACCGGTCCCCGATTGATCTCATGACCGAGTTGCTCAGCCTACAAACTTGCCAAAGATGGACGGACAATTATAGCATGAAAGCGAAGGAGAGCTAAGTATGAATATTATGTTATCATAATGTAGATTATCCCTGTTATTGCACAGAATAAGTTACAGCAAACCTTCCAAACCCTATACTTTAAAACATAACTGTGTTATTGTGTGGCGTTATTCATACCACACATGGTGTTTCTTCCTCTTGTTTTTGTTCACATCACATTTCCATCTATATTTTTCAACATCACAGTCATACTACACTTTTGCATTCTGGGTTGGCTCAACTGGCTGAGAATCTGAACTCATAATGTTATCTGGTGATTGTTGGTCCAAATTCCGACCCTGCTGGTAAGGCAAAGGCAGTCCACCCAGTGTATTTCATTTGCTAAGAAGCTGATAAACTGGGCGTGCCATGTGCCAAAATTTGTTGTTGGATGTTTAAGATCCACTGGCACTTTGGGCAAAATGTCAAATTCTTGCTCGAACCTATTATACAGGGAGCACTGCATCAGCGGACCCTGCTGTACCCCTGTAAGAACTGATGCCAACCCGCAACCATGTGCGGCCTACCAACGACGAGGACATTGTGCAGGTAAATGCTGATGATATTTTGGCAATGAGAAACAACATTTCATCATGATAACTTTTTAAAATTTCGTCTTATGCGTTATTTATTTTACCTGTAAATTGTACTGTAAAATAAATTGAGTTCAAAAGTGATCTGGAGTCGTCATTGATACATTTAAGGAAGGACAAATGGCGTTTGCCCTTGAAGTAGACTGTTCTTGAAAAAAAAAGAAATATATACACAAGCTAGAATTGTAACTGTAGCCATAACAAGACAATTTGTAACACAAACAAAGATTGCACTCTGCCCTCTAGGGCTTCAACAATCTCACATCAGCCCCCATCCACAACTACAATCTCTTTCCCCTCTTCCCCCCACCATTGACCCCACATAACAAAACCCTCTTTCTTGTCAGTTACTGTGTCTCCTACTATCCTCTAAATCTCCTCTTATCATATTCTTCCTTTCCCTTGCTTTTGTTCAACTGTGACGCTACTGCACCACCGTCAGTATTTCACATTATTACTTGCTCTTTCATAGGCCCAAATCTAGTTGGAAAAAAAGAAGTTTTTTTTGTTTTGTTTTTTTAAAAAGAATTCTCACTGATTGTGAACATTCATTCAGAGAGTGGCATTCACTCAGGGACATAAAGATCCCACGATACCTCATGAAAAAGGTAGGCTGCCAGTGCGTCGATACTCTGGCCAAATTGATTGTGTTAAGACTTCAGCTTGGTCCATGTGCCCGAGTAGGTTAGATTTAACGCATGTATCAGGAATCTGTCAGAGGTAAGTTCGTGTGGTAAAACATGCACAGAGGAGGCGGTGGTTGTAAACCTTAAAGCAAACAAGCTGAATGCACCCGGCGTTGCCCGTTTTTTTTTTTTTTGAATGAATTTAATCTTCTGTACATTGGTCTGACGCGAGCCCAGTATCAGTTAGTGCTCAACGATTCCTTGTTCTTTCTTCTGTCGGGCCCCGCGAGAGAGAATTTTGAAAGCATGTGTTGCAATCAGTCAGATATCCCGTTAAGTGCATAAGTTGTACTTCAAGAGAATTTTGAAAGAAGAAGAAGATTTATTGCGAAATGGGCCCAGGCCGGCCGAGGCGGCCTCGACCGGCCTCGCCAACTTTTTTTTTTTTTTTTGTGTATACAAGATCGAGACTCGTGAAAGAGCTAACATTAATCACACAAAAGTCAAACCGACACAAACCAACACATAAAACACAAAATAAGGGGAGCGGTAGACAAGATTGGGAGAGAGGGCGAAGGACACAAACACAACATTTGAGAGCAGGGACATCGAGAGAACAGTGGGAGGGTGAGGGCTTGGGGGGAAGTGGGAGAGGTATAAAACATAGAGACACCGCAAGGGCTTCCAGGAAAGAAGTTGGAATTTCGAAAAAGTTTATCTCGGGTGAATTAGCGGGGATAGAAAAGATGGTGGTGAACAGCTGTTTTAAAGACATGGAGGGAGGAGTGGGATTGAAGGGAATGGGGAAGTTTGTTCCAGAGGTGGGAAAAAAGGGGAATAAAAGAGTGAAGGTGAGCAGAGAGCCTAGATTTTGGCAGTTTAACCACAAGAGGGTTGCTAGCAGTTCTTGTGCGACCTGTAGGAATATTTGGGGGACAGAGCACAGAGAGAGCTGGGGGAGCAAGGCCGGAGAGGAGTCGGTAGAAGACAGAAAGACCACCAACCTGCCTGCGGTGAGTGAGTGAAAGGCCCTCGGAGTTAGCTTCATCGCAGGAGATTCCAATGATTCTGAAAGCTTTGGTTTCCACAGCGTGAAGTCGAGCTAGGTGTGAGGGAGGAGCACTGGGCCAGAGGGGGAACAGTATTCCATTGAACTGCGGATGAAAGCCTTGTATGTGGTGAGGAGCTCAGGTGTGCCAAGGAAAGACCGCACGACGGAGGATGCCCAGTCGGGGACTGGCTTTGGAGGCCAGCTTGGAAATGTGGTTTTCCCAAGAAAGATCAGGGCAGACAGTGAGACCCAAAAGCTTGAGCGACAGAACTTCTTGGAGAGGATTGTTGAGAAAGTAGATGGGAGGGTTTTCCAGTCGGTCTTTTCGGAGAGACAAAGTAAGAGTGTGAGATTTGTCAGGATTGAAAGACATGTTCCACTTGTTTGACCAGTCTGCGATTTTGGGTCTGCAGAGAGTGAGGAGGCTGCAGACTGCCAATCTGAGGGATGAGGAATGGAGCGGCAGAGAGTGGAGTCATCAGCAAAGAGATAGAGTGGATTTTCCAGAGAGTCGGAGAAATCATTGTTGAAGACCAGAAAAAGCACAGGGCCCAGAACACTACCTTGGGGGAACTCCAGCCAGAACAGGAAGGGGCAATGGGAGAAATCCATTCAGGGCCACACGTTGACTACAACCAGAGAGGAAGTCCGCAAGCCAAGCGTGGAGATTTCCATGGATACCATAGGAGGAAAGTTTGGTAAGCATAGCTGGGTGCCACACCGTATCGAAGGCACGTGATATGTCAAGGGAGACAGCTCGGATTTCCTGTTTGGCATTTAGGACCTCCATCCATTCTTGAGACAGCAGAAGCAACATGTCCAGTGTAGAATGACCTGGTCTGAATCCAAATTGATGATCGGAGATCAAGCCATTGGAGATGAGGAAAGATTTGATATCTGAAGCAATGATTCCATGACTTTGCTGATAATTGGGAGCAGGTTGTTTGGTCTGTAGTTGCAAGGATCTGTTTTTGCACATTTTTTGTGTAAAGCGGTAATGTTTGCTGGATTCCATGACTTTGCTGATAATTGGGAGCAGGCTGTTTGGTCTGTAGTTGCAAGGATCTGTTTTTGCACATTTTTTGTGTAAAGCGGTAATGTCTGCTGAATTCCAAGATGCTGGCAGATGACCTTGAGCAAAAGAGAGGGTGAAAATAACAGAGAGAGGGTGAGATAGAGCGGCAGAGCAGGATTTTAGGACCCGTGGGCTGATGCCGTCTGGTCCAGTTGCAGAATCAGAGTCGAGGTTTGACAAAAACTTCTTCACCTTGTCAGGAGAGAAGGACACAGAGTCGAGGAGCAGTTGGGTTTGACTGGGTAAGGTGGGAACAGAGAGAGATGGGTTTGGGACACAAGATTTTGAGGCAAACACAGAGTTGAGGCATTCGGCTTTGTCACGTGCGGTGTCAACTGTGTAGCCATTTGAGGTGAGGGAGGGGATGGAGGGGGAACAAAGACCAGAAACGGATTTGACCACATGCCACCAGGATTTGGAGGAAGGAGACAGGTTTGAGAGTTAATGCTTGAGTGTGGAGAGATAGTGCTTCCTGGCACTCCTGAGGGTAGACACACACTTGTTCCGAGCTTGGTGGAAGGACCTGATATTGCCTTCAGTTGGATTTGCCTTCCAAGAGGCAAAGGCAAGTTGTTTCAGGGCAACTGCTTCACCACAAGATTCACGATTCAGTGTACCATGGATAGGAGGAAGGGTAAGACAACTGAAGACGAGATTGGATAAATCTGTGCATGAGAGAGAGCAATTTGCTTTGGAAGAATTCCCAGAAATAATTGATGTCAGAGGCAGTAGAGATGGGAGACCAGTCCAGGTGATTGAAGGCTGCTTGCAGCCCGTGCCAGTCGGCCTGAGTGAAATGCCAGACTCGTCGGTGCTGAGGAGGCTCTCTGAGAATGGCCAGAGAGATGTCCACTTTAACAAGCACATGATCAGAAGAACCGATTGGAGCAGAAGAAGAGCAGCAGACATTTGCAGGGAAGTTTGTCATAACCAAGTCTAGAAGAGAAGATACTCCATTGACTGAGATCCAGGTCGGGAAATTGACAGATTGTGTCAGTCCCAATGAGTCACAGAAGTCCTTTGCTGAGGTGCCATGCCTGGAGAGAGAGGAACCCACACTCAGCCAGCTGGCATGATGAGAGTTGAAGTTGCCACATATGAGGAAGAGAGAGTTGGGATGAGTTGATAGAAGTTGGTCCATGATGTCAGACAGCGACATGTAAATGGAGTCATCACTGTTTGGAGGACGGTACAGAACACATATGAACAAAAGGTGGGAGCGGAGAGGACGCCGTAGCCAGAGGTACTCCTGGGGGTGGGGTGGAGAGAGGACAGTGCAAGGAGAGTGAGGAAGAGAGTTTTTGATAAAGATAGCAACCCCACCACAAGGACGAGGCTCAGGTCTATCATACTGGAGGAGGGAGTAACCAGGAAGAGATATTAAGGAATCAGAGACATCTTGAAGGAGGAAAGTTTCTGTTAAGCAGATCAAGTCTGGATTGTCAGAAGCAACCTGAATGGAGAGATCAATCAGGTTTGAGTGAAGGCCCCGGATGTTTGAGGTCCATATCGTTAATGAGGAGAGAGGGGGAGCATCGGGTGCAGGAGAGGGGAGGGGAGGAGTAGGGTCAGATGAAGGATGAGAGGGGGGAGGTAGGAAGAGCAGTTGATATTATGTCAGAGAATACAGAAGAGTTACAAGAAAGGGAAGGATGAGGAGGACGAAGGGTTTGATGGTGATGGGATGAGGCACAGTGAGGGGTTCTTTGAGGGGGGGGCAGAGGAAAGTAGAAGGTTGGGGGAGGTGGAGGTATGAGATAGAAGGGAGATGAAATGGGGAGGAGGCAGCTTGGAGAAGGAGGTGGGAGGGGGGAGAATTGGAGATGGATGGTAGGGGGGGAGATTTGAAGGGGAGGGGTAGTGGGGGAGTTTTGGAGGGGAGGGGCAAGGGGGGAGATTTGGAGTGGAGGGGCAAGGGGGGAGTTTCGAAAGTGGACGATTGATGAAAGACGAACATTGATAACAAATTGGGTTTATTGTGATTTTCAAGTTAGAGATCCGTTTAAGAACGATGGAGGAAGGGTGGAATGAATTTGAATTTAGAGCACGTAGTGATTTCGAATTATAAGAGATTGAATATTTTTTTTAAATGGAATGAGTTGGATAGGAAATTGAAAAAAGCCTTTTAAATAGGAACAAAAACAGCATGTTGTAATATATCACTGAATAAAACACTGCAGGGGAAAGTTTAAACATATTTAAACAGAACCGTGAAGAACAATCTAATATTCACAAAAATACCAACGGGGAGAGGGAGCCCAGACGGACAACCACGAGTCACGTGAACAGGGCAAAAGGTGTCAGCAAAAGGAACAGGGCAAAACAGATCTGGGGAATGGCATGAAAATTGGGGTGAAATGGGCGTGAAACACGTGGTCGCAGAATGAACGAAAAGAAGGAAATGTTTTTTGTTTTTGTTTTTTAGTTAAGAATTTAAACAAGGAAGTATGGGGTGCAAAGACTGGGAAAAGACTGAGAGAACGAGAGTAGAAGGACCACAATCGACCACTGGGAGAAAACAAGCCTCAAGGTAGGAATCTTCAAGAACTAGTCCACAAAATTCTGTGGCACAAAATACACGACTATTATATACAGGTATGAAAGATTAACACCGATAAATCTTCCAAGGGACGCACTTTAGGAACACACACATAAGATAAATACAGTTTCGACAAAAATACAATTGTGAACAATTACTTAACTTCGAGCGTGCGTGAAGGTCGTGGACAGCTTCGAAAAATCGTGACCTCCCTCGCCTAGCCTATAACCTTCCCGGGGCGCGTCCCGACATTTTTTGTTACAGAGGTTTCCTCCTATCTTTCACTGTTCAGGAGATTCGCGTGCAGACAAACAAAATTTTTTATTTTATATATATAAAATATAGATATATAGATATCTAGATAGAGGATAGAATATATTATATATATATATAGTATATATATATATATACTGTATATATACTGTATATATCTATATATATACTGTCTATATATACAGTATATATATGTAAGTACACCCCATGTAAAGTTTTGACTTTTTCAACATATTTCAACATACAGCTATTTGATCTTCATTTCAACAATATTGATAGATAAAGGTGATATAATATAACAAATATCATGAAACATTTCCATTTTGTAGTCCATTGTATAATCTAAATAAACATAAATGCAAATTTCGCATGTGGAAAAAGTAAGTACACCCTTGGCTCTAATAGGTGGTATTGTCCACTTTGGCAGAAACAACCTCAAGTAGCCGTTTCTTATAACTGTCGACCAGTCTCTGACCTCGACTGGGAGAAATTTTTGCCCACTCCTCCATGCAGAATTATTTCAGCTGTGCGATTTTTGAGGGCTTTCTTGCATGCACAGCTCGTTTCAAATCCCCCCACAACATCTCGATGGGATCGAGATCGGGGCTTTGACTTGGCCATTCCAGAACCCTCCATTTCTTTCTTTTCAGCCATTCTTTGGTGGATTTACAGGTATGTTTAGGGTCATTGTCATGTTGCAAATTCCACCTTCGGTTGAGCTTCAACTTTCCGAAAAGATGGCCTCACATTATCCTCAAGCACCCTCTGGTACAATGAAGAATTCATAGTGGATTCTATGATGGTGAGTTGCCCAGGCCCTGGTGCAGCAAAGCTGCCCCAAATCATAATATTTCCACCACCATGCTTTACAGTTGTATCAGGTTCTTGTGGTCAAATGCTGTCTTTGGTTTTCGCCAAACATGTCTTCTGGTACTGTGGCCAAATAGCTCTACCTTTGACTCATCTGTCCAGAGCACATTGTTCCAGAAGTGCTGGTCTTTGCCGAGGTGTTCATTGGCAAACTTTAGTCTTGCCCTGATGTTCTTTCTGGACTGCAAAGGTTTCCTCCTGGTACACCCCCCATGTGGATCAAATTTGTGCAGCCTCTTTCTCATGGTAGATTTGTGAACTTTGACATCAACAGTGGCAAGAGCTACCTGTAGGTCCCGTGATGACATTCTGGGGTTCTTCGAGACTTCTTTCAGCATCTTGCGGTCTGCTCTCGGGCTGAACTTGCTGGGGCGGCCTGGCCTGAACAAGTTGGCAGTTGTTTGGAATCTTCTCCACTTGCAGATGATCTTCCTGACAGTCAAATGATTGATTTCAAATTGTTTGGAGATCTTTTTAAATCCCTTCCCAGACTCGTAGGCATCTATAACCTTCTTTCTGAAAGCCTCAGAGAGCTCTTTTGATCTGGGCATGGTGACGCCGCACACTTCAACAACAAAGAGCAAACCAAACTAAATGTCTGAGGTTTAAATAAGACAGGTTCCTCCAAGATCCTCTCTAACGATGTTCTAATCATTTGCACCTGAGCTGGTGCACCTGATTCTAATTTTAGGTATTTGAAGTAGTGATAAATGTCGGGGTGTACTTACTTTTTCCACATGCGAAAGTTGCATTTATGTTTATTTAAATTATACAATGGACTACAAAATGTAAATGTTTCATGATATTTGTTATATTATATCACCTTTATCTATCAATATTCTTGAAATGAAGATCAAATAGCTGTATGTTGAAATATGTTGAAAAAGTCAAACCTTTACATGGGGTGTACTTACTTTTTCACGTGACTGTATATATATATATATATGTATGTATGTATATATATATGTATGTATGTATGTATATATATATGTATGTATGTATATATATATGTCTGTATGTATGTATATATATATGTATGTATGTATATATATATGTCTGTATGTATGTATGTATGTATATATATATGTATGTATGTATGTATATGTATGTATGTATGTATGTATGTATATATATATGTATGTATGTATGTATATATATATGTATGTATGTATGTATGTATATATATATGTATGTATGTATATATATATATGTATGTATGTATGTATGTATATATATATATATATATATAGATATATCTAGATATATAATCAAAAAATTTTTTCTTTTTTTATTTTTTATGTTGGGCCTATAAATAATTTGACCTATGCATAACCGACCCTCTGTGTGTATTGAACCTGTTCATTATGACCAGCAGAAAAGCTATTGTTCTATTCTCATCATGAACTGTGAATGCTTCCAGAAATTTCCATTGAGTACATATGCATGGTGTTGGGTGAACATGATTTTTGGGATGTTGTTACATTCTACAAGGGACAGTACAGGATGAGGCCATTTGGCCCCTCATGCTTGTCCTTTCTAAACGCAACAACATTAATTCAACCTATCAGTTCATCTAGTTTGTTTCAATGGGGGAGAGGGAGTGAAGGGGGTGAGGAGGAAAATGAGGGATTGGGAGGGGGGAGTGAAGGGGAGGGAGGAGGAAGGAAGGAGAGAGGACAGCTGGGGGGTGGGCAGGCACAGGGACATCACTAGATGATTTATTTTTTGCTTTGTGGTGGGGAAGAGCGGGAATGGAGCGAGGGTCAGATAAAAAGGGAATAAGGAGGGGGTGGAGAATAGTGGGAATGAGAAGGGTGTGAAGGAAGAAGGTGTGAAAGAGAAGGGAGGAAGAGTGGGGAAAGACATGGTAGAACAGCAGTGCAGGCACACGAACATCACCAGGGTGTTTGATTTTTGCTTTTTGGAGGAATGAGGTGTATGTAAGATGGTTTAGGGACGAGAATGAACAAACACAGACATCACAATCACTGCACACCTATACATTCTCAATCTGTTTTGCACAGAAACCGCAGGTAAAAAAAATTGTTTTCTTTGCTTCAATTGTGTTTTTTTAAATATCAATTTACTTTTGCAAACTTCAAGAACAGGTTTCCATTGTGAAAATTCTCCCTTATTATGGCAACACTCACAAGCACATTCCATTCTTGCTTTCTCCATCTCGTTGTAGGGATCTGGTCATTGTGTGTGAAAATCCGGAGACAATTTAAGGAAACCATATTCCTTACTTGGCTCCACTGCTAATGTAAACCTTCAACTCAGACGTCTCTTGCCTTTCCTTTGGCCAGCAGCCCTTTTTCTGTTTCAGTAACGAATGCCAAATTCTGAGTATAATGCAATAACTACAATAATCTACTTTAAAATATTATCAAATTCACTTTAAAACAGAAACTATTTATAATCTGAAGTCCAGCGTGTAAAACAAACAACACACACTGTGTTGTACAATCTTGAGAGAACTTTCTCTTGTTTTTGCTATCCATTGAATTTTCTACCATTCGGCCGAGGCCCAGCGAAGCGAGGTCGAGGCCTTTGAAATCCGGATACGTGAAACAACCTGCAACCCATGCCTACAGAAAATTTATCTTTTTGGAGTGCAAGACGCATTTTCCATCCAATCATCATGAAACCTTGTTTAAAAGGATTCTCCATGGGCTGGTGCACCTATGTTTAAAGTTCAGTGTCAATCGCTCAAGCGGTTGCGGAGAAAATGAATAAAGATGAAAAAGTGAGGACAAATGTGAGGACAAAAAAAGTGAGAGCAAAAAAGGGAGAAAAAATAATCGTCGTGGATGCCTATTACTAGTTATTATTATTATTGCTTTTCTTATTATTCAATTATTTTGTTTTGGAATCTGACGATGAACACCTCCATTTTCTATTGCATTTCTTCTGATCTTCTCAGTCCAAAATCCCCCCCTTATCAGCCCCACAAGGACACAGTTTTCCCACTAACTCCTCTTTGTTAACCTCCAAAATGAAGGATTAATGCTCACTTCCACTCCTCTTGAACATTTTTCTGCATCTTGTGGCGCTGCCTTCCAGAATCAGTTCAACACACACATCTCTTCCCTGGATAGTACACCGGTGACTATCTCATGTTAATTCCATCTATTCTCAATCTTTTCTACCCCATTGATTAACTCTACAACAATGGCCATTTTAGTTACAGGTTACTATGTTTCCTTCTCTCTAATATGGTATATACTTTTTACTCTTCCTCTATTCCCTTGCTTGTGTGTCCACCTGTTGGTCCGCTGCCCCTCCGTCAGTTTCTTGCTCTTATACACTCTGCCACCTCACTCTTCCATCATTCGAGGATCTTGGTGAAAAAAAAAACAAGAACGCAATAAAGTTCACAAAGTAGTCAACACAACACAACACAGAGAGATCAGAATTTATGCTGAGGCCTCCAAGCAACATTCAAACTTCCATTTTAAAGAGGATGTTGACAGGTGATTTTTAGGGAGATTTCAAAAACTAAAACCTGTTTTGGAGAGTCCTACACTGTCGCTGATAATTAGCAAACTAGGAATGAAAAGGTCAAATCTGTTGTATAGTTTATTCCTTCAATGTTGCTTGCGTTTAAACCATGTGTGAATATTTTGGTGCCAATATAGTCAGGCTAGGTGAGGAAGTCTTTTGAGTCGTTGAGTGAATGTATTATGGAATACGAAGAAGAGTACCCTTCCCCATATATGGGAAAAGTTTAAGTTAATCTATCAATATAATTATTTATATGAACGATTTATTTAAATTCTTTAAAAGGTTAATTGTGTTGTACTCCTGGTTTCACTCAGAGCCAAAACTCTGAGCTACTTATACTGCCCACCATGATATGGTGGTGCAACATCAGGAAGTGGAGGTTCAATTTGTCTAAAAAGAGGGCAAAAAATGCTGCTTGCAAAATAAAATTTTGCATCAACATTATTCATGCCTGTTCTCCCGTCATTTCAAAAGTGAACGTTGAGATTTTCAAACGCAGCACGGAAAGTGTCCGCCGTAAACGGGAGACAACCGAACACATGAACAGACACGACGGTTCACAATACAGGGTGTTTCAAAAAGAGTGATACAAATTTAAACGTTTATTTACAAAGAAACAGAAACCACAGGAACGTGAACCAAACATTTCTTGAAAGCTTATGACATGGTATTTTCTATCACTGATTGCTGTTGCATTAAGTCACTGCTAGAGTTTGTGAGAGCCCAAGGTCTGAAATTGGCATTTACGCAAAATCCTTGTAATTGACGTTCTCGATTGCGTGCCCCTCCGTGGTTCAGACAGGCATTGATCCTGACTCTAAAGTTCTATCCAACTTTCCTGTAGGTCTCATGTGGCACTGCCTGGAGGTAGTCTGACACCTCCTGCTTCAGATCATCCAGTGTGGCAGGGCGGTTGACATAGACAAAGTGGTACCCAGGGCGATAAGGCGGTTTCTGAAGAGCTGCTGCAGGAAAGCGATGGTGTCACCAGCTGTATGTGGGGGTGGCACCATCCTGCATAAACCAGGTCATGCTGAGCTGGGTTGGGGTGACCTTTTGGGCGAGATCATTATAGAACTTCTGGAGCACGGCCTGTAGCGCTCCCCGCTTATCGTCACCGTCCTGCTGTTTTCATTCTCAAACCAGTAAGGCACTAGCATTCCCCATCTGGCATTGAAGGCGTAGAAGCATGTGACCTTAGGCCCTTTCAGGTACCTCTCAGTGATCTCCCCAGGTGGTTCTGCCACCCAGAAAATGTTGTTGTGGTTGTTGATTTAGTCTCATACTACAGAGCCAACACTTTTGTCTTATGCTCCACTGTCAATGGCATAGTTGAGCTATGGAGCGAGAAATCCAAGGGAACTAATAGCACAATAACACCACCAAACCCTGAAAAGGAAAATTGTATAGGTAAAAAAACAAGGAAATGTCAGGAAGTCAAAGTTGTATCAATCTTTTTGAAACACCCTGTATATAATAGATGACTTGCCTTCCAAGGTACGACAACAAAGAGATCATTTCGTCCATCAAACCTGTACAATGGTTGCCAACCTATGATAGTTTTTTATATACATAGTCAAAACTCATGGAACAGCTGGATTACTGAATGGATCACAATACAACGGGAAAAGTAGAGAGGGGTGAACACCAATAGCAGAGTTGAAGCCTTCCAAGCGCTGCTGCCCCGCTTCTGTCTCTGTCTCTGTCTCTGTCTCTGTGTGTGTCTCTCTCTTTCTCTTTCTCTTTCTCTTTCTCTTTCTCTTTCTCTCTCTCTCTCTCTTTCTCTCTCTTTCTCTCTCTTTCTCTCTCTTTCTCTTTCTCTCTCTTTCTCTTTCTCTCTCTTTCTTTCTCTTTCTCTCTCTTTCTTTCTCTTTCTCTCTCTTTCTCTCTCTTTCTTTCTCTCTCTTTCTCTTTCTCTCTCTTTCTCTCTCTTTCTCTTTCTTTCTCTCTCTTTCTCTCTCTTTCTCTTTCTTTCTCTCTCTTTCTCTCTCTTTCTCTTTCTTTCTCTCTCTTTCTCTCTCTTTCTCTTTCTCTCTCTCGTGCGGTCCTGCTGGTCGTTGGTGAGTCATGCGTGGGTGTGGCAGCATGGTGGCTGTGCATGTTGAGCTGTGAGTTCCCTGTCGTGTTGGTTGGTTTTCCTATCCCCCATTTCGCTCCCTTGTGTCCTTGTTTATACTTGTAAAGTTTCCCCTGTGTGTCCTTTCATTGTTGAGACAAGAGAGAGGGAGAGAGCGCACACGGTAGGTGGTGTTCGGTTGCCTCTTTTCGAACCTCCGGGTTTGAGGCCTGGCCTCCATTTTGCCCTGTTTTTCCTAGTCCAGGCAGCGGTGTTTCGCTGCTCTAAACGGTTCTTGGACCTAGTCCATTAGTTTTTGGTTTTACCTCCACTTGCCGGTGTTTCTTGTGGTTGGTATCTTTTTTTTGATTTCTCACCCTTTATTTATTTAATTTACGTTCGCTATGGCAAACGATTGTTTGAGGAATAGCATGTACGAGTCACTCACTCGCAAGCATGGGCTGGTGTGCGACCCTCCGAGTGAGGTAAAGATGGAGCAAGTGCTTCTAGCAATTGGAAAATGCGTCGGCTCACATAACATCCGTGCAGCCTCTCGAATAAACAAGAAAGTTGTTGTGTTTGTATCGGAGGTGCACATGGTGAACTCCGTTGTGGAGCAAGGCCTTCTCATAGAACCCGACATGTTTCTAGTGGTTTCCCCATTAGATACACCTGCGGTGAGGGTCAATGTGTCTAATGCCCCTCCCTTTGTTAAAGGTGAGGACTTGTGTGCTCAATTGAGCAAGTTCGGTACGATCGTATCAAAAGTGACAATGGTGCCGATACACTCGGCAAGGGGTGAATTTCGACACGTGATGACTTTTAAAAGGGTCGTTTACATGATATTGCCCGGAAATGTGCAAAAGCTCAATGTAGTTTTGCATGCAAAGATTAATGGCCATACTTATAGAATGTATGCCTCCACGGACGTCATGACGTGCTATGGGTGTGGAGCTTACGGACACGTAAAGAGTTCCTGTCCCGGTTTGGTGAGACCATTAGAAAATCGAGACCAGGTGATTGCAGATTCTCCTCCCTCCCCACCTAATGGGGCGGATGATATGGTAGACTCCTCCTCACGACCTAATGGTGATCGGGAAACAGTTGACTCCTCCCCCTCACCTACTGAGATACGTGGAATGATAGACCCCTCCCCACAACCAATGGGTGAACAGGAAACAGTAGACCACTCCTCCCTACCTGCTGGTGTGACAAACGTGGTTGATCCCTCTCCTACTGTACAGGACTGTACGGATGACAATATGGAAGGGTTCGTAACAGTGGTTCGTAAAAAAGGACATAAACGTTCATGTCCCGTCGTGAAGGATGCAAGCACAGTTCAAAGTAAGGTACTTGTTGTGTCAAACGTGTCGCCGAGCTTGCAAGATGGAGCTTGTGTAGAGAATACCTGTGTGGGATTGCAAACTGAACCGGCACCGGGTTTAAATCTAAGCAATTCGTTTGCACCACTTGCCGAACTGTTTGAGGGTTCTGAGTGTGATATAGACATCGAGAATCCTCGCGCATCTCAGGAAGACACAAGTGGGGATATTGATAACCCTGATGTCTTACATGACATTAATGTAATGGTCACAGAGGTGGGCGCAGGGATGGCCAGGTGTAATGATAAAACAGATAAGTTGGACAGACCCTCAGAGGAAACCTGTAAGCCTACACGTTTCGAACAAAATAAAAGGGATGATAAGAAGGAAGCTGCATATGACGATGAGCAGCTAAACATGAATGAAAACGATATCCATGTTTCTGATCCTGGGGAGATTTGTGCCTCAGAAATAAGTTTGCATCAGGAAGAGAATGACAAAGATGATGCGTTTGATTTTGATGAACCCTACTCTACCTCGTCAGGTAGTTAGTCTAGTAGGAAGACTAGGTCCCCCTGCACCCCCCGGAGATATACTTCTAATCAGTGTTTCTAGATTGGAAACAATGTGTAGAAAATGACTAGCTATGGCCCCAAGCTGAAAAAATGTCCCACATACCATTTTTATGCAAATTACTGCTGCCATTATCAAAAAAAGACTAGGTCCCCCTGCACCCCCCCGGAGATATACTTCTAACCAGTGTTTCTAGATTGGAAAAAATGTGTAGAAAATGACTAGCTATGGCCCCAAGCTGAAACAATGTCCCACATACCATTTTTATGCAAATTACTGCTGCCATTATCAAAAAAACGATTTTTGACATATCTCAGCCAATATTGCAGATAATTGAAAAATGAAGGTGTCTAGACCCATGTTTTGAAGGGCATAGATCATGATATAACTATTCATAACATGATTACATGTGTCTATGGTATACTAGTATGCTAATTAGTGCTTTATTTACAAAATAATCACAGTTTTACGAAATAATAGACTCATATTAAGGTCCGTCTACACAGACGTTAACACAAAGTTTTATTTTTCTAAATACCCTGTGAAATTCACCGAATGCCCTGTGAAACCTGGGATTCTTCTCCAGCTTTTTCAAGGGCCCGACTTTTCCCTTCCCTTTGAAGGCACTGGTGCAGTCTTCTCCGCTGAACACATAGTACCCCAGGAGAGTGGCACAGTAGTCCTCTCCCAGGGATTCTGCCAGCTCAGAGACGTTGACAAGTTGGCGATGCTTCCCTGACCCTGTATCCAGGTACACCGTCAGCTTGATGTTGTGGGCATGGTGGAGCAGGATCAGGAGGATGTCTGTGTCCGGTGTTCTGACTACAGCGTTCTTGTATCCGATGGTAGCAGCATGATGGAGGTACAGAACCACCCTGGTATCAGTCTCTTCCTGGTTGCTGTAGATCGTGGGGAGTTCACGTACCTCGACCTGAAACACAAAAAGGCACCGCATTTCAATCACCAGTCACTGCCAGTTTCAGTATATCTCCGGGGGGTGCAGGGGGACCTAGTCTTTTTTTGATAATGGCAGCAGTAATTTGCATAAAAATGGTATGTGGGACATTTTTTCAGCTTGGGGCCATAGCTAGTCATTTTCTACACATTTTTTCCAATCTAAAAACACTGATTAGAAGTATATCTCCGGGGGGTGCAGGGGGACCTAGTCTTTTTTTGATAATGGCAGCAGTAATTTGCATAAAAATGGTATGTGGGACATTTTGTCAGCTTGGGGCCATAGCTAGTCATTTTCTACACATTTTTTCCAATCTAGAAACACTGATTAGAAGTATATCTCCGGGGGTGCAGGGGGACCTAGTCTTTTTTTGATAATGGCAGCAGTAATTTGCATAAAAATGGTATGTGGGACATTATTTCAGCTTGGGGCCATAGCTAGTCATTTTCTACACATTTTTTCCAATCTAGAAACACTGATTAGAAGTATATCTCCGGGGGGTGCAGGGGGACCTAGTCTTCCTACTAGACTAGTGGGTTTTGTGCCCAAGAGGATGGGGATGGGGACACTGTAGTTACAGAAGATGAAGTTAAAAAATTCCTCGATGAATCCTTCAGGAAAAGGAATGTCAGAATTCAGGATTATTTCCCAAACCTACATGCTTTTCTAAAAACTACTAGAAACATGATTCGTGAACCCCAGCAAGTTGGGATATCAGAACCTCAATTTCAGCGGTTGAGAAAGTGTGCCACTAAGGCAGGAAAAGAACTCCAAGAGGAGGAAAATTAATAAAGAATAAATGAAGGTAACGTCTCTCAACATAAACGGAGGCCGCAGCTGTATGCGGCGTCTGGAGGTGTTACAACTATTTGAGAAAGAAAAGATTGATATTTTCATGTTACAAGAGACACACATTAACGAATCTTGTGAAGACGAGTGGCGCAGAATGTTTAAAGGGTGCCATGTTTTCTCCAGTGCGGTTGAAGAAGCTAAAGCGGGGGTGGCAATAATCTTGCATCCTCGCCTTCAACCATCCGAGATTCACTATAGAGAGATTTGTAAGGGTTTCTTGATGGTGGTGGATTTTATTAGCAGCAATCAAAAGGTTAGCATTATTAATGTGTATTGCCCCAGTGACAGCGCTGAAAGGGCTCTATTTCTTCCAAAATTAGCGGATTGTTTAAGCACTGTTGATTTGACTTGTTTAATTTGTATGGGGGGAGACTATAACTGCACTCTCAACCCTCGACTGGACAGGAACACTCCTGAGCCACATCCACCCAGTGCAAAGTCCTTGGCACAACTTGTGAAAAAATACAAACTTAGAGATGTATGGCGATTACAAAATCCAAACACCCGTCAATATACATGGGTGAGCTGTGCAAAAAACCAGTTAACCATGGGTCGACTGGACAGATTGTACGTGAACCAAGGAATGGTGAATCTGGTTAAGAGAACATGTATAACTCCATCTGGCTTTTCTGATCACCATATGATTGCAATGGATTGTATGTTACCTGGTCATTGCTGTAAGAGTGCACACTGGAATTTCAATGTGAAATTGTTACAAGATGAACATTTTAAAAATGCCTTCAGACTGGTATGGGAAGGATTAGAAAAGAAAAAGTGTTCCTATGTCAATATGCGACAGTGGTGGGACTGTACCAAGTCACAAATTCGGATTTTCTGCCAACAATATTGCTCGTATGCCACTAGTAATACGTCTGGGTTGATAAGTGCTCTAAAAGCAGATGTACTTAAATATGAACAAGAAGCTGGAACATCTTGGGGAAGTGACCAATATCAGCAGCTGATAGAAAAAAAGACCCTGCTGGCCGAACTGGTCAAAGAGCGTGCGGCGGGAGCAATGATTCACCTGCGGATGAGCATAATACACCTCGAGACTCCAAACAAAGATTTCTTCAAAATGCAGAAGGCTGCCAACACTTCTCGGCAGATTCAGAGTCTACGCTCTCCCGACGGTGTTCTGACTCGCCAAAGTGACATTAAACATTCACTGCAAGAGTTTTACTCAAACTTGTTTACTCCAAGAATGGTGGATAAAACGATGGCAAATGAGATAATTGAACTTCTCCCATCTCTTTCTGAAGAGCAGCAACTCCAACTGGAATGTGACATTTCTCTGGAGGAGCTCACAACAGCAGTGAAACAACTCGAAGACGGCAAGGCCCCTGGAATTGACGGACTTCCTGCTGAATTTTACAAAGTTTTTTGGAATGTTCTGGGTCCTGCTTTAATTGAGATTTTTCACGAGAGCCTAAATCAGGGGGAATTGCCCTTGAGTTGCAGAAGAGCTGTCTTATGTCTTCTTCCCAAGAAAGGGGATTTGCAGCAGATTACAAACTGGCGGCCTGTGTCATTGTTAAATACTGATTACAAGATTGTGTCAAAAATGCTTGCAATGCGTCTTAAAAAGGTCATCTCGTTCTTAGTTGGGAATGACCAAACGTATTGCATACCTGAACGATCCATGTATGACAGTATTTTCTTGGTTCGAGACTTGATTACTATCGGTCAAACTGCGTCGCATGCTTTTGGGTTATTACTCCTTGACCAGGAGAAAGCTTTTGACAGTGTGGATCACTCTTTTCTGTTTGCAGTTCTCACGAAAGCAGGATTTGGAGAAAAATTCATTTCTTGCATAAAACTTTTATACAACAATGTATCATGCCTGCTAAAAGTAAATAACAGTCTGTGTCATCCTTTCCCCTTTCAGCGTGGCATCCGTCAGGGCTGTCCACTGTCAGGCATGTTGTACACACTGTCCATCGAACCCTTACTGGCTCTCCTTCGTACCACTTTATCTGGTTTGTCCTTGTCAAACAATTCCAAAATTGTTACATCAGCATATGCAGACGACCTGTGTGTTGTGGTTAAAAACCAGGAAGATGTTTTTGAGCTATCCCGGTGTTTTGCCAAATTTGAACTTGCTTCATCAGCAAGAGTAAATTGGAACAAAAGTGTAGCTCTTTCTCTGTACCCAGATACCCTATCGGGGTCACAGGCTTCACATATGGTTCCCCCAACTCTTCCAGGAGGAATGTTATGGGAAACGGATGGGTTTAAATACTTAGGCATCCATTTGGGAACTGCAAGCTATATGAAGAAAAACTGGGATGGTTTCTTAGATAACATTAAGCAGAAACTATCAAAGTGGAAAGGGATGCTCAATATCTTGTCACTTAAGGCACGGGTAACGATAATAAACAACCTGGTGCTTCCAATCGTATGGCATAAGATCATAGCACTCCAGCCTCCTCAAGCTCTGATCACCAACATTCAGAGGGGTCTAGTTGACTTCTTCTGGGGAGGCCACCACTGGCTTAAGCCAGATGTGCTGTGTAGACCACGTAATTCAGGTGGTCAAAACCTGGTGCACATCCCGAGTCGAATAATGGCTTTTCGGCTAATGACAATAAAACGTCTGCTGTACAGCGAGGTTGTGCCCTGGCGTCCTCTCACGAATACGTTGCTCAGGCAAGTAGGTGGAATGGACTATGACCGGGAACTTTTCCTTATGGACTTGAAACAGGTCGACAGAGCTCGGCTCCCTGCATTTCATCGGTCTCTCCTGAACGCCTGGCAAGCTCTAGGAGTGCAGCGGTTGGAGATCTCTTATGATCCCAGGAGGTTTGTGCATGAGCCATTGTTCCAAAACTCACTATTCGCTGAAGTATCTACCAGCCGAGCTTTTATGGAACATTTTACGAACAATGGGATTAATAAAGTGCGAGATCTTATGGAGCTATCCTTAAAGCGATGGTTGTCTGCCAGCACTGTTTCTGGAAAAATTGGCTTGCGTTCAATTAGAATAGTGAGTAGGGTCATAAAGATTGTATCCCAGACTTTTTTAGATTTAAACATTGGGTGGAATGGGGTAAATGAAGAAGTAGACTTTCGTTTAACCTTCCCTGAACTCTCAGTCACTGCCCAGGAACAACATGGTGTGTTTTCCTCTCACAGCGAAGAATCCAGTGTGTTCCACATCATGGGAAAAAGGGCAATGTACAGAATTTGTCTAGAGGTGTGCTTACCGGGCTGTGCAGCACCCTTAAGGAACAAGTGGAAAGAGTCTTTACCTGCAGGAGCATTTCTCACTCCAAATTGGGATGAAATGTACAGGAGTCCTACTGTTGGACGTACAGGAGACCTAAATTGGAGACTGGTCCATCACGCCCTGGCCACACAGGTGTTAGTTCAGAAGTTTAACCCTGCTGTGTCTAATTTATGTCCTTTTTGTGGTAATGTTGAACATTTGTATCATGCGTTTATTGAGTGCAAGAGATTGTCATCTCTGTTTCTGTATCTGAGCCGAATCTTTTGTAAATTCAAAATTGTTTTTTCTGTTACAATCTTTGTTTATGGACTTGCATGTAATACTAGGAAAAACTCTGTGATTTTTCTTTTGAATTTTTTGCTTGGAATTGCTAAGCTTGCAATTTATAAAACCAGAAAAGCCAGATTAGGTAGTGGAAAAAATGAAAATGCACTTTTTTGTTTCATCGGGATGGTGTCAGCACGTATAAAGCTCGAACATGCTTATCATGTAAACATGGGGAACCTTCTTGTGTTTGAAGAGTTATGGGGCATGGGGGGTGTTTTGTGCAAATGCATTGGAAATGAGGTTGTGATTTGTATGTGAAGTGGAGTTGGAATACTTTGGTTTTATACTTTTATAATAAAAGGACACAAAAGTCAAAAAAAAGTCTCTCTCTCTCTCTTTCTCTCTCTCTTTCTCTCTTTCTCTCTTTCTCTCTTTCTCTCTTTCTTTCTCTCTTTCTCTCTCTCTTTCTCTTTCTTTCTCTCTCTTTCTCTCTCTCTCTCTCTTTCTCTTTCTCTCTCTTTCTCTCTCTTTCTCTCTCTTTCTTTCTCTTTCTCTCTCTTTCTCTTTCTCTCTCTTTCTCTCTCTTTCTCTCTTTCTCTCTCTTCTCTCTTTCTCTTTCTCTCTTTCTCTCTTTCTCTCTTTCTTTCTTTCTCTCTCTCTTTCTCTCTTTCTCTCTTTCTTTCTTTCTCTCTCTCTTTCTCTCTTTCTCTCTTTCTTTCTTTCTCTCTCTCTCTCTGTCGCCACCTATCGGCCGTCGGTGCGTTGGGTGTAGCGTCATGGCGGCTGTGAGCAACTGCTCTGTGTTTTGGTGAGTTCGTCGTGAGTTTTCCCCCCTCTCCTGCCCTCCCCTGCCCCCCCCCCCTCCCTCTCCTTTTCCATCCTGTGTGCTTTGGCATTTGTTTTCATCTGTTCTACACCTTTGCCTTCGAGAGAGAGAGGATTGAGAGCGGGCCCATTTTGGGTGCGGCCTACTGGCGTTGACGGCGCGTTGTAAGCCATTTCTGTGCTTATAATGCACGTTTATTATTTACTTTAGTTCGTTTATTTAGGTTTGATACCCTCTTGTCCGGCTCGGACAAGCGGGGGGGAGGGGGGGGGGTATTTTCGCCGGAATGGCGAATGCACGCTCTCGTCGCGATGACTTTGAAGGCTTAACCAGGAAGCACGCGTTTGTGTGCGTGCCTCCGGATGGAGTCCCTGTCGAGGACATCATCCTCGCTGTGGGGAGCATTGTTGGGGATGAAAATATACGTGCAGCTTCGCGTATGAACCAGAAAGTGGTGGTGTTCGTTTCGGACGAGGAACTCGTCCATGACGTGGTAAGTGCGGGAATAACCACGGAAAGCGGTCACTTTATGATGGCATCGCCGCTATTAACTCCCGCGACGAGAGTGGTTATTTCTAACGTACCACCATTTATCCCAAATGACAAGTTAATGACCGTGCTATCACGGTATGGTAAAATGGTATCGAGGATTTCAACAATCCCTCTTGGGTGTCGGAATGAACGTGTTAAGCACGTAATGAGCTTCCGCAGACAGGTGTATATGGTCCTTCCAGACCGTGGGGACGACACAGGCCTCAACATCACTTTCAAAATTAATTTTGAAGAGGCAAATTTCCAGCTATACGCATCGTCCACCACCTTAACATGCTTTCAGTGTGGAGCGTATGGACATTTAAAACGTTCTTGTCCCAAAGCCTCGTGTGTCAGGTGTGGCAAGACAGGTCACACTGCCATAGTCTGTAAGGAGGAGGTTGCTCTGCTAATGAATACGCCCAGTGGGAGGGAGGTAAACGCTGCTCCACTAATGAATACTCCCAGTGGGAGGGAGGTTAACGTTGCTCCACTAATTGAGATTCCCAGTGGGGGGGAGGTTATCGCATTGCCACTGCCTAAAATTCCTAATGAGGGTGAATCCAGTGTTCCAAGCATGAACGTATTTATTCCTCCTCAGCAAAATGTTGAAATGGACACTGATAATAAAGTGGGGACGAGTAAACGAAGGGCTCCGCATGATAGTGACTCATCTGGAGCAGGTAAAAAGGTTGTGCTCGATTTGCAGGCTGTTAGTGAAAAAACTCTTCAGGATGCACCTGGAATCTCTCTGCAAAGCGCGGACCAAATAAATAAAGAGGAAAACCCAGAAAAGAGCATCAGGGTTCAGCCGCTAAAACAACGCGCTTCCATTACTCACACAGACGACGTTAATGATGTAAATAATTCAGGCCACGATACCGTGAATGGTGCATCATTGATCCAAGCGAATGTCGCCGAACAGGCTGACATCCATAATAAATCTGCCAATATAGCAGAAAAGGGCGGAAACATAAATCCACAGGAATGTGGGAATAATGATTTCATGCCAATTGAGGAAATCAGTAATCAATGTGCTGATGTTTCCCAAACACAGCACTGCGTGGACCCCCAGACAAGGGAAGGCTAGGTTGCATAGCAGGAGAAGAAAACGGTATTGACCCAGACCCCATTGGACCACTTTCTGATTTATCAGAATCGGAAGAGGAGGTGGAGGTAACAGCATTATCACAATTAATGCCAGATCAACCCCCAACCCCTCCCCATATTGTTCTCTCATTCCTCAATGAAACGTATAGACAGTGAAATGTCATCATTGGGGATCATTTCCCTGATTTGGCTCCCTTTATTCAGGCTGCAAAACTAGTCATAAAAAAATCTGAGGAACTAAACCTAACAAAATCGCAGTTTCATCGACTAAAGAAAATCATAACAAAGGCAAAGAGTGAGTACTCACAGTGTCAGACAAAATTTACTAATGAGTGATGAAGACGCTTAATCTTGCAACACTCAATATAAATGGTGGTGGGGCCAGTCACGTCCGCCAGATCCAAGTGAATAGCTTATTCAAACGGAAACAAGTTGATGTAATATTACTGCAAGAAACTCATATTATTGAGAAGGTTGAACATGACTGGAGCAGCATGTTCAAAGGGAAATGTTTCTTCAGTAATATGTCATCTGTATCTGCTGGAGTGGGGTTTTTGTTAAAACCAGGACTTGTACCTGAATCTTGCCTCTTTCAGGAGGTGATTCGGGGACGTTTTGCCTCCCTAGAATTGGTGATCAATAGCCTGAAGCTTATTATTTTTAATGTATATGCACCAAGTGTATACTGACATTTAATGTACATTTTTAATGTATATACTGACCGTAAAGCCTTCTTTACTGAAGTGATAAACCATTTAAATTTGCTTGACCCAAATCAGTGCATATGCATGGGGGGAGATTTCAATTGTACGCTAGAGCCCAAAATAGACAGAAATTCACCGGAACCACATCCCGAGTCCCATGGTGACCTCTCCCAGTTCCTTTCAGGTGGGGCTTTTTTGGATGTATGGCGATTGATGCACCCAAATGACCGGCAGTTTACATGGTGTCGATGCTCCAATGGCCAAGTATCCTTAGCGAGGCTTGACCGCTGGTACATCACCCCACGATTAAGGAATACTGTAACCTCCTCAACTATTACCCCTTCCATCTTCTCTGACCACCACATGGTCACGATAGGCCTATCTTTCCCTCAATTCAAACGGAGGAGCGCCTATTGGAAATTCAATACAAGTCTTTTGGATGATACCCTGTTTAAGGAAGCCTTTCGCATCCTATGGATAGCAATAGTTGGAAAAAAGCCCCTCTTTGCTTCCACTAACCTTTGGTGGGATAATATGAAAACTCATATACGACTGTTTTGTCAACAGTTTAATTCCCACATCACTCATGGAAGTCAAATCACATTGGCACGGTTGGAAACCGAAATTCTAAAACTGCAAAACAAAATGGCAGAGCAAGAAAATGAGACAAATTATAAATTGCTCCTTGAAAAAAGGACCCAACTCCGGGAACTATTACAGGAGAAGGCTGCAGGACTACTAGTTAGACTGAGAGTAAAAAGCATTAAAGTATCAGATAGTCCTAGCAAAGCCTTCTTTCACTTAGAAGCTGAAACGAAGCCTCCCCAGCTTATTTTATCAGTTAAGACCCCAGTGGGAATGAAATTACAAGTTCTGATGGGGTAAAAATCACTATTAGAAAGTATTATTCTGAACTATTTGCTAAAAAAGATATATATGAGGATAAAATAAAATGTTTTACCTCCCATCTCCCAACCCTAACTGAGACTCAACGCCTGGAGCTGGATGTGCCTTTAAGCCTTGATGAGTTACAGCGTGCCCTGGTTGGAATGGAATCTGGAAAGGCTCCGGGAATTGATGGCCTGCCAGCTGAGTTTTACATGGAATTTTGGGACATTTTGGGCCCGGAACTATTGATTGTAATCCAAGAATCCTTGCGAAAAGGTGTAATGCCACTAAGTCTAAGGAGAGCAGTGGTGAGTCTTCTCCCAAAGTCAGGAGATCTCCGGCGGATGGAGAATTGGAGACCGGTTTCAATAATGTGCACTGACTATAAATTGTTTTCGAAAGCAATGGCAAATCGTTTAAAAAAAGTCATTGGTGATCTGGTTTTACCTGATCAGACATTCTGCATCCCCAGTCGTTCGATTTACGACAACATTTTTTTTGTGCGGGATTTAATGTATGCTCGCCATGACCAAAATGATTTTGGAATATGTTTTCTAGACTTTGAAAAAGCCTTTGACAGCATTGACCATGTTTTCTTGTGCCATGTTCTTGAAGCATGTGGGTTTGGGGTAATTTTCAGGGCCTTTATAACTCTATTGTACACTGACATCTCCAGTGTAATTAAGGTGAACAATGAACTGGTTCCCCCCATAAAGGTTCAGAGGGGGGTACGGCAGGGTTGCCCAGTCTCAGGTTTGCTTTTTGCGTTAGCAATGGAGCCATTTCTTTGCACACTGAGAAAGAATATCTCTGGCCTGACCTGTTTTCCTGGAAGCCCACCAATGACTATATCGGCCTATGCAGATGATGTTTGCGTCATTATAAAAAACCACCAAGACATTGTTGCTCTTGTAAAGTCCTTAAGAACCTTTTTCATGGCTTCATCTCTGAAGGTTAATTGGACGAAAAGCAAAGCTCTTTGGGTGCCATACCTTAATAGCTGCCTACCTGTCTCAACACATCTGCCTGCTCTTCCAGAAAACTTGGAGTGGAAAGCAGATGGTGTTGATTACCTTGGTGTGTCCCTGGGCTCTACACAATTTGAGAAAAGGAATTGGGAAGGTGTGACTGGAGAAATAGACAGGAGGCTGAACCTGTGGAAAAGAGCCCTACCGCACCTCTCATTTAAAGGCCGAGTCTTAGTGGCAAACAACTTGGTTGCTACAACGTTGTGGCATCGCTTTATTTGCCTGCAACCACCAGAAGTGCTGCTGGACAGGATACAGGCCAAACTTGTGAACTTTTTTTGGGGAGGCCATCATTGGCTGCGGCCAAGCGTAATATGCCTTACTTCATCTGAAGGTGGTCAGAGCCTTGTTCACGTGAGATCCCGTCTCATGGCTTTTTGCCTGTGCTCCATTCAACGCCTCCTATTTGGTGAAAACCTGCCAAACCATGCCTTGGCTTGCCATATTTTACAGCAGGCGGGTAGACTCGGCTATGGTCTCGAAGTATTCCTGACTCACCTTAAGTACGTGAATACATCAACGCTCCCCATATTTTACCAGAGCCTTCTCAGTGCCTGGGAAAGACTTACCGTGAGCCGCAAAGCGGACACTTACTCCCCAGGGATGTTCGAGGTTGAACCCCTGTTCTTCAATCCTCTCTTCCCTGATGTTCTCAAGAGTCATCATTTGTGCCAACGCTTTATTGAGGCAGGCATAAACAAAGTATGGCACCTTCGGCCAAACTCCGGTGTCGGGTGGAGGAATGTGGAGGAAATTTCAACCTTGACGGCGATTCGGTCCAAGAGGACAATTGGAACGATTTTGAGGAAAGTTGTTCAAAAACGTCATCAGCTACAGAAACTTTGGACTTGGAATACTTTTGGACACCCCAACGAGTCCCCGTTCCCGAAACTGATTTTTGACTGCTTTCCCAAGGAACTTCCACCTGTTAGCACAGGGACAAGTGTATTGCATGCTGAGAGCAGCAAGAGCCTGTATAGGTGGTGGTTATCTCAAGTTCTTGGTATTCCTCCACTAAATGGAGTAGCACGATGGAAGAGGCTACTCCCTGCCGGGCCCCCCAATGAACCTGTATGGGAATCAATGTATTGTAAGCTGATCAACAAAAGAACAGGTGATCTTCAGTGGCGCCTTGCCCACTGGATCATCCCATGCAATACATATGTATGGAATTTTGCCCCAATATCTGCATGTTGCCCCTTTTGTTCTGTAAATGAGGATGTTTTTCATTTTTTTATTGGTTGTGAAAGACTTTTTCCTTTATTTGAATGGTTAGACTTTGTGTCGTTCAAAATGAATTTCAGATTTACTTTTCGATCCTTTATTTTTGGGCTCAAAAAGAGACGGCAACACAACAAAGAATATGAACTGTTGTGCTTTTTTGTAGCTACAGCAAAGCTTGCTACTTACCTGTCCAGAAAGGAGAAGCGGAATGGAAAGCCCATTCATCAATGCAATGTCATGACGTTTTTCAATGCACTGTGTGCTGCAAGGCTAAAACATGAGTTTGAGTTTTCCAAGAGCATGGGTGAAATTGATGGATTTGTGGAAAAATGGTGTTTGAAAAGTGTCTGTGAAGTCCGCCAAAACGAGTTGATATTATTTTTCTCTTGATTGTTCATAATTTCTACACTTTATAGTATTGCTGCAGAAGATTGCATTTGTTTTCGGTAAAAGATGAACTGATCAACGCATATATCTGTATTGTTTCCTCGCTTCATCGTTTTCTCTTGTTTTTGGCTTTGTTGATTTTATACACTGTACATCCATGCACTTTATATTTTTTGGAATAAAAGGACGTCAAAAGTCAAAAGTCTTTCTCTCTTTCTCTCTCTCTTTCTCTCTTTCTCTCTTTCTCTCTTTCTCTCTTTCTCTCTTCCTCTCTTCCTCTCTTCCTCTCTCTCTCTCTCTTTCTCTCTTTCTCTCTTTCTCTCTTCCTCTCTCTCTCTCTTTCTCTCTCTCTTTCTCTCTTTCTCTCTTTCTCTCTTTCTCTCTCTCTCTCTTTCTCTCTCGTACTGGGTAGCTTGCCATTGTCTTTCCAGCAGTTCAGGCAGGAATTTGCAATTTGGCCACTGTGCCAGTGATAGCTCAGCGATACTCTTTGCGAAGGACTTACGAGCGAAAAGCAGGGTTAAGCGATTGAATGAGTATGTGTCCGCATTTATTAAATTCATTTTATTGGCAAGTGTTGGTCCGATTGACACAAAATACAAAAATTTCACCACAGTATGTGTCTACTCGTGTATAATTAGCTTATTTTGCCTCCGCCCCCGAAGGTGGCCGGAGGCATTATGTTTTTGGGTTGTTCTATATGTGATACGCAACACAGGCCTTAGACCTGGAAGTTAACTTGCCGAAGACAAAGATCCAGTTGCTTAGTCGTGAAACCCCAGCATCTACGACAATACGCACTTATAGATACAGTCACAGTGTTTGAATATCTCGGCTCCAGAATAACATCTTCAGGAGACTATACCGGAAGTGTGTTTCGATGCTGCTCTCACTCAGTCAGAAATAGACTCAATTTCTGCAATATGGACGTCTCCCATGAACGAACGACTGAAGATAGGGCTGTATAGACTATAGAGCCCTGATAACCAATGCTATTTCTATGGGTGCGAAACCTTAAGGAGAGAATTGTTAATGCTTACATAGATGGCTTTGACATGCAAGCTGTCAGGTGCATCCATATCACAAACTGAGAACTCCATGAAATATCTCAGCCATCTGGGTTTGACATTGGATGAGGCTGCAAGAATGGCATTGGACAGAAACGTATGGAGATCTCTCGTGTCACATGTCTAATGATGATGCAAAGCAACTCGCAGTTGCAAACTTTTTTTTGTATTGTCTTCTCACATTCAACAATTAGCTGCTCTTCTTGCAAGAACTTGCTGCGGGAAAACGTATTCACTCAGACTCTTGATTGGGTAGTTTAAGGGCATGATTAATTACTCTTCGCTTAATTACCAATCATAATTGTGAAATGACTTTCACGTTTGAAGACATTTCCTGTTGACTCTTTTTGAGTGAAGAGTTGCGCACCAAAGACAATTAACATGTAATCTTTGCTAACAAGAAAAAAAAACTGAACTGAAAATAAATAAAATAAATGGAACCTGGCTTCGTTTAGTCTCTTCTTGCAAGATGCTTGACAATCTTCATGTGATGTCCATCAACAATGTTTTGTTAACCTACTTGTTTCAATCGTGAAACCAGACAATGTTTCTTACTGACCTGTAATATCATTAAATTGGTTTTAATTCAATACCCACACTCTCTGGGCTACTTCATGATTGATATAATTTCATTTTGCACTCCAGCTCTGGTGGCAATCGCAAAAATGTTTTGACGTCATTTTTGGCTTGTGATGCAATAAATTTGGAATAATATTTAGTTTGGTTTTGTCATCACTAAATACACTTTTCAACACAAAGTAATCTCAATGGAATATTAAATTTCATTTGAATACAAGTGGGATTTTTTAAATGCGAAATTATTGCGTTTTTTTCTGCTTTGGTGTTTGAAAAGAATGATGAAATTATATCAGAAGCTTGAATTAATGTTAATAGCAAAGACTATTTATAAATAAGTATTTGACACAATTGTACAAAGTGATACAACTTTATCCACTCTAAATGAAGGTCAGTTAGTATTTGAATATATTTGGATAAATCTTTCAACGCAAAGTAGAGCCTGGTGTTGGCTTAGCGGTTAGGGTGCTGGCTTGGGATCCTAGGATCCTGGGCTCGAATCCCAGTCGATCGCTGAATTAATGCCAGGGGGTTGACTCAGCCTGTTGTTATTCCTTCTGAGGTCATGCGAATTGAGTACCAGTTCACTCATATAATTCCCTGTGTGTCGCAAGAGGTGACTAACAGGGTTAGTGGCAGGAAGGGTAAACCATTGCTTCAAAAAAGGGGCCAACCCCTGTTCTGTGGGGAAAAATGGCCTCCAAAGGCAGTTCTTCTTTTTTTTCTTTTCAACACAAAGTAATCATGAAAAATGAAGAAATTAACTCTAAATGGAATCAGGTAATGACTTAGAGAAAAATATAAAACGATTTAAAAATAAAAATAATATAACTATATCATATAACTTTTAGAAAAATATAACTATCACTTATGAATTTCTGTATTGTCTGGACATCATGGGATATTTGTCATCCACCTACCCATGCTGGCAGACAAGGTGCCCAGTTTTAATGTACACCTAAGAGACCGCACATACACGGATGAATCGCCCTGTCTGCGAAACATCAGGATGGCAGTTTATACAGGGTGCTTCAAAAAAATGTTAACACTTCTGAGATATATAGTCCCATATGTGTTAACATATTTTTGAAGCACCCTGTATAGCCTGGTCGGGATTCAAACACAGACCAGAAATAGTTAGAGATTTTTACCTGACTTATGCTACTTCCTGTTTCTTGGATGTTTTCTTGTTATTTTTTTCTTTATTATTATTCTTTTTTGCTTTATCCTTATCTTTTTCTAACCTTCCCTTAACCCCATACCCAGAGTGGCTTTATGCCTTGTTTGGGGCAATTTCAATAAATATTAAAAAACGAACCTGTTTCACACGCGAAGCGTCAAGCGGGGTTAAGCAATTGGTTCTTGTCGTCCGTCTGTCTTATTAGTTTATGTTTTACAGCACTTTGGCTCTCAATTTGTGAGATAATATGAGTGAGATAATATTTTTACTCTGCCTGTTTGCCTGGCAGTCAAACAAAATTGAAAATCATTCTAACAGGAAACTTACTATTTTAAGGGTGTTATCAAGACATAAACAACAGGCACGAATAACTAATATATAACGTGATAGACAGGGTGATGTAATCGACACTGGATAAAACGGCAGTAAAACCCAGAATTTATTTATTTATTTGCCTTTACACCTCTTTAAACCTTTTTTTTCATTGAATTGCATACTTCAACACTGTATAACACTAATCACCTTCATAATACTTCCAATAATCTCCAATTTGCAAGTACTTGGACAAGTTGTTGTTTTGCCCCGGGCAGTTCTCTCGAACAAGCCTGCGGCATGGAGACAGTGACCTCCCAGGAGTGACCCAGGGATTCCTCACATACAGAATGGTGTACACACGCCTTCACAAAGTCAGGGCCACTACAGAGTTGGAGAGGGAGAAGAGACAGAGACACAAGAGGGAAATGGCCAGTCCGTGGGGACCAATCAGCAGTCTCACCATGACAGCACTGTCCTGATGAATCGGGGAAGCAGGGAAGAGGCGTCCCCGATAGTTACTATTGGACAAGTTATATAGGGTGGTGTATGTAATAGGAGCTGTCAAGCACAGCCCCTGGGAAATGGGCGTGGCATGCGAGAGGTCGCCAATATGGCTATGTACGATGCCGATAGACGCTGCATTCTACGGTGATCAATAAAGTCTCCATTTCCTAAACTGTGACTCAAGGTCATCTTATTACATTGTACAAAGGTGGTGCATTTAAGACTGCTTCAATCACGCTAAACTTCCGGATTTTTTAAACAATCTTTAAAATCATAATTTTATTTAAAAAATTGAAGTATATACTTTAACACTGCACAGGGTATCGTGTTCCATGAACTCTCTAGTTTTTATTGTACTGCAGTAAAATCTACAGGATAGAAAAAAGGAAAGGAATTGAGTTTTAGAGGCCATTTTTCCCTGCAGAGCAAGGGTTTAGGTACGTGACCCTTTTTGGGTGCCGTGGTCCCCTTTTTGAAGCAATGTTTTACAGCCAGATGCTCTTCCTGCTGCCAACCCTGTTAGTCGCTTCTTGTGACACACAGGGAATTACCAGTGAGCTGGTACTCAATTTGCCGACCTCAGGATGAGAGGCTGAGTCAACACCCTGGTGTTAATTCAGCGATCGACCGGGATTCGAACACAGGATCCTAGGATCCCAAGCCGGCACCCTAACCGCTAAGCTAGCACCAGGCTGATGCATTGTTAGCTGTGTGGCTGATGCATTACCCCCTGTAGGTTAGAGTAGGAATTTGGAATTTGATCAGGGTGCCGCAATAGGTTGCCTGCTCTTCACAAAGGACATCATGGGATATTTATCATGCACCACCTAATGTTGGCAGACCCAGTTTAACGTCCATTTCGAGGGACGGCGCACACACATGGATGAATCGCCCTGTCTGCAAAACATCAGGGTAACAGCTTATATAGCTTGGCCCTAACTTAACCTGGACTAGAAAGCTTATAGGTGAGTGTGCATAAATAAAAGCTATGATAGAAGGTAAGGGTTACAGATTTGTGTGTTGTGATCGTGTTGCGCAAGAACGAGAATATTACATTTATATCACTTTATCCTGAAAAATAGGAAGTGCTGGCAGGATAGCCAAGAGCTATACACACTCCCCTTTGAGCTATAAACTGTGACCCTGTGAATGTGACACCCAGAGCAAATTACAAATGCGAACTGCCTTCAGTAAGAGTATCCTATATAAGAGTGGAGACCCATATAGGATTAGTTCTTATATAGAAATATCTTGCCACTCGTTGTGAAATGCCCGCAAGCTCTGTAAGGAGTAGGCCTATCTGCCTCTCATTATTTATTTATGATACCCAGAGAAGAAAAATAAACAATGTATTATTTTGATTCCAAATGACGTCGATTGTGCTTTATTCTTTTGCTATATTAACAATGGTTGCCAAGATCTAAACTAGGAAAATGAGTCGGCTTTTGTTTCAGGGAACTGGAATTCATCCATGTTGCAATGACGCTCATTGGCTAATCGAGGCACGATGGGCAGATACCCCGGAGGGAACTCAAAGCTTGTGGCCCCACAAGAAAAATAATTTTTATTTTGTTAATGATGTTAATTATAGTTATGAATACCATTGCTAATCTATAGTAGGCCTAAATCGAAATAATTGCAAAATATTTTAAACAGTGATTCCATTAAGAAATCCTCTCATCTCCTCCCCATGTCAAGGCTGGGGTGCCCCAAGGCAGTCTTCTCGGCCCCATCCTATTCCTGATCTTCATCAATGATCTCTCTGACTCTGGAAAATCCTCTTTATATATTTGATGATGACTCCACACTCTGCCATGACATCCCTCATCCTTCTGAAAGACAGATGATCCTCTTCCCTCTCTTCACACCTTGAAAAAAACAAATCATAATCTGGTCAAACACTTGGAATACATGTTTCCTAACTATCTACTTTCCTAACAATCCTCTCGAAGAAGTTCAGTCATTCAACATCTTGGGTCTCACTCTCAGCCATTAAATTTATTGGGCAAACCACATATCAAAGTTGGCCTGCAGAGACAGTTGCTGACTGGGAATCCTCTGTCATACAAAGTCCTTCCTCAGCACACCTGAACTCCTATTTGCAGTCCGTTTGCATTCGGGCTCCCACCAGTGCGTAGTACTGATATCTCACTCGTATATATATTCACGGATACCTCACTAGCACACTCTTAGTGTGTGTGTCTGTGTGGGTGTGTGTGTGTGTGTGTGTGTGTGTGTGTGTGTGTGTGTGTGTGTGTGTGTGTGTGTGTGTCTACTCCTTAACTCCATAACTATGAAATATATCGGCCCCAAACTTTTCATGCATACTTCTCGACCTCCAAGAGAGTGCATGAATCGAAACTGGGCACTGGAGTGTGTTAAAACACCCTTTTTGAAAATGATTAATGGGGTGCTCCTAAGAAAAACCAAAAAGCCTTACCAACATGGCAGTCTGCCATCTTTGTCAGCCCACTGTCACATTGCTAGGTTCTAAAGCTGCCATTTTGTTTTGGCCTATTGAAACGTGCCTTGGTTTGGAAACACTATCTACTCTCACAGACTAATTAAAGCATATAATCGAAATCTGGATTCGGATTTGATGATCGGATTCCATACACTTAAAAAGTATCGAAATGTGGAGTGAAATCTGCAACATTTACCAACATGAGCAATTCTGATACCGAATTGAATATATTTATTTATTTGAGCAAGGCTGTCATCCCTCTTTCTGCTCTGTTAGGGTTTTTTTTAAATTCAATTTAACTTCATAATAATTTTTAACTTAATTCATACCTCCATAGGACAGGGTCTGTCTTCCCCTTTCCTCACACTGCCTCCCCTCCTATCCCCTCAAGCTGCCTTCCCCTCCTCACACCACCCTCCCCTCTCTCCCCTCTCTCATCCTCGGCCCTCGCCCTCCCACCCTTTCTCCCCTCCTCCTTCTCACGTTCCCTTGCTACCACTCCCCTCCTTGCACCACCCCTCCCTCCCAGGGTGTACAGTATATATCCCTCCTTCTCTTGTCCTACCCTCCCATCCCTCTTCCCCTCCCTTAGCCTCGACCCCTTCCCCTTCCTTCACCTCCTCCTCTATCTCATCCCTCCCCTCTTCTCTTCTCTTACTCCCCTTCTCTCCCCCCCCCCCCCTATTCTCTCCTAACCCCTATTCTCTTCCCTCCCCCCCTCCCCCTTAATATTCCCGTCACAAAGTGACTCTGCATTGCCCGTCAAAGCCAGGTACTTTTGCTAGTAAACAATAAAATAACTATTTGAATGGCTTTCACGTTTTAAAAATTAACTAAAGTGCCAGTGAAAGCACAAAAGTGAAAATTAGGATATCATTTGATCAAATGTACAAAAAACTCAAATGTAATAATATAATATAATAGGTGACGTTGTCCTTAAAAGCCCATGGAAAAAGAATTGTCTAAAAGGATGCAAAAGGTCATCGTTGATTCCATCATATAATTTCCAACAGTCCGTTTTCTGTTTGCTAATCCCATGCGTGCAAATACTGTGACATAAACAGTTCCTTCCCGTCTAAACATTGTTCCAACACTGTGATCTACAAGGACAATCAAGTTCAAAGACATCTTTTTAAAGAACACATTTTTTTGAAATAATGTGCATTTGTTTTCAGATGAATATGGATCAAAAAGACACTAACATTGGAATAAAGTAATTTTTTTGTCAAAGGAAATTTTCAACACAATACCATCTTTCAACCATTAAATATAATGTATAATGGAGGGGAAAAATCACTTTGGTTGACGACCACATTTATATTTTTAACATCACCTCTTTATTGATAGGTGGGGTGATGATGATCAAGGCAGAGGGGTTGATATGAAAACTGATATGAAATAACTTGTATGAAAACCGTGATGAAACAATGCTGCACATGAAAAAAAATAAATCAAAGTGATCTGTTGAAATTTTGTTAATGATGTCTTTTTGTATACAATGAGAGGCTGTGGACTTATTTTCAAGATATAGACGAGTTACTGCCGAAGAAACATAAGTGCCATTAAACATGCAGAAGTAGTTACACTCACAAAATAGAACAACACTCTTCGACGTCACAACGTCGACCGATATGCCTCCGACCACATTATTACATCATTACTTGTACCAAGTTTGATTTAAATCCATTCAGCTGTTCTCAAATTATCACATTTTTACCTGACATGACCTTTGACCTCTTGACCCCAAAATCTAATCAGTTAATCTTTACATCATTACACATACCTGCACCAAATTCGATTAGATCACTTCAGCCGTTCTCACGTTAGAGACCTATTACTGACTTTGACCTCTTGATCCCAAAATATAATCAGTTCATCTTTACATCATTATACATAATTCTACCAAATTTGGTCAGAATCCCATCACTGGTTCACAAGTTATCGCGGTAACAGGATTTTTACATAACATTACCTCTAACCTTTAGCCTTTGACCTCGTGACCCCAAAATCTAATCAGTTCATCTTTACCTCATCATACATACCTGCACCAAGTTTGACTAAGATCCCTTCAGCCGTTCTCAAGTTATCGCAACAACGAAAACTTATCACAGACGGACAGCCGGACGAACAACTTGAAAACATAATGCCTCCAGCGACTTCGTCGGCGGAGACATAAAAAAGAAGTGGAAAAGTCTAAACATTTGAAAACCCATGAAGATCCTTCTTCAGTTAGTGACTGCAGATCTGATAAACCCAACAGATAAATCAGCAGTGGACTTGAAGTCATGTTGCTTCATATGCAACAACCAATGTGATTCAGGGGTGTGTGGCAACTGAGTATTGTGGCAACTGAGCAGACACAGAATGCTATCTATCAGAAAGTTAGTTGCAAAGGGTCGCAAAGCTTATCTGAGCTTGGTAGGCAATTTGTCCCTCCTTGTGGCATTTGGCACTGATGGCCCCCATTGAAGCAACATCAGGGATAATTGATGAAGTGAGAATCTACTTCACTGGTCTTTGTAGTCAGAGTGGCATTAACTGTGTAAACTAGGGGTCTACAAACCCATATTTTTTTCAGCCGCATGCAGATCTTTTATAGCCACATTTGTTTGAAAAGGTTGCGCACCCGTGGTCTCGATAGTCTAAGACAACAAGTTTGCTTCAGCTAAATAGGATGTAAGAGCACTGCCGCCCACAGAAGATGCATTTTATTTTCATGTACGAAGGGCCTTGGATCAAATGGAATTGTATAAAAGAGCACAACTAGGTCAACATGCACTTCCATCACCAACATAATTTGGACGGATGTTACTAAATGGGAAACTCGTCCCTGTCATCATGTCTAAGCCAGCAAAACCGGACATCAACAAAACTATATCTTGTCCAAAAAAAAATAAACAACAAAAAATGGAAAACAAGAAAGGGCAATCAGAGATTGCAGACCCTCGCCAGGACGTGTTTGTGTTGTTGTTTGGTCCTTTGGGTCCTTTGGGTCATTGGGGTCTTTTGGGTCTTCTGGATCTTCGGGATATTTTGGGTCTGTGGTATCTTTTGCGTCTTTTGGGTCATCGAAGCCTTTTGGGTCTTTGTGGTCTTAATGGGTCTTGGGGTTGTAAAGGGTCGAAAGGGATTTAGGGTTCTAAAGGGTCGAATGGAATTAATAAACATACTAATCGTTCTGTGTGGACAGACAGACAAACAAACAAACAAGAAGACGTCATGCGGAGCACGATACTTGCAAAATCCGCCCACCAGCCCCAAGAAAAAAAATTCCATTGATACAGCAAATTGTCCATTTCATCAAGATTAAAATTGACAATCTTGATCAAAGCTCAGGTCAACAAGAAGAAAAGTGACGATTTTTCAGATGAAAAATGATGATTTTGTAAGGTTGACCTTGAGTTGACCTTTGACCTTTTGACCTCAAAAATATTTAGTTTCCCTATTTAGTAACTCAATGTGCAAATGCTGTTCAATTTTTAAGTCAATCGGATGAAAATTTAGGATTTTAAAAACTTGGCCTATGTGTTATATGCGCATGTGTTGGTTTGGCGCATGTGTTAGTTTGGCGAATGTGTTGGTTTGGCACGTCTTGGTTTGGCGAATGTGTTGGTTTGGCGCATGTGTTAGTTTGGTGAATGTGTTGGTTTCGCGCATGTCTTGGTTTGGCGCATGTGTTAGTTTGGCGAATGTGTTGGTTTGGCGCATGTGTTGGTTTGGCGCATGTGTTGGTTTGGCGCATGTGTTAGTTTGGCGAGTGTATTAGTTTGGCACATGTGTTGATTGATGACCTTTTGGCCTATGTTGACCTCAAAAATAGTTGGTGGTTGAATTCAGTGACCATATATGTAAATCCTCTTAGAATTTCAAATCAATCAAATGAAAATCGGTGAATTTAGAAATTCGGCCTATGTTGACCTTTTGGCCTATGTTCACTTAAAATATAATTTGTGGTTGAATTCAGTGACCAGATATGCAAGTCGTCTTCAAATTTCAAGTCAATTGGATGGAAATTGAGGATTTTATAAATTTGGCCTATGTTGACCTTTTGGCCTATGTTGACCTTTTGGCCTATGATGACCTCGAAAATAGTTGGTGGTTGAATTCAGTGACCAGATATGCAAGTTCTCTTCAAATTTCAAGTCAATCGGATAAAAATTGAGGATTTTAGAAATCTGGCCTATGTTGCCCTTTTGGCCTATGTTGACCTCAAATATACTTGTTGGTTGAATACAGTGACCAGATATGCAAGTGCTCTTCAAATTTCAAGTCAATCGGATGAAAATTGAGGATTTTAGAAATTTGGCAAAGTTGGTGACCTACGGCCTATGTTGACCCTTTGACCTTTTGACCCCAAAAACAATAGGCCTCTCAATTGGGACGACCTATACAACTTGGTGAAGTTTTGTGACGATCGGTTTCGAATTGTGACCTGTAGCCCGGTGACAGACAAACAAACAGACAAACAGACAGGACAGAACCACAAACGCAATCGACCAATATACAGTACTTGAAAAATCTTCGATTTTGCAAGTAACAAACGGACCCAAATGCAATACCCTCTCCTCTGGCGAGGGTAACAAACAAAATTTTTGAAAGATTGTTATTGCAAAAAATCTTCTGCCCCCTGTTGTGTGGCATGCACCTGCCTTGGAAAAATGTAAACGTGTGGCAGAGTTGCTTCTGCTATTTACTCATCTTTGGAAGATGATATCTCGTATGTATGTTGTGTTATGGTATAATTCATGATATATGAAGAGCATGTTCAACATGTGCAAATCCCACTGTGGGTCATTTTTGATCATTACAAACGAACCTGGAACATTGATGTTATAGAATAACTATCTCAGGATCCTGAATCAGATTGTCCACTTGGTGACAATTTTCATCTATAAAATGGTATATTCTATATCATAATGTGTTTCTAAACATATTCCCAGGTTAATTCACAGAACTGCTACTGTATACATCCTGTGTCTGTGAAATGCATGCAATAAACTGTACAGATTGATGAAAATTGTTACAATGTATATCACATGATAGTAGTGTATATATGTTGCTTCTGGGACACTCTCATTTTCCCATTGACTTACATGTTAATTTTTCCCCTCCCTCATTGCCCCTAAACACCTCTATTTCTCTCACCCTGTTCTTTACGAACCTTCTAACCTTTTGACATGTTATCCTTATTCATTAGACCACTTAAACAATGGTCCTTCTGTGTGAACCTGTGATCCTTCTGACCTTATGGACCTTTTAACCTTTTACTCTTAATATCATCTGGTGAATCATCTTTGGCCCACTCAAACAACGACCCTACAAATATTTGTTTATGTGTGGGAAATAATTTAATTCTTCTACAACTCTCCTCACCGTCTAATACATTAACAAAAAATATGTTTGAGTTTGGTTCTTTCTCAAGATATTTTAACTGAGCTAAGATAAAATGGTAAACCTCCCTCAATGTTCTTGTTTGAGCGCCTCCAGTGCCGCCCACTTTTTGGCAAGCCCGCCCACTTTTTGGTAAACCACGCCCACTTTTTACTAAGCCCCGCCCACTTTTTTGCTATGCCCCGTCCACTTTTGCTAAGCTCCACCCACTTTTGCTAAGTCCCACCCACTTTATAAACTCTTCAGCATTGTATCATTTCCAGGTAATACATTACATCATTTTCAGGGAATTTCCATCACATCATTTCCAGTTAAGACACGCCCAGGTTTGCCCAGGGAATTTCCACAGGAAATGACACACACCCAGCCCTTCTTATAAAAGGCACCGACCACACAGGCTTTTTCAAACACGCTTTCTGCTTCACTTGAGAATGGACTACTATGCCGAAATGGAATGGGATAACTTTGCTATTCCTTGGAGTCCTACTACCTGTGTAGAACTCAACCTTCAGATTGATGAACTGGACTCGAACCTCTTATCAATGGAGGTAAGTTTGTTTATTTATTTATTTATTTATTTATTATTTTTTTTTTTTTTTTTTTTTTTTTTTAGATGAGACTCATGTAAGAGTTAACAAAGTTTATTTTAATATTCATAGAGCTTGATTTATACAAATAAAAATATTGTATTAAATTAATACATTGTTATTTTCTTTCACAGGAAATTGTATCTGAGATACGAAATGAAAATTCTGCTTTTAACACAACTTGGGATGAAGTTATTTTTTTGTTTGAAGACATTTTGAACAACCAAGACCCCCAGAACGAGTTCTACCTTGATGACCCAGCCAAAGAGTTATACCTTGGAGATCCACAAAATCCTGAAAAAGAGTTTTACCATGATGATACTTGTTGTGAGTTATCAAAACAAAACCCACTGAACAAGTTCTACCTTGATGAGCCAGAATACATGTCATACATTGGAGACCCACAAATTTCTGAAAATTGGGAAAGGGGAGTTCTCCCTGATGGTCCGCAGTTATACTATGTGAGACACATCATAGAAACCCTAAAAAATTGTGAAATGGGAATTCTCCCTCATGGTCCGCAGTTATAATATGTGAGACACATCATAGAAACCCTAAAAAATTGTGAAATGGGAATTCTCCCTGATGGTCCGCAGTTATACTATGTGAGACACATCATAGAAACCCTAAAAAATTGGGCAAGGAGAGTTCTCCCTGATGGTCCGCAGTTATACTATGTGAGACACATCATAGAAACCCTAAAAATTTGGGAAAGGGAAGTTTTCCCTGATGGTCCGCAGTTATACTATGTGAGACTTATCACGGAAACCCCCAATATTTCTGAAAATTGTGGTTCTACCTTGGGGACTTGGAAAGATGGTTATATTTTTGGAGACTCGGAATGGGGGTTTTGTTTTGATGACTCGGAATGTGATACCTATCTTGGAGGCTCAACAGGAATGTGGTTATACCTTGGGAACTTGGAAAGTTGGTTTTATTTTGGAGACTCTACCTGTGGGGTCCATCTTGGAGACTCTTTGGATTCTAAAGCAATGAACAATGTTCTTTGTTTAATGACGCTTGATTTAAGCAATATCAAGAAAGTTAGAGGAAGAAAATGCTGGAAAATTCTTTCTTCCCATTTCTACTTCTTCAAACTTGAAAGCCTTGAAAGACAGAATTGGTAGAAGAGGAAAAAAAAAAAAAAGAAATACATATTTTTTAAAAAGAAGAAAAAAAAGATTATGTTAGGGTTTGGGTGGGATTTTGAATGTGAGGGTTAGGGATGGGGTTGGGTTAGGGATGGGGTTGGGTTAGGGTTGGGATTTTGAATGTGAGGGTTAGGGTTGGGGTTGGGTTAGGGATGGGGTTGGGTTAGGGTTGGGATTTTGAATGTGAGGGTTAGGGTTGGGGTTGGGTTAGGGATGGGATTGGGTTAGGGTTGGGATTTTGAATGTGAGGGTTAGGGATGGGTTGGGGTTGGGTTAGGGATGGGGTTGGGTTAGGGATGGGGTTGGGTTAGGGATGGGGTTGGGTTAGGGATGGGGTTGGGTTAGGGATGGGGTTGGGTTAGGGATGGGGTTGGGTTAGGGATGGGGTTGGGATTGGGATGGGGTTGGGTTAGGGATGGGTTGGGTTAGGGATGGGGTTGGGTTAGGGATGGGGTTGGGTTTGGGATGGGGTTGGGTTGGGTTAGGGATGGGGTTGGGTTAGGGTTTGTATATTATTATAACTCACTCACACATACACAAAAGTTAAGCCCCAACTGGAAAGTTGAGGGATTCTGTGTTTGGGGTTCACAGATTTAAAAACGTATCCCCATTATACACACACAAAAGTTAAGCCCCAACTGAAAAGTTGTGGGATTCTGTGTTTGGGGTTCACAGATTTAAAAACGTATCCCCATTATACACACACAAAAGTTAAGCCCCAACTAAAAAGTTGTGGGATTCTGTGTTTGGGGTTCACAGATTTAAAAACGTATCCCCATTATGCACACACAAAAGTTAAGCCCCAACTAAAAAGTTGTGTGATTCTGTGTTTGGGGTTCACAGATTTAAAAACGTATCCCCATTACATTTTATTTATTTATTTATTATTTTCAAGGGTATTATCTGCTTACTTGTGTTTTTTGTAATTCTTGTGAGTAAAATGAACCCAAGATTTCTTCTCCATTTAAATCATATAATTTGTAGGTCCAAGGGACTGTATCCATTACATCAATGATTTTAAATAATTCACGAGTCCATTTTTGTGTATAACCTTTCTCAAAATGACTTTTCCATTTGTATATTCTTACAATATCACCAACTTTAAACTTGGGCTTTCTCAAATTAATCTCCTTTTCATATTCTAATTTTGTAAATGTTTCCGATGGTTTTGATTTTGTTGATGAATGAACTGTATTATTGTAATTATCTACAATATCCTGAATTAAATACACCCATTTTTGAGAACCGAGTTGTGTGAATTTTTTATATAGTCTCTCTTTCAAAGTACGATTAAAACGCTCAATAACAACTGCTTTTCCTTCATTAAAGGTGCTGTATAATTTAATACCCTTCCCCTTAAGAAATTTCATGAATATTTTGTTATAGAACTCTGTTCCCTCATCAGTCCATAACTTCTTTGGTTTCCTTTTATCCCGATCAAATATTAGCTTAAAGGCTAACATTAAAGTATCACCCCTTTTATTTTTTAAAGGGACAACCCAGGCAAATCTACTCCTCAAATCAATAACGGTTAAAGCATACCTGTATCCCCTGTCATTATTCAATTCAATTAAATCAGCGGACCATATGTGGTCGGTGTATTTAGAATAAACCTTCCTTCTTTTAAACTTTGTGATTATAGGTTTTAGTAGGGTGGCTTAGCAAAATTACCGTTACACGGTGGACAAAATCACCAAATTTGGCATGAACACTCCTAATGACCTATTAATCAATATTAGCCGAGGAGCCCTCGCGAATTTTTACGCGTATTCGTGTAAAACCAAAAAATCCAAAATGGCCGCCATCCAGTAATTAAAAACACATTTCCCGGGTTATATAAGTCATGGATAGCAAAAATTGGTATCAAAATATAAATTTTTAGGACACTGAATGTGTATTTTGATATTACAATATCACCAGTAAATTTAAAGGGACATTCAGTGATTTCATGTGAAGGGCGCCCTCAATGTTAGGGGGGGGGGAAGCTTTTGGCTTGAATACATTGCTTATAACTCCAGGTCATCAATTATTGCGAATGATAAGCTGTAAACATTGTACCCTGGAAATACAACATTATCATTAGGAGTGCAAAATATCGAGCCCAAGAATTGGGCGTGTCGCTTATTGGATGTCACGCCTACCATTACAATCAGTATCCACTATAAACCAATGAGAGGTTTAGATTAAGACTTAATCTAAACCTCTCATTGGTTTATAGTGGATACTGATTGTAATGGTAGGCGTGACATCCAATAAGCGACACGCCCAATTCTTGGGCTCGATATTTTGCACTCCTAATGGTTATCCTTTCTGGTCGGATCCAGCTTGGACTAGACTATTAAGTACATATGTACACCTGATATAGGCTGCACATTAATCAAAACAAAACACTGAAACAAAAAAAAGCCGACTTGGAGGTACATGTAAGCAAAGTATGTCATTTGTTTTTGAAAAAATGAGGATGCCCCCAAAAGTCTCTGGTACTGCATATTGATATAGCTTTATATATTACAATACTCCTGGTCTAAAAAAAACCTCCCAGTCCCACTTGGGATGAGGGGAATTTGTAGCCACACAATCATGAAACTTATAACCACTACATGATATAATTGACCTCAGTCATCAACTTTTAAAGAAAATAATTTTAAAAATTGAGTGTACAAGTACTTTGGTCATTCAGTAGTGAGCATGGGGGATTTCTGTTGAACAAAAGTATATTATAATGTTCAGTGTGCAATGTGCAAATCCTTACTTTCTCAGTAATCTAGACATCTGCAATGTTCTTATTTACTTGTCTATTTAATACATGGGCAAACACAACGTTTTGAGCAGACAAGATTGGCATTGCCACATTTGCATGTGGTACAGTCTCCTTTGCAACCACATTTGATTAGTTCTCTGCATGCTCTGGAAACCTCTGGCATTGATATCCAAACTGGTACCCATACATCTGACACCTTGGTCCATGCAAATGTCTGTGGAGAAGGAACCACTTGCTGTGTCTGTGTGCTGGTTGTCCAGATTCCGGCTTGGTACAATGCCCGCCGGGCATGTTGAAGAAGAGCATCCTGTGTGGGTGGTATTCTGTCCATTGATCGATTCTTCTGGCAGAAGAGTTCCTGTCTTGCTTCATTGACGGAGCTCAAGGGACTTGTTCTATCATACAAGATGATGATTAGTCTCTCGATCTTCTGGAAGTGATCAGCATCTGTATAAAGAAGCTCAAAGGGGTGACGAGCCAGATACACAAATGTTTATGTGATGTCTTCATAGGCTTGCCAAGCCTGCCAGGCTGACTTCTTGCCCTTACCTTGGAAGGCTGATGTGGTATCACATCCAGAAAGGGCATGAAATACTGGTAGAGCTTGTGATCTTGTTTCCCCAAGTCTGTCACATATGGCATTGATACTGTAAAATCTGTAATTCTTACCCATTCCAAAGGCAACCCAGATGTCTACCAATGGCTGAGTGACCATGAGATCATAAAATGTACCAATAAGTATGACTACAACGTCTGTGTCAACAGTGCGCACTTTAATAGTCTTCATATCTTGCTCTAGTGCATGCACGATGTGCACTATGACCCTCGTATCTGCTTCCTCATGGTTGCAGTTCAGCATGGCGTTGATGGTGCCTGTGGATACTACAGATTCACCTGATGTGATGTACACGGATTTGCCTGATGGAAAGGTAAACTCGGCAACCTTGGACGTCAGAAAGGCAAATAGCTCCTGTTTGTTTTTTGGATCACGGAGGAAGTCCATCCAATTGCCTGGAAGCTTGGTTTGGCCGGACACTTTTCTGCGCACACCCTTTCCTCTCTTTTCCCGGGTTGATTCCTTCAAACTGTCTGGAATGTATGTGTCCCACACAACATCCAACCTTGTGGCATTCTGTAGCTGCTTCACCAGGTAGGGGATGAACACCTTGTCTGCATACTCAATGAACGTGCTGACTGCAGTAGTCGGCAGACAGTGCACAATGACAGCACCATCCAGTACAATGCAGTCATAGGTTGAAGGTGGCTCAGGCTGCTCGGGCTGCTCAATACATTTCAGTAGATCGGACTTTGTGTTTGGTAAATGCAGCTTACCAAAGTCTGAGAGAGAAGGTGGAAAGGGTTGTATCTCATGGGCAAAGAATTCCTTCAGGTCACCCTCGCGACTTTGCATGGCAATGTACAACTGGCCAAAAAGTGCCACATTGTTCTGGAGCACTTTGATCTTCTTCCCCTGCTTTGTCGGGGCCTTGGGTTTAGGTCTCTTGAAGAGAGCCAGTGAGTTCTTCTTGATTGGGTCATGTATAGAGCAGCTGCGATCTTCAAGTACACTCTTGACATACTCCTGATACTGCTTTATGCCTGTGTCTTCCAATGTGCGTAGTGCGGATACTACAGACTCATCCATGCAATTGCGACTGTCGAGTGTCACTAGCTCTTCAAAATCATCAAGGAAGGGGTTTCCCATTCTGTTGAAGGTTTCAGAAAGATTGTTTACTTCCTTCTGAAATGTTTTTTGTGATGCAAGGCCCTGTTCATGGTTCCGAAAATCTGGGTCATCATTGGGAAAGTATTCTTCCTCAAACTGTGTTTGCAATCTGGCCAACTCGGGACCTGTTAACATCCAGCGTCTAAATGCGACAGGGTTTCCTGTGAGTCCAATACAACCACCAGAGCCTTTGACTTTCGCGTTCTCCTGTTCATGAGCTTGGTCAAATGGGATAGTAGAGAATATTTTGCAGGGACAAAACGGATACCCACAAGGGTCACATTAAGGTTAGGATAAAAGCATAATTAGAACATTCACATTATTTCCATGTTCAAACCCTTGTCTCAAGAACGCACTATCTTGAGAAAAAATAGTTTAGATCACTTTTAAATTCAATTAGTTTGGATGTTGCAGTCAATATTATGTAGTTTTATTTCTTTGATCTTTAGACCTACGGGAAATAAACAACCATGTTGTCCATATGTGGTAGGTTATTTGTGTATCTTTTTAAAAAATAGGGCTTCAATAAAAATATTCTGGTATAATATAATCATACTTTGGTACAATTTAGCCATCGTATGACCGCTAAAAACCAAGGAAATTGCTATTTCAGCATAAATGGCGGCCATTTTGGATTTTTATGTTTTACTTTAATATTTCAGGAGGGTGACCGAACATGTTGAGGACATGGTTCTGATATTTAAGTAATATTTTGATACAATTTGGCTTTCCTCTAACAACTACAACCCAAGAAAATTGGTATTTTATCATGAACGGCAGCCATCTTGGATTTGTTTGTGTTACCATGGTTACGTACATATTTCGAGAGGGCTCCTCGGCTAAAATCAACTGATATACCCTAAGGAAGCCTCACACCAAAAATGGCGCTTTTGTCCGCCCGGTAACGGTAATCTTGAAAATTGACCCCAAGCCACCCCGCTATTTGTGTAATTCTTCAGCCAAAAGCTCCTCAGTCTTGATGACATCATTAGAGCCTAATAGTTTTTTGAGGAATAACCAAGACCAAGTTTCAATTTAGCATTTATCAAATTTCTCACAATAAACCTATCAACTTTCTCTCTCAACGTTGGATTTTGTATCAAAGACAAATTATACAACATTTCGCTGTCGGCTTTATGTTTTTCAGTCAACGTAGTGGTTTTCCCATAAGTAATATCATGCTTCATACACACTTCGTCAACCCTATTTGTAGGTTTAGACCAAGGTTTAGGATTGTCAGCCTCATCTAATCTTTTATCCAAGTTTGTTCCTGGACCACAGAAAGAATACCCTGGAAGGTGTAATTCCCCTGGAATTCCAGTTGTTGTAAATTTACTTCCTGACAGAAACTTTTGTATGTCTCCTCCTCTTTTAGGAGAGATGAATTGGCACTTTTTAGAGCCACATACTTGACATATTCCTTTTTGATAAACTCTATTATTTTTAGCTTTAACATAAGAGATATTTTTAGATTTAGTTTTCTTTTTACATTTGAGACAATAACTCATATTTATTTATCAGAAAAATTCCGACAGAGTATCAAAACCTTTTTGGTTTTCAACATATACATTTCAATCTTTATTTTTAAAACATAAAGAATCCTAAGGAATGCCTTCACTCTCTCCTCCATTTATTTACAAATAAAACTAACTAAAGTCAATTACACCGACATCATCAACCACATAATATTTTCCTTCTTCTTCTTCTTCTTCTTCACCACTTTCTCGTTTAAATCTCCTCCCTGAAATTGAAGACATTGACGTTGTTATTTTTGAAACCATTATCTTCATAAGAGTTGTTAATTCTTTAATTTCCTCTTCGGTGCGTTGAGATTGATTTATTTGCTGTAATACACTCAATCTTTTACGAATCTCACTGATTTCCATCTTTTTATATTTTTCCTCCCTCTCTCTTTGCTCCCTTTCCTCCCTCTCCTCCTTCTCCTTTTTCTCCCTCTCCTCCTCCTTTTTCTCCCTTTCCTCCTTCTCCTTTTTCTCTCTTTCCTCCTTCTCTTCTTTAACTCCTTCCTCATTTATCTTAGCAATTTTTGATATCAATATTTTCACAGCATTCATTCTTTCTTTATTTTCCTCTTCGGTGAGTTGAGATTGATCTTCTTGCTGTAATACATCCACTCTTTTTTGAATCGCTCTGATTTCCATCTCCCTCTCCTCCCTCTCTCTTTGTTCCCTCTCCTCCTTCTCTCTTTTCTCTCTTTCCTCCTTCTCTTCTTCAACTCCTTCCTCATCCCTTGCTACCCTTGAGTTTGAACCCCAAATAATATTATACATATACTCATCTGGATTTTGAGATATTCTTGTATCTATAATTATTTTTCTCATAATAGGATACCAATAAGATTTGTTGACGATTTCTAAAAGAGTTTTATATTTCATAACTTTGAGAAGTTCATTTTTATTTAATATTTTAAACAAGTCTCTATTTGTGGGTTTAACAATATCAGTATAAGGCCAGTTTTTAATGACAAAATTCCCATGTATATGCTCCAAATCATAAGGTATGTAATACCGAGCACCTTTTCTTGTAGGTATCCTTGAATACAAAAATTCTAATTCTCTTGTAGTCTTCTTCCTGCCATTTATGTATCAGAAATATATGTGAGATTAATATTATGACAGGTAATACCACCCCATCTTCCCACTACCAAATTGGTTTGTATTCCTTGGCTTTCTATCCTTATCTCATGACCTTCCTTCTTTGTCATGCTAACCATCGCTATACTATCATATATTTTTCTTTTCTTAAAACCATGTATTTGTTGTTTATTAATTGTACTTCCACATAAATCCTTATCCTCACCAAGTGGATAATATTCTTCTTTACGAGACTGATTAAAATCATGTAGGTCTTCTATGTTTATTGAAAAAGACCAATTATACCCTAAATCAGGCATATCATACCCCCATTTATTAATTCGCATATTAACTATATGTCCTTCTTTAAAAATTCAATTGTAAGCAGGTAGTTAAATTCAATGAGGAAAGGTGTATGGTCAGTATAACCAGGTGTTGTGGTTGTAAATTTTACTTGTTTAACAAAACGTGCTGTTTTCTTTAAAAATATATATTGTGATAAATCACTTAATCTAATTAAGTCATTCGCATCTGTAGGGTTTGGATAATTGATTAATTTATAAGTATTCTTCATATTAATATTTTTACTTACACTATATTTTTGTCGTTCAGCCTGTGCCTTTGTATAATAATTTGATAAATCAATATCCTGAGAGGATTTTCCAAAGATAGAACCATCTTTTCCAACATAAGTCATTTATATTAGATTTAAAATGATATCATAAAAATTTTCATTATTGTTTTTTGTTTTTGTTTTTGTTTTTGTATACAAGATCGAGGCTCGTGAAAGAGCTAACATTAATCACACAAAAAGACAAACCGACACACAAAACACAAAAAACAAGGGGAGCGGCAGACAAGATGGGGAGAGAGGGGGAAGGACACAAAAGAGAGGGGGAAGAGGGGGAAGGACACAAAAGAGAGGGGGAAGAGGGGGGAAGGCCACAAACACAACATTTGAGAGCAGGGACATCGGGAGGACTTGGGGGGAGGTGGGAGAGGATTAAAACATATGAACACTGCAAGGACTCTGGGGTGAATTACCGGGGGTAGAAAAGATCAAGGTTTTCGATGGGGGACGATAAGAGATGGTGGTGAACAGCTGTTTTAAAGACCTGGAGGGAGGAGTGGGATTGAAGGGAGTGGGGGAGTTTGTTCCAGAGGCGGGAGAAAAGGGGTATGAAAGAGTGAAGGTGAGCAGAGAGCCTAGACTTTGGCAGTTTAACCATAAGAGGGTTGCAGGCAGATCTTGTGCGACCTGAAGGAATATTGGGGGGACAGAGCACAGAGAGAGCTGGGGGAGCAAGGCCGGAGAGGAGTCGGTAGAAGACAGAAAGACCACCAACCTGCCTGCGGTGAGTGAGTGAAAGGCCCTCGGCGTTGACTACATCGCAGGAGATTCCAATGATTCTGAAAGCTTTGGCCTCAACAGCGTGAAGCCGAGCAAGGTGTGAGGCAGGAGCACCAGCCCAGAGGGGGGAACAGTATTCCATTGAGCTGCGGATGAAAGCCTTGTATGTGGTGAGGAGCTCAGGTGTGCCAAGGAAGGACTTCGCACGACGGAGGATGCCCAGTCGGCGACTGGCTTTGGAGGCCAGCTTGGAAATGTGGTTTTCCCAAGAAAGATCATGGCAGATAGTGAGACCCAAAAGCTTGAGCGACAGAACTTCTTGGAGAGGATTGTTGAGAAAGTAGATGGGAGGGTTGTCCAGTCGGTCCTTTCGGAGAGACATTGTAAGAGAGTGAGATTTGTCAGGATTGAAAGACATGTTCCACTTGTTTGACCAGTCTGTGATTTTGTCCAGGTCTGCAGAGAGTGAGGAGGCTGCAGACTGCCGATCTGAGGGATGAGGAATGGATCGACAGAGAGTAGAATCGTCAGCAAAGAGATAGAGAGGATTTTCAAGAGAGTCAGAGAGATCATTGATGAAGACCAGAAAAAGCACAGGGCCCAGAACACTACCTTGGGGAACTCCAGCCTGAACAGGAAGAGGAGATGAGAGAAACCCATTCAGGGCCACACGTTGACTACGACCAGAGAGGAAGTCCGCCAGCCATGCGTGGAGATTTCCATGGATACCAAAGGCGGAGAGTTTGGAGAGCAGAGCAGGGTGCCAGACCGTATCGAAGGCACGTGAAATGTCAAGGGAGACAGCTCTAATTTCCTGTTTGGCGTTGAGGACCTCCATCCATTGTTGAGAAAGCAGAAGCAGCATGTCCAGAGTAGAGTGACCAGGTCTGAAACCAAATTGATGATCAGAGATCAAGCCATTGGAGAAGAGGAAAGATTTAATATCTGAAGCAATGATGGATTCCATGACTTTGCTGATAAATGGGAGAAGGCTGATTGGTCTGTAGTTGCTGGGATCTGTTTTTATACCTTTTTTGTGCAAAGCGGTGATGTTGGCTGATTTCCAAGCAGATGGCAGATTTTCTTGAGCAAAAGAGAGGGTGAAGAGAACAGAAAGAGGGAGTGAAAGAGCAGAAGAACATGATTTTAGGACCCGTGGGCTGATGCCGTCAGGACCAGTTGCAGAATCAGAGTCGAGGGTTGACAGAAACTTTTCCACCTTGTCAGGAGGAAAGGACACAGAGTCCAGGAGCAGCTGGGTACGACTGGGTACGGTGGGTACAGAGAGGGATGGGTTTGGGACACAAGATTTAGAGGCAAACACAGAGTTGAGGCATTCAGCTTTTTCACGTGCGGAGTCAGCCGTTAAGCCGTTTGAGGTGAGGGAGGGGATGGAGGGGGAACAAACACCAGAAACAGATTTGACCAGACGCCACCAGGATTTGGAAGAGGGAGACAGATAAGAGAGTTCGGTCTTGAGAATGGTGAGATATTGTTTCCTGGCTCTCCTCAGGGTGGACACACACTTGTTTCGGGCTTTGTGAAAGGAAATGAGATTTCCTTCCATTGGATTTGCTTTCCAGGAGACGAAAGCAAGTTGTTTCAGGGCAACATCCTCACCACAAGATTCCGTGTACCATGGACGGGAGGAAGGGTATGACAACTGAAGACGAGATGGTATAAATCTGTGCATGAGAGAGAGCAATTTACTTTGAAAGAATTCCCAGGATGAGTTTATGTCAGAGGCGGTAGAGATGGGAGACCAGTCCAGATGATTGATGGCTGCTTGAAGACCGTGCCAGTTGGCCTGAGTGAAATGCCAGACTCGTCGACGCTGAGGAGGCTCTCTGAGAATGGTCAGAGAGATGTCCACTTTGACAAGCACATGATCAGATGAGCCGATTGGAGCAGAAGAAGAGCAGCAGACATTTTCAGGGAAGTTTGTCATAACCAAATCCAGAAGAGAAGATGCTCCGTTGACTGAGATCCGGGTCGGGAAATTGACAGATTGTGTCAGTCCCAGTGAGTCGCAGAAGTCCTTTGCTGAAGAGCCATGCCTGGTGAGAGAGGTACCCACACCCAGCCAACTGGCATGGTGACAATTGAAATCACCACATATGAGGAAGAGAGAGTTGGGATGGGTAGATAGAAGTTGGTCCATATTATCAGACAGTGAGATGTAGATGGAGTCATCGCTGATTGGTGGACGGTACAACACACATATGAACAAAAGGTGGGAGCGAAGGGGAAGCCGTAGCCAAAGGTATTCCTGGGGGTGAGGTGGAGAGAGGGCAGTGGAGGGCGAGTGAGGAAGAGAGTTTTTTATAAAGATAGCAACCCCACCTCCAGGACGAGGCTCAGGTCTATCATACCGGAGGAGGGAGTAACCTGGGAGAGATACCAAGGCATCAGAGACATCATGAAGGAGGAAAGTTTCTGTTAAGCAGATCACATCTGGTTTGTCAGAAGCAACCTGTATGGAGAGGTCAGTCAAGTTTGAGCGAAGGCCCCGGATGTTTGAGGTCCATACCGTTAATGAAGAGGAAGGGGGAGCATCGGGTCCAGAACAGGGGGGGGAGGGGTAGGGTAAGATGTGGAAGAGGAGGACTAGGTAGGGAGAGCTGTTGAAGGTGTGTCAGAGATTTCAGAATAGCTTGGAGAAAGGGAAGAATGGGGCGGACAAAAGGTTTGTTGGAGATTGGGTGAGGCACAGTGAGGTGTTATTTGAGGAGGGGAAAGAGCAAGGCAGAAGGTTTGGGGAGGTGAAGGTGAAAGTTGGAAGGAGGAAGAAGCAGGGAGGATGCTTTGAGGAGGAGGGGTGAGAGGGGAGTCTAGGAGGGGAGGAGCGAGGGAGAGTCTCGGAGGGGATGGGTGTGGGAGGAGTTTAGGAGGGAGGGGAGGGAAGGGGCAAGGGGGGAGATTTGAAAGGGATGGGTGATGGGGAGGATTTGGAGGGGAGGGGTGAGATTGGATTTTGAAAAGTGTACGATTCATGGGAAACGAACATTTTTTGCAAAATGAGTTTGAGACCTTCGAGTCAAAAATACGTTTGAGGACACTGGAGGAGGGATGGAGTTCTGGATAGTTTATGGAATGTAGAAAGGAGGAACTGTAAGAGATGGTATTATATATATTTTTTGGAATGAATAGATTTGGTGAGCAAGACGAAAGCATCCTTTTGTAGGATGCAGAACAGGGGGGGGGAGGGGTAGGGTAAGATGTGGAGGTACCCACACCCAGCTCCGTTGCTATTGAAAGTTGAGTTGAGTTGAGTTGAAATAATACATATAAACATAATTGACCACAACATTTAGAATTAATTTCTTGAACTTGAAATGTTTGATAAACACCATTCTGTAAGAATTGTATTACTTCAACAGGTGGTGGCATACCATAACTATCAAAATAATATTTATCCTGACTATTATGAATACAAACCCAATGAGAACCATTCTGTGTGTCTAAATTCATAATAATATTCTTTGTATTCTTATTTATATGTATTAATTCATCTCTCATACAAATAACCACATTATCAATTTTTAGTGTTTTACAATACTTAGCTAGTTCTATATTTGACGTTGTATTCTTTCCAAATTGTTTAAACCATTTATCCATTTATTTATGAGAAAGATACAATCCATTACCCCGTTTAGTTAGTTTAACACCCGCTTGAGCGATAGAGGAAAGCATATCTCCAACCAACAATCTAGCTTTATCAGGTAGACTTTCAAGTTTTTGAGCAAAATCTACAATTACACCACTTCCACTAATTTGTTTCTCCAACTCCTTGTTATGTCTTTCCAATTCTTTTTGAGCTTTTAGTTGTGCCTTCCTTTCGTTAGCAGTTTTTACCGCTGCTGAAATACCACCAGTCAATGCTCCCGCCGCACTTAAACCAGCAAATAAAGGAATTAGAAACGGGAGAAATCCTCCTCTTGACTCGTCTATTGAATATTTCTTTAACATAGGTTTCGTCATTTTAATTTTAAGAGATCCAACATCATTTAGTGTTTTTACTTGTGTGTGTGTGAGTAAAACATCAATTCTTACAGCTCCTTTTCTTTGAATTGTATTAACATTAATAATACAAGGCTTTTGATTTTGAATACAAGATGTTAATTTATTAAGATTGATTTGATTAACATATACCCCAACCATTTATTTATGAGAAAAAACCTATGTGATATTAATCATAACACCATTATCTGTATTAATCTGTAATTCTGTTTCCTCCAAAAGCAAACAATATGCATTAACCTCTTCACTCTCCCCTCTTTCAATGTATAGAGAAGTATCCACTCGATTAGACTTTATAGTTTCCTTTTGAGAACTCAGGTCAATTGCGTAGATTGTATAAAGTTTTTGAAACGCAACCATATCCAAAATAGGATCATTATTACCATTACTTTCACACACCTTTTGGTAGGACTTGTAGGCTTCCGCATAATCATTTTTTTCCCAATCAATTTCCAATCTATCTCGCGGATAAAATGTGCCATCAAGAGAAACCCGAAGTTGTTTCACCTTAGCATTATCACTCAGCGCATTATTCTTATCAGTGCCTTCATCTCCATCTGGTTTCTTAAAAATGAGCCATAGGTATCGTGGCTTTCCTTGAAGAACACCTAAATTCCAAGTGTAGGTAGTGTGTTCCAGTTTAACGTGTTGACATCTTCTTTTAAGGTATGATACATTTAGTGGTTTCTTTGAGTTAAGTCTTCTATTTAACATCTCTTCCGTTTTAAGATTAGGAGTATATTCACTAATATACCAACACAAATCATTAATAACAAATTTATTGTTATCACCAAAAGCATTTTGAGCCCCAAAAAGCAATCTATTTACATTATCATTCCTTTGTAGTTGAAATCTAATTTTAAGACCATACAAAACTTTGTCATAATCACAAAATCCAAATATACCTTTCAGAGGTACTGCTACGGTAAAACTATTCTCTGGTTTTGTGTCATCATTATACATTGCCTTCCTTTGACTATAACCGGGGTCAGCATTTGTTCCCGTTGACATATCAGGAATAAAACCTTCAACAGCTCCCTTACCCATTCTATCACTAAACGAATATAGTGTAAATTTCATCATTTCAGATGTAGCAGAGACATAATCAACTGCTTCAACCTCTTGTGTTCCAATATAAAGGCGGACACTGTCAAACATTTTCCAGAAGAAATCATTTACGAGTGTAGCATTAGTATTATTCGCAGCCTTAGTGAATTTAAATTTACACAGCAAGAAACTATCAGCTATATTCAAGTAAGTTTGTTGATTATTTATTTCAAAACTTTTTGTTCCGTTTGAATTCCAGTCTGTTCCTGTTATAGCATTTACCTTAAAATAGTCTTCCTTTTTTGTGGAGTTTGAAATGATAATTGTATCATCCAAATCATAGATACTATCAATCGCTTCCATACTTGTATTTATATAGTATTAAAATCGTTGAAACCCTGACCCAAGTATTTTAATGATTTTTTGTCGTTCTTGTGAAGATAGTTGAGTTTTACCTTTTTTTTATTTCTTTGATTGCTTGTAATTTATGAGACTCCTTTTGAGCATCTTTTATACTCTTTATAGCACCCGCAACGGAGCCCACGGCAGAAGCAGTTGAACCAATTAGGTCTTTATGTTTAAGGATGGTTGAACCAATACCCATTAGAGTATCAATTAATTATCCCATCTCCTTTATTTCGAAATTGATGACCTACACCTCGTTGTCTCTTAGGTTTATAGTATCCTTTACCCACATACCTTATATAGTATGGTGAAAGGTACATGCCCTCCCCTGTAATTATTTTATATTTTCCCAACTCATGTTTTCTCACAATAACCATTATTTATTTATTGAAAAACTTCACGTAGGTGAATTCTGATGGATATAATTTCATCATTAAAGGATATCATACGATTATCTTGGTCGGTTATCCTAAAATTTACTCTGTATATGGTTTTTCCTGACACAGGTAAATAGACAAGATTTTTTGGTTCCATATTAAATTTATAACCAATCGGGGTTGAGTATGCACTGAATGAAAATATTGTATTTGTTCTTATTCCATCGTTATAAGCACCATCAATCAAATCACAATGAATTAATACTGAATTTATACCGGAGGATATTTGGATAACATTATCACTGTAAAACGTCCCGTTATTTTCAATCTTTTTTGAAGAGAAACCCAATAGCTCTCTAAACGAATTTTCAATCGTGAAATCAACTTTATAATTATTTTTAAGTTTAATAGTTGATTTTGAAGTGTGTTTTTGAATATCTATTACAATATTTTTTGGTTCATCACCTTTTTCTTTCATAAGGCGAGAGACTTCTGAAGATATTTGAGAAATCTCGTAAGCTCCAGGTGAAACGGTTATAGTTTTATATCCACTTCCTGGATTATAACTAAACTTGTTGTTTTTCTCTGTGATATTAAAAAGGGTATTGTAAGTTTCCATTGACAACAAAGATGCCTCATATGAGGTAAGGGGGTCAAGTTGTAGTGGGTAAGGGAATGAAGCTGTGTAATCGCTCGTTGTGAAATTAAAACTAAGAATTGTGCTTCTCATCTTATTTAATATCTAATAAAATATCTTTGTATTGACATTTATTAATTATTTTCATGTTCATCAACTGATCTAAAATGGCTGAGGATTCATTAAAACAATTGTTGTTTCCAGCCTTCTTACTACCTAACAACAATAATAGCCTATTAACTAATTGTGATGGGTCATTTGGAAGAAAACTAACACCCGAACCAAGCTTACTTAAAGCATCAATAATATGTTTCTCCTTCTCATTCTTCTTACTTTTACCAGCAACAGAAACTCCATAATCAAGTGCATTTAGCAACTCAATATATACCCTATCTTCCTCTCTTTCCATATCAAGTGGTTCCTCAAAATATTTTGAACCGCTGAATCCGGGGTTTGTTAGAAGAAACATTAATCTTGGAGTTAATTTAACATTCGGTTGAGTAGAACTCAAGAACATCAATTCATCATTAAATATCAATACCTTTTCTTCCACAAGATGAAACACTGCTGGTTCTTCTGTTGGAATGAGACCTGCTCTGGTTTTTGAATCTGCCAAATATTCATTGTTTTGAAGAGCTTCCACTACATAATTAGGGGGTTGATTTACCTCCTCAAGTTTCTGAAATAATTCTTCATCATTATATTCTAATTTTCCAAGTTCTTGTTTTGTTATCTGACTAAAATCTTTGAGCATTTGAAGTTTTTTCGGAGTAAATTCTACCGTGGGAACTGTAGGGTGTTGAGTTTTTAAAAGCGGTTTTAAAAATTTCTCTTGTTTTCTTTCAAAGGCTTCTTCACCAGTTAGTTTCTGTCTCCGTTTCTTCTTTATCTCTTCCTGTTGCTTTACAACTTTTGAAACCAACTCTTGATGTTCTTTAAACTTTCTTGCTCTTTCTTCGGTATTCATTTTCTGTATTTATTTATTGAAAAATATCATTTAATGAATTGTAAAGGTCAATGGGAAAATTTTCCTTTTCTTTGTCATTATAGTAAATGTGTTGAAATAAAGCCTTTTCTTTAAATATTTCACCAAATTCTTTATTGGTATTAATACGAGTTGTTATTTCTTCTTCACTAATACTTGTATCTCTGCTTTTCATACGTTTGCGTTGGGTCTCCTCATCGATATCAAAACCGAATGATAAAATCTTAACTCCATCACCACACAATTGTTTAATAATTTGTCTCATTCCTTCAGGATTAGTTTCTAAAATCCCAAGACCATTAGATTTTACTTTATTTAACTCACTCTTACAATGTGAATATTTTGTAGAACCAAGAGAGACCTCCTCAAATATTTGACCTTCGTTCCTCAATCGCATATGTTCCTCCATTGAAATGTAGTAATAATCTTTCCCTTCTACTTCTCCTGGTCGCTTTGCTCTGGTTGTAGTACTCACAAAACGAATCATAGGGTGTTTTTTTTAAAAACTTACAATCTTTTCATTTTTACTATTCAAGAGTATAGATTTATGAAAGTTCTTTCCAGAAGCAGATTTACCCACAAGGTTAATAATAATTGTTGTCATTTATATATGTAATTATGTTTAAAATAAAAATACATCCTTTAATATCTCATCTTGTTTCACAACAATATATTTATATTTTTCAATCGTGTGTTTCATATAATTTTCAAATTCTTTTTTACTACATAACGTAGAGCAATTATCTCTCCAAAAATTATTTACATCTATTGAATTTAACTTAAATAAAATAAAAGTATTGGCATTGTTTCTTATTGAGCGTCGAGGGAGTTGAAAATATGATTGACTAAGATATATACAATTACAAGAAGAATGTCTCCCTCTTGTATAGTAGCTATCCATTACTGTTTGGTTTCTCTCATTAACACAATCATCAAAGATGACGAGGTTCTTTTTTGATTTATCTAAATCTTGAGGTGAAGGTATATCATCCGTATTATCACTGAGAATACAAGTTATGGGTTTTGGTTTCGATTTTGATTTCTGTGTATCACAAAATAATTGCATTATATCTTCAATATTATAATCATTTAGTTTGTTTTGAAGTTTAAATAAACCGATAATGTCTTCCTTTTTAAGACCCGCATTAAAACCCTGTGAGAGTAGTTGATACTCGGGTTGAAAACTTGACTTTGTAAAAATTATTAAATTATCATAATCTAAAAAATTAGGACCAAGGAGCATCTTTAAAAGTAAACAGGTTTTCCCACATCCGCTTGAACCAACTATTAGACATCTCAATGAATTTGGAATGTTTTTATGGTTATTAAATTTTATCTTATTTTCCCAAACGGGTAAAAAATCATTCATTTATATATTTGGAAAACAAGTCATCTAACTTTTTTTGAGCTATTTTAGAAACTCTATATTTTATCCTGAGTTCGGGTTTAATTTCAAAATAATTCATTATTTTATTTATATAGTATCTTGTATTAACATTTCCATTAAAATTATTTTGAATAATAAATATCATTAAACCCTTATACATTTCCTCAATACAAATAGTCTCTTCCCTTGAAAGAAATGGTGTATTAATCATCACAATACTTAACATTCATCTCTCTTAATAATCTTGTAAAGTAATTCATTTTTGGTTCTAATTTAAAAGAGTTATATATTTTTTTATATTTTTTATTATCATTAATTAAAATTAAATCACAGAAAATACATTGTTTATATGAACCCTCATTATTAAGCCCTATTCTATCACAAGCCGGACAATTCTCTAATTTATCATATGGAGAGTCTGGAAATTCTAAATATCCTTCAGAACTTATCATATTTATATAGTAAATTTTTACTTAAACTAAACGCAAGTTTATTCATTAATAAATACAATGTTTCAAAGCACAAAAGACAAATTTCAATCAATCTCTACTTCGGTGGAAGATATAGAAAAATATGTCAAAGATGTTAAATTGAACAAAGATAAATATGGAAATTTTTGGGTAAAACCAGTTATGGAAAATAACATGAGCCCCTCTATTTCATTTAAAGGAAGAGCTCTAACTATACCTGGAAAGACATCCATTAAAGTAAATCTAACAAAAGTTTCTCCTCTACTCCTGGCAATTTATTCAAAGCTTGAAAAAGTGATTGACCACGATACTTTGAAAAAGAATGATAAGACCATCAACAATACTCGTGGAGAAATTTGTATTTACTTTAATAATCCAAAGGGTGTAGATCTAAGTAAAATGAATGATGTTAATATTTCTGGTGAAATGTCATTTCGTTCTATGATAGTTAGAGATTATTTAAAGATAACTTTTGATATTAAAAATGTAGAGATTGAATCCGTTAATGAAAGAAAGTATACTGGTATAGATGGAAAGGTTTTTTCTGCTAATTAAATATGAGTCATTACAGCAGTGAAGATTTTACTATTTCATTGAACTCGGACGATAGTGATGATAGTATTTCATTGAACTCGGACGATGGTGATGATAGTATTTCATTGAACACAGATGATAGTTATGATACTAATAGTTTGTGCTCAAATGATAGTTATGAGAGTAGCTTTATTGATGACTCTGAGTATGATTCTGAGTATTCATGTGATAGTTATGACTTCGATGATTCTGAGTGAAAAAGTGTTTTAGTTTAAGCACAGCGATATATATAAAACGGAGCTGTAAAGCTCAAAAGTGTTTTATTTTAAGCACAGCGATATATATAAAACACCACGTTTTCTCACGCTATAAATATGGTTTATTGTGATACTTGCGAGAAGGAAGTAAAATATTATAAACAACATATTCTCACCGCAAAACATACATACAACATTCTTAACAAACTTTCCCCTCTTCCACCTAAAACAAAACATTGTAAGGTCTGTAAAACAACCATCCTCAAGAAGGGGTTTAAAGCCCATCTTAAAACTAACAAACACTTGTCAAAATTGTTTACTATTAAAAACTCTGATGGTGCATTCAAAGGACATATTAAAATAAGAGTCTTTAACTTCAAACCTCCTGAACCAGAGTCTATAGTTGATGCTGTAGAAATAGTTAAACCTGCTGTTCAAACGTTGATTGAAAAAACACTAAAAGAAATGAAACCACTTAAATTTTATATGGGAGTAAAATTAGAAATGACAAAGGACGAAGGAGTTATAGATACACCATACATGAGAACTGAGCCACACTTTATATCTTCATATCAAGATTTTAAAACATCAGGAGTCTATGATGAACTTATTAAACAAGAGCAAGATGTGGATAATTCAATCGTAGGAAGTGGATTCAATATAGGAAAAATTATTTACATAGACATTCATATTCTTAAATCAGATCCTCTAAAAGCTTCTTCTTACATTGATTTACCCAGTGTTATCAAAAATAGAAAAGCAGTTATCAATATCAAAAATAAAGACAATAAATGTTTTCTCTGGTCTATTCTAGCACACTTAAATCCTCCACATTTTCATGATGAAAGAGTATCTCATTATAAAAAATATGAGAATACATTAAATACGAAAGATCTAAAGTTTCCGATGACTTTAAATGATATTCCTAAATTTGAAAAGTTGAATAATTTATCAGTTAATGTTTATGGTCTAACAGAAACAAACAACATTCAGGTTTTAAAGCTTTCTGACAATTGTAAACAAACTCATATTAATCTTCTATATTTTAATTCAGACGAAAATTCACATTATACATACATCAAAGATATTACAAAATTAATAAAACCACAAGTATGTAAAAGAACAAATAAAATATATATTTGTATGCGTTGTCTTAACTTCTTCCATACACAAGAAAGATTAGATAAACATTCAAATTATTGTGGTGAACATAAATCAACGGTAATCAACATGCCTAAAAAAGACTCAAAGATCACATTCAAAGATGAAAAGAAAACAATAAAACATCCATTTGTTATATATGCTGATTTTGAAAGTATTTTAGAAAAAATTGATACTGCTTCTCCAGATCCAAAAGAATCATACACAAATAAATATCAAAAACATACTCCTTGTGGTTTTTGTTATTATATCAAATCATCCGTTGGTGATAAATATAACAAGTTAGAGATGTATAGAGGCTCAAATACCCCAGAGGAGTTTGTGAAACGACTAGAAAAAGACTGTGTTCGATTAACCAAGATAATGAGAGAAACCAATAAACCAATGTCCTTAACAAGTAAAGAAAAAAGGGAATTTATAAAAAACAATGTCTGTCATATTTGTGAGGAGAAAATTGGTAAAGGTCGAAAGGTTAGAGACCATTGTCATCTCACTGGTAAATATAGAGGTCCGGCTCATCAAAGTTGTAATATTAATTATCAACTCCCCTCTTTCATTCCTGTCTTTCTTCATAACAACGCTCATTATGATACACATCTATTTATCAAGGAACTCTCAAAGACTTCTGGAAGTATCTCAGCAATTCCAAACACGGATCAGAAATACATTTCATTCACAAAAACAATTCACACATCTCCTATTACTCATATCAGATTTCTTGATACATTTAAATTCATGGCAAGTCCATTGGCTAACTTGGTTCAAAATCTAAAAGAGTTTCCATGTCTTTCAGAGTATTTTTTAGATAAAGATTTTCTAACACAAAAGGGAATTTACCCCTATGACTATATGGACTCATTTGAGAGATTCAATGAAACACAACTTCCTTTAAAAGAAAATTTCTATAACAAATTAAATAATAGTCATATATCTGATAAAGATTATGTACACGCACAAAATGTTTGGAAAAAATATAACATTAAGAATCTTGGTGAGTATCACGATTTGTACCTCAAAACTGATGTGCTTTTGTTGGCTGATGTGTTTGAGGCTTTCAGAACAATCTGTCATTCTGGATATGGATTGGATCCTACTCACTATTACACTGCTCCTGGATTGGCTTGGAGTGCGATGTTAAAAATGACAAAACAAGCTTTGGATTTGATAACCGATGTTGATATGCTTTTGATGATTGAAAAGGCAAAGAGAGGAGGAATTTCACAAGTCTGTTCAAAGAGATATGCTAAAGCAAATAACAAGTACATTCCAAATTATGATCCATCGGTAGAGAGCTCCTACTTGATGTATTATGATGCGAACAACCTGTATGGCTGGGCAATGTCTCAGGCTCTTCCTTATGGAAAACTTAGATGGGTAAAGGAAAAAGATTACAAAAAGGTTTTACAAGATGTATGTATCTCTACACAAAAAGAATTGGATGATTCAAAGGTTGGTTATTATTTTGAGGTCAATTTGAAATATCCAGAGGAACTTCATAACCTACACAAAGATCTCCCATTTGCTTGTGAAAAGGAAAGTCCAAAGAAGGAGTGGTTAAGTGATTATCAACAATCATTTAATATTGGTGAATCAACAGAAAAATTACTTACTACATTATATAACAAGAAAAATTATGTTCTACACCAAAGAAATTTGCGACAATATTTATCAAAAGGTCTAAGAGTAGAGAAGATCCATAGGGTTCTAAAGTTCAATCAAAGTCATTGGTTGAAGGGGTACATTGATTTTAATACACAAAGAAGAACAGAGTCAAAAACAGATTTTGAGAAAGACTTTTATAAATTGATGAATAATGCGGTCTTTGGTAAGACCATGGAGAATGTGAGGAAAAGACAAAATATCAGACTATCAACATCTTGGGAACAAGCATCAAAATTAATCAATAGACCGAGTTTTACTAGAGCTGAGGTCTTTACTGAGAACTTTTGTGCGATCCATTTGATTAAAGAGAGTATTGAAATGAACAAACCTATTTATATTGGAACATCAATTCTTGATTTATCAAAGTCATTAATGTATGATTACTTTTATAATAACTTGAGGAAGAAATATCAAAATGATGTTAATCTACTTTATATGGATACAGATAGTTTTATTTTGCAAATTAATACTGATGATGTTTATTCAGACATGAAAAAGGACATTAATATCTATGACACTAGTAATTACAGTCCAGAGAGTGAGTTGTTCTCTTCTAAAAATAAAAAGGTGATTGGAAAGTTTAAGGATGAATTAGGAGGAAATGTCATGAGTGAATTTGTGGGATTGAGGTCTAAGGCTTATGCTTATAAATACATTGTGAATAACGTTGAAAAAACTGATAAGAAGTTAAAAGGCATAAAGAAAAATGTCATTAAAGAAACAATAAACTTTAAGGATTATTATAACTGTTTAACAACAAAGAAAGAAGAGTTTAGAAAGATTAATGGAATAAGAAGTTATAAACATAAATTATATTCAGAAGAGGTGAATAAGAAAGCATTGGGGGCTTTTGATGATAAGAGGTTTATTTTAGAAAATGGAATTGATAGTCTCCCTTATGGTTATATAAGTATATAAGTGATAAGTTAAAAAGGGGGGTTAGGGATTTTAACGGGCTACCGCCGCCTTTTTACTATTATATAAATGATAGAACCAAGTACCAACCAGACTAAAGAGTGGAGGTGTAATCAACCTTGGTATATAAATGGTAAACATAACGAATGTGAAAAATATCAAATAGGTATAATTGAAAAGACAACTGGTAAAAAAATTTACAAAACAAATAAGAGAATTAATTTAAATACCGGTGAATTGGGTAAAAAAGATGGAAATATTTTTGAGTGGACGGAAAACTTTGATGGTTGCCAGGAAAATATATACTTTAATTTAAAAATGGTATGTGGCACTGGAGGCGCTCAAACAAGAACATTGAGGGAGGTTTACCATTTTATCTTAGCTCAGTTAAAATATCTTGAGAAAGAACCAAACTCAAACATATTTTTTGTTAATGTATTAGACGGTGAGGAGAGTTGTAGGAGAATTAAATTATTTCCCACACATAAACAAATATTTGTAGGGTCGTTGTTTGAGTGGGCCAAAGATGATTCACCAGATGATATTAAGAGTAAAAGGTTAAAAGGCCCATAAGGTCAGAAGGATCACAGGTTCACACAGAAGGACCATTGTTTAAGTGGTCTAATGAATAAGGATAACATGTCAAAAGGTTAGAAGGTTCGTAAAGAACAGGGTGAGAGAAATAGAGGTGTTTAGGGGCAATGAGGGTGGGGAAAAATTAACATGTAAGTCAATGGGAAAATGAGAGTGTCCCAGAAGCAACATATACACAAAGAATTAAGTTAAGCACCCCCCCCGTTTTTTTACAACCTCGCACATTACAAGTTTGTTGTCGTCAAAACAGTGTAATATACCCATGATATTGCTATATTTTCTGGAGAAGTGATATTATGGTCACATAAAAACATAACAATCATGCCGTTTTCAATATTTTATTCTGAATAATTTAAGGTGAAATTTTTTGGGAATTTTAGGCATATTTTCACCTCAATTTAAGTATGGAGCTATAGGTCCATCACGGACAGTGTGGATGACGTTTATGTTTTCTAACGTACAGTCATTGTTCTGAGGAGACCTCTAGCGATCTTTGCGTCAATAACGTGTGTAGGACCCACGTGATCGGATCACTGACTCAACCCTACGTCTCATAGACCCTGTAAGCCGTCGTATGCGTTGCTGTGGCAGGTTGTTCCATTCCTGATGTAATGCACGTTCCAATTCATCCAGATTGGCTATTGGAGGGACCATCTTCGCAATTTGTCGTCCCAACATGTCCCAAACGTGCTCGAGGGGGTTCAACCTGCCACAGCAACGCATACGACGGCTTACAGGGTCTATGAGACGTAGGGTTGAGTCAGTGATCCGATCACGTGGGTCCTACACACGTTATTGACGCAAAGATCGCTAGAGGTCTTCTCAGAACAATGACTGTACGTTAGAAAACATAAACGTCATCCACACTGTCCGTGATGGACCTATAGCTCCATACTTGAATTGAGGTGAAAATATGCCTAAAATTCCCGAAAAATTTCACCTTAAATTATTCAGAATAAAATATTGAAAACGGCATGATTGTTATGTTTTTATGTGACCATAATATCACTTCTCCAGAAAATATAGCAATATCATGGGTATATTACACTGTTTTGACGACAACAAACTTGTAATGTGCGAGGTTGTAAAAAAACGGGGGGGGTGCTTAACTTAATTCTTTGTGTATATATACACTACTCATGATTGAACTGAACCTATGAGTAGATCGTAATACATTTTTGAAGAAAATCAAAAAGCAATGCCTAATCTGTTCCCCATCTGAACTGGTTGTTCAAAGAGTATGCAACACCAAAATAGACACTACCAGTCATTACCACATTGAATAAGCATATTGCTAATCTTTGGATATCAATGAATGAATCATCAAAACTATTAATACCTTGTGCAGATACAGTCACGTGAAAAAGTAAGGACACCCCATGTAAAGTTTTGACTTTTTCAACATATTTCAACAATATTGATAGATAAAGGTGATATAATATAACAAATATCATGAAACATTTACATTTTGTAGTCCATTGTATAATTTAAATAAACATAAATGCAAATTTCACATGTGGAAAAAGTAAGTACACCCTTGGCTCTAAAAGGTGGTATTGCCCCCTTTGGCAAAAACAACCTCAAGTCGGTGTTTCTTATAAGTTATAACTGTCTACCAGTCTCTGACATCGACTGGGAGAAATTTTTGCCCACTCCTCCATGCAGAATTCTTTCAGCTGTGCGATGTTTGAGGGGTTTCTTGCATGCACAGCTCACTTCAAATCCCCGCACAACTTCTCTATGGGATTTAGATCCGGCCTTTGACTTGGCAATTCCAGAACCCTCCATTTCTTTCTTTTCAGCCATTCCTTGGTGGATTTACTGGTATGTTTAGGGTCATTGTCATGTTGCAAGGTCCACCTTCGGTTGAGCTTCAACTTTCCGACAGATGGCCTCACATTATCCTCAAGCACCCTCTGGTAAAATGAAGAATTCATAGTGGATTCTATGATGGTGAGCTGCCCAGGCCCTGATGCAGCAAAGCTGCCCCAAACCATAATATTTCCACCACCATGCTTTACAGTTGGTACCAGGGTCTTGTGGTCAAATGCTGTCTTTGGTTTTAGCCAAACATGTCTTCTGGTACAGTGGCCAAATAGCTCTACCTTTGACTCATCTGTCCAGAGCACATTGTTCCAGAAGTGCTGGTCTTTGCCTCGGTGTTCATTGGCAAACTTAAGTCTTGCCCTGATGTTCTTTCTGGACAGCAAAGGTTTCGTCCTGGCACACCTCCCAAGTAGATCAAATTTGTGCAGTCTCTTTCTAATGGTAGACTCGTACACTTTGACATCAACAGTGGCAAGAGCTACCTGTAGGTCCCGTGATGACATTCTGGGGTTCTTAGAGACTTCTTTCAGCATCTTGCGGTCTGCTCTCGGGCTGAACTTGCTGGGGCGGCCTGGCCTGAACAAGTTGGCAGTTGTTTGGAATCCTCTCCACTTGTAGATGATCTTCCGGACAGTCGAAAGATTGATTTCAAATTGTTTGGAGATCTTTTAAAATCCCTTCCCAGACTCGTAGGCATCTATAACCTTCTTTCTGAAGGCCTCAGAGAGCTCTTTTGATCTAGGCATGGTGACACCGCACACTTCAACAACAAAGAGCAAACCAAACTAAATGTCTGAGGTTTAAATAAGACAGGTTCCTCCAAGATCCTCTCAACGATGTTCTAATCATTTGCACCTGAGCTGGTGCACCTGATTCTAATTTTAGGTATTTGAAGTAGTGATAAATGTAGGGGTGTACTTACTTTTTCCACATGCGAAATTTGCATTTATGTTTATTTAAATTATACAATGGACTACAAAATGTAAATGTTTCATGATATTTGTTATTTTATATCACCTTTATCTATCAATATTGTTCAAATGAAGATCAAATAGCTGTATGTTGAAATATGTTGAAAAAGTCAAAACTTTACATGGGGTGTACTTACTTTTTCACGTGACTGTATATCCATGAAATTAAATGAATTGATTTATAATGCTATTGAAAGAGTTCAAAAATATAACAACAAAAATAGTATCCGTTTGGTTCACATAAATGCTGCCTGTAATGTTGTGCAAGAGTATCCCGATTCCCAAGATGTGCCCCTTATTGAAAATCGACACCAACCGGGCAAAAGCCCGGGCAATTTTTCCCAAAATCTGTGGCCTCGACCCCTCCCTACCAACAAGAAAGTGGGCATAAATGGAGCCATGAAAGAAGTCGTCATGTTCATGGTGTGAAAAGTTATGAAGTCAAAACATTTTTTTTTCTCCAATCTATGAAAGACCTTTTTAAAATTCTGTTCATTTAGATACCAGAAGTAAAAACTTTTCTTTCTCCCAGCTATGAAAGACCTGATTTATGTAGTTTCATGCCAGTATCACAAACTTTTTCCCGGGATGGCTGAGTTTCCTGATGCCATTGGAATTAAAGTCATGTTTTGGCTCTGAATGTTTGTTTGTTTTTAATGGGAAACCATTTTGATTTCCCCCTCGTACAAAGAGGCCCTTTCCCTTTTAAGAAGTTTCTATTCTGCCTTCATTAAAAAGGCTGCCAATGCAAGCAATCAACATGCTGGCAGCATAATAACAACGAGTCTTTAGTGACATTCCAAATTTGTTGATGACAATGGCATCATGTGTATAGTAATCTCTCATTGGAAAAGCACCTTTTAAAGCCTGTTTCATCTTCATCACTACCAATAATAATGCCATAAAATTTGCCTGGTAAACCAATATGCCAGGTCACATTATTAAGCGCAATCGATGCCAAAGCTCCTTGCTGAAACAAGGCATAAAAGGCCTTGTCGTGACATTCCTCTATAATTACCTGTTGACACATTGTAATGTGAGAGATGTACTATGCATGACCTTTCCTTTCTCAAATCACGAAATCCCGCATTTTTTTGCGAAATTTTCTTTACAATTCTGCTCTTATTGAGCATAAAAGGGACTGCTCAATGACTTGTATTGCTGGTTATGTGTTAGAAATAATCTGAATTATTTTATTCATGTATTTTAAACATATTCACAAGACATTTCATACTTCAGGAAAACAAACATATGGAACAGTTAGTTAGTCATTGAAAATGAGACCTTAAAAGTTGAGAGTAATAAAATCGTTTTTGAACTGGCTCAGTGTAGTCTTAGACAAGAGCAACACCAAGAGTTTTGTCAAGTTTATACTCGTAATTGTAAAAGAACCAAATAAGATAAGAATGATTTAAACAAGATTGAGAGTCTAACAACGGCTTAGCTGGGCTTGGATCTGCTGAGTAGAGGATCTGCTGGGCCCCCTGTCATGTGACCAGATCCTCAGCTCTGATTGGTGGATGTTTGTGAAAGACATACATACACCGGACAAACAAACAAACGCTGTTCCAGGCGGCATTACCCTACGGGCTACGCCGTAAAAATATGGCTGCTGAACCACGTGACCAATGATGCCATCAATTTTTTTTCTTGCCCAATTCATCCCGAGATCACGCTCAAGAAATTTAATACTGATCGGATCATGCATTCTCCTTGTCGATTTATGATGTCATAACGAAAGCACCTTTGACATCATCATTAACATATGCTATTCCCCATGGGGAGTACTTTACAATGAGCCACCTTTAAATTTTCCCATTGAGCTGTTTCAGAGATATATAAGTGCAAGGTTTTTCAGTTTTTCCAAAATGGCGCCCTAACACGTGCCCTATGACGTCATATTTATTATTTAAAAAAAGTTCTACAGGCCAAAGCGCTCCTTTGGTGAAAATGTCGTGTCAATCGGACCAACAGTTGCAAAGAAAACTAATTTTAAATGGAACAAGCGTTACGCCGAGGTCCCCCGTCGGTGAAGTGATGTGAGTTGACAAAGTGGAAGACGCAAGGCGGCCATCTTTGATTTTGACGTGGCGACCCAATTTTCAAAAGCGTTCTCCCTTATGCGTAGATACACCCACACACCAGATTAGAAGTTAGTAGTTCGTTTATGTTTCAAGATATTTCGCTCACAAGGTTCAGACATATATATGGTAGCGGCCATCTTGGATTTTGACGTGGCGACCCAATTTTCAACAGCGTTCTTCCTTATGCCTAGATACACCCACACACCAGATTAGAAGTTGGTACTTCGCTTATTTTTCAAGATATATTCCGCTCACAAGGTTCAGACATACATGGCGGCGGCCATCTTGGATTTGGATGTGGCGACCCAATTTTCAAAAGCCCTCTTCCTTGTGTGTAGATACACCCACACACCAGATTAGAAGTTAGTAGTTCGTTTATTTTTCAAGATATATTCCGCTCACAAGGTTCAGACATACATAGCGGCGGCCATCTTGGATTTTGACGTGGGTTGCACCCACACACCAAATTAGAATTTGGTCCTTCGCTTACGCACGCACGCACATACGCATGAACGCCCGCCTGCCCGCACACACGCACGGACGGACGCACACACGGACGGAGGGGAAAACCATAGTCCCCCTTTCGCTCCGCGGTGCGACGGGGGACAATAAACCTGCAAAATGCTGGCGGAAGAGCCACACATACAAGTATGTACTGCCAAATGATATCTCAAAAGATATGTAATTTCCTCTGGTGTGTGTGACCATTTTTTTTTCTTTTTTTTTCTTGTATACAGAGTCGAGGCTCGTGAAAGAGCTAACATTCATCAAACAAACAAATCAAACAAACAAGCAAACAAAGTATATAAAAAGGGGAGCGGTCGACAAAATGGGGCGAGAAGGGGAGGAAGCACACAAACACAACATTTGAGAGCAGGGACATCGGGAGATGTGTGGGAGGGAGAGGACCTGGGGGGAGGCAGGATAGGTATAAAACGCAAGGACACCAAGGACTTCCAGGAAAGAAGTCGGCACCTCAAAAAAGTGGATTTGGGGTGAAATTAGCGGGGGTAGAAAAGATCAAGGTTTTGGATTGGGGAAGATAAGAAATGGTGGTGAACAGCCGTTTTAAAGATTTGGATTATTATTATTACAACACAAGCCTATTGGTACCCTATTGATCCGGCTGGTACCCTATAGATTTCATTCAGATTATGACCCTCACCAGAGGAGAGGGTATTAGATTTGGCTCCGTTTGTTTGTCTGTTTGTTTCTCCGCACAGAACACGAGTATTGTCGTGTTCCCGGGGATTAAGATCCTCCAGGTTATAGGGTAGCCGATCGAACTTTACACTCCGAGGCATTCAATCCACTGGCGGTGTGAATATGCACGGGGGATGAGGGCGGCGAAGGGTAGCGAAGCTCTAACTTGTACGGATCCCACTGCACGTCTTCGACCCTGGTAATCAACGCAAACCAACATGGATTTTGAATGCAACAATAAGACAGGTTTAATAAAAAATAATGCCAGGGACAAAGAAATGCACAATAAAACCAAGATTCCTAAATGGAGCGCCGCCATACAGACTCGTATACACACAAGGGGATGATAAAATAAACGAAAGTAAAATGTAGTGTACTCAGCTTTGAGTGGCTCTTGAACCCCGTCGGTCCTTGAACTGATCCCCGCATCAGGGCGCGGGAAACAGGCCCCGGCGCGAAGTCCATGTGCGGGAAACAGGCCCCGGCGCTCAGCTCATTCACTCCAGCCACCGAGCGCGAAGAGAGCAGGCTGCGCTTGTCTTCTTCATCTGCTTCACGCAGCACCACGGTCTCTCAGCGCACCCAGTCACCGCGCAGCCAGAGCCAACGAGCCAGTCAAAGGACAATGCGGGCGCTTGAACCGATCACCCGGACCAAGCAAAGAAAATGAAATGTGCGGATGGTCCGCCCGTCACTAAAGCCAGAACGCAAGAGTATAACTTCGACTGCTCGCGATGACTGCCCCAACGCAAGAGGAAGAAAGAAAATGCCGACTGCACGCGATCAATGTCCCTGGGTCCAAGAAGGATGCGAAATGCAACTTTTCGCAATGAGTACCCAGCGCAAGAAGTATAACTTCGACTGTTCGTGATGACGGCCCAAACGCAAGAGGAAGTATGTCGGGGACACCATTCTTTTGTTCCCCGGGCTCTTACGTCATCTGATGACATCCGCACACGCTCCTATCAGCGAGTGCCATCTTATCGCTCGATGGCTGTCCTGACCAATCATTCATCGGAGCGTGCCCTCACGCCCCACTTGTGCCCTGGTGATGGATCGGCTGGAGGAATCTGTGGTAGTTTTCAATGTCTTGGTTCCGGTGACTTATTTAATGTTTATTTTAGGTGTAGCGTGAATGGCTGGTGTGGTGTGTGTCATAACAAACAAGCGTTATGCCTAGGTCCCCCGTCGGGGAAGTGATGTGAGTTGACAAAGTGGAAAACGCAGAAAACATGCTATGATATGATATTTCGCTCACAAGGTTCAGATATATATATGGTGGCGGCCATCTTGGATTTTGACGTGGCGACCCAATTTTCAATAGCATTCTTCCTTATGCCGAGATCCACCCACACACCAAATTAGAAGTTGGTACTTCACTTATGTTTCAAGATATTCCACTCACAAGGTTCAGACATACATGGCGGCGGCCATCTTGGACTTTGACGTGGCGACCCAATTTTAAACAGCGTTCGTCCTTGTGCCTAGATAGACACACACCCGATTAGAAGTTGGTACTTCGCTTATTTTTCGAGATATTTCGTTCACAAGGTTCAGACATATATATGGTGGCGGCCATCTTGGATTTTGACGTGGCGACCCAATTTTAAATAGCGTTCTTCCTTATGCCGAGGTACACCCACACACCAAATTAGACGTTGGTACTTCGCTTATTTTTCAAGATATTCATCTCACATGGTTCAGACATATATATGGTGGCGGCCATCTTGGATTTTGACATGGCGCCCCAATTTTCAATAGCGTTCTTCCTTATGCCGAGATACACCCACACACCAAATTAGAAGTTGGTACTTCACTTATTTTTCAAGATATTCATCTCACAAGGTTCAGACATACGTGGCAGCCGCCATCTTGGATTTTGACGTGGCGACCCAATTTTAAACAGCGTTCTTGCTTGTGCCTAGATACACCCACACACCAGATTAGAAGTTGGTACTTCGCTTATTTTTCGAGATATTTCGCTCACAAGGTTCAGACATATATATGGTGGCGGCCATCTTGGATTTTGACGTGGCGACCCAATTTTAAATAGCCTTCTTCCTTGTGCCGAGATACACCCACACACCAGATTAGAAGTTGGTACTTCGCTTCTTTTTCGAGATATTTCGCTCACAAGTTTCAGACATATATATGGTGGCGGCCATCTTTGATTTTGACGTGGCGACCCAATGTTCAAGAGCCTTCTTCCTTATGCCTAGATACACCCACACACCAGATTAGAAGTTGGTACTTCGCTTATTTTTCAAGATATTCATCTCACAAGTTTCAGACATACATGGCATCAGACATACATGGCGGCGGCCATCTTGGATTTTGACGTGGGTTGCACCCACACACCAAATTCGAATGCGGTCCTTCGCTTACGCATGCACACACGCCCGCACGCACGCACGCACGCCCACACGCAAACACGCACGCCTGCACGCAAACACGCACGGACACACGGACGGAGGGGAAAGCCATAGTCCCCCTTTCGCTACGCTGTGCGACGGGGGACAACAAAGGAGACATCACAAAGGCCATTTACCCTTAACCCCCACCTAATTAACATAACCCCACCCCTCGTCATGGGGATAAAGATACACTCTTACACGACATCCGGTCTAACGGGTGACCGGGTCCCTACTTTGGTACAGGGGGTTCTTCTTCTTCATCGTGACATTCAGAGCATATTATCCAATACAATTCTACCTGGCCCAAAGGTATTCCATTGCCTACCCCCTCACAAACGTAACAGTGTGGCGGACACAAAAGCCCACTGGCGTGGTGACACCATTCCGCGCACCAAGTGGGCGGTGGCCACGCCCGAGGGGTAGGCGTGGCCTCATGATATACACCGGGCACGCAGCCCGGAGCGCGCCAGTGTTACAGTGAGCTCCTGAAATAAAGACGCTTATAAGTTACCGCTTGTCCGCTTCCTCCTTGCTCGCAAGCAGCGCGCGTAACGCCGCGCTTTACTGGTGACCCCCTTGACGTTGGATCTGCCGGAGCGATCCTTCCACACGCGACGCCATTGCCATGGCCAACTTCATCAAACTTCCCGAATTTTGGGAGGCTCAGGCCGAAGTCTGGTTCGTCCAGGCCGAAGCCCAATTTCAGCTTCGGCGCCTCACCGGTGATGACACGCGCTATTGCCACGTCGTCGCCTCCCTCGGGCCCGGCACGGCCGCTCGAGTTGTGTCCATCCTTCGCCACCCACCGGACGGCCACAAGTACGAGGCACTCAAGCGGCTACTCCTAGCCACGTTCGGCCTCACGGACGACGCATGGGCCGACCGCCTCCTGGATCTCCCCGAGCTCGGTGACACGCGCCCGTCGGTCCGAATGGACCATATGCTGTCACTGTTGGGCGACGAAGCCCCCGGTTCTCTATTCCGGGCGCTTTTCCGTCGCCAACTTCCAGCGCAGGTTCGCCTCGCGTTGGCCGGGACCGGGCTAACGGAACCCCGAGCATTGGCGGCCGAGGCGGACAAGTACTTCGCCGCTTCGGACACGCGGGCGAGAGTCGGCGTGGCCGTCACGGCCCTCGTGGCTGATGCTGCTGATGCTGCTGCTGATGCTGCTGATCCACAGCATCAGCTTATACAGCATACGCAGCATGCTGATACGCACCTCGTGACCGCCGCCACGCCCCGAGCGTGGCGGGTCCAGGCCGAGACGTTCAGCTCGCTCGCTTGTGCATTGCCCAGCTCAACGAGCGGCTTGCCAAGCGGCTTGCCGAACGGTTCGGTTCCGGCCACGTTGGTCTGTACGCTTCCGGCAGCGGACGCATTCACCCGCCTCCTCGCCGGCTTCCCGGCCCTCACGCGGCCCACCTTCTCGGCGGGGGCCGTCAAGCACGGGGTGGCCCATCACATCCCCACCGTCGGGCCACCGGTCTACACCCGGGCACGCCGCCTCGAGCCGACAAAGCTGGCGGTGGCAAAAGCGGCGTTCGCTACCCTGGAGCGACTCGGCATCATTCGGCGCTCAGAGAGCGCTTGGGCGTCGCCGCTGCACATCGTGCCGAAGCCCGGCGGGGGATGGCGACCGTGCGGGGACTATCGCCGTCTCAATGACGCCACGACTCCCGACCGCTACCCCGTCCCCCACATTCAGGACTTTTCCGCCCGTTTGGCAGGCATGTCCTTCTTCTCGAAGGTGGACCTCATACGCGGCCAACATCAGGTCCCCGTCAGGCCGGAGGACGTCCCGAAGACGGCGGTCATCACGCCATTCGGACTCTTCGAGTTCCTGCGCATGCCCTTCGGTCTGAAGAATGCGGCTCAGGCGTTCCAGCGACTGATGGACAGCGTCCTGCGTGACTTGGATTTTGTCTACGTCTACCTGGACGATTTCCTCGTCACCAGCGCGTCCCGCGAAGAGCACCTACGCCACCTCCGCACGCTCTTTGAACGCCTGGGCCAGCATGGCCTGATTGTGAACCCCGCAAAGTGCCGGTTCGGCGCCACCATAATCGATTTTCTGGGGCACCGTGTCACCAGGCACGGAGCCGTCCCCCTGCCGGCCAAGGTGGAGGCGGTGAAGGGGTTTCCGCGCCCCCGCACGATCAGAGGGCTGCAGGAGTTCCTGGGCATGGTGAACTTTTACCATCGGTTCCTGCCCCGTATCGCCCAGCTCCTGCGCCCCCTGCACGAAGCTCTCCGAGGTAAGCCGGGCAAAGGCGACGTTACCTGGACCGAGCAGATGGACACGGCGGTCACGGGCGCGAAGCTCGCCTTGGCTAACGCCACCATGCTCGCGCACCCGGCGCCCGATGCACCGATCGCCCTCACCACCGATGCCTCGGACTACGTGGTGGGCGCGGTGCACGAGCAATGGGTGCGTGGAGCTTGGCAACCGCTGGCGTTCTTTAGCCGGCAGCTTCGCCCGCCCGAACGCCGTTACAGTACCTTCGACCGCGAGTTGCTCGGGCTTCACTTGGCGGTCAGGCACTTCCGCCATCTGCTCGAGGGCCGTGCGTTCACTGCCTTCGTCGACCACAAGCCGCTGATCTTCGCGATGGGCAAGGTCACCGAGCCGTGGTCGGCCCGGCAGCAGCGTCACCTCTCAGCCGTGTCCGAGTACACGACGGACATCCAGCACGTCGCGGGGAAGGACAACCCGGTGGCGGATTGCCTTTCCCGGGCCGTCGCCCACGCAGTCCACCTCGGCATCGACTATGCCCGGATGGCAGCGGACCAGGCCGTGACCCCGACGTCCAGGCCTTGCGGACCGCCGTCACGGGCCTCTGCGTCACCGAGGTGGCGTTCGACGGCGCGGGCGCGGCCCTCTTGTGCGACGTCTCCCTCGGGCGTCCTCGCCCCATCGTGCCCGCGGGCTGGCAGCGCCAGGTGTTTGACGCCATCCACGGCCTGTCCCACCCGGGCGCGAGGGCCTCCCAAAGGCTGATCGCCGACAAGTTCGTCTGGCATGGCCTCCGGAAGGCCGTCCGCGGCTGGGCCAGGACGTGCCTCGCGTGCCAGCGCGCCAAGGTGCACCGGCACACCCAGGCCCCGTTGGCCCGGTTCACGGTGCCGGAACGCCAGTTTGACCACGTCCACGTGGACCTGGTGGGACCTCTGCCCCCCTCGCGGGGTTTCACCTACGTCCTCACCATGGTGGACTGCACCACCCGGTGGCCGGAGGCCGTGCCCTTGGCGTCGACAACGGCGGCCGATGTCGCGCAGGCTTTCATCGCCACCTGGGTCGCCCGGTTCGGCGCCCCCTCAGACATCTCGTCCGACCGTGGCCCCCAGTTCACCTCGGAGCTCTGGGGGGCGGTCGCGCAGGGGCTCGGGGTCCGGCTGCACCGAACCACGGCCTACCACCCCCAGGCTAACGGCCTGTGTGAGCAATTTCACCGCTCATTGAAGGCCACGCTCCGGGCCACCCTCCGCGACGGCGGCTGGGTCGACAGGCTCCCCTGGGTCCTGCTGGGCCTCCGGACGGCGCCCAAGGAGGACCTGCGCGCATCCGCGGCGGAGTTGGTCTTCGGGCAACCGCTGCGGGTGCCGGGCGAGTTCCTCCGCGACTCCACGGCACCATGGTCCGCGGCACAGCAGCGCTCCGCTCTGCAAGAGACCGCCCAGAGGTTCGCCCCGGTGCCAACGGCATGCCACGGGCACCCACCGACGCATGTCGCCCCGGAGCTTCGCACGGCGGAGTACGTCTTCGTCCGCCACGATGCCCACCGGACACCACTGCGGCCCCCGTACGACGGGCCTTTCCGCGTGCTGGAGACCGGGGCGAAGCACTTCACCCTGGACATCGGCGGTACTCCTGACTGCGTTTCGGTAGACCGCCTCAAGCCGGCCCAACTCGACGTGGACCATCCACCGCCAGTGGCCCGACCCCCACGTCGGGACCGCCCCCCTGCGGGCGGACCCCCGGCACCGCCCAGCCCCGCCGCCACGCCGCCCCCCGGTCCTGCACCCATCCCAGGGGCAGCCAGGGGCATCCCACCTGGCATCCCTGCACCCCGGACGCCGCCGATCGCCAGGGGGCGCTTCGGCCGGGTCATTCGTCTGCCCTGCAAACTGGCCCTCCAGGTGCGCGGGAATTCTGGGGGGGCGCGTGTGGCGGACACAAAAGCCCACTGGCGTGGTGACATCATTCCGCGCACCAAGTGGGCGGTGGCCACGCCCGAGGGGTAGGCGTGGCCTCATGATATACACCGGGCACGCAGCCCGGAGCGCGCCAGTGTTACAGTGAGCTCCTGAAATAAAGACGCTTATAAGTTACCGCTTGTCCGCTTCCTCCTTGCTCGCAAGCAGCGCGCGTAACGCCGCGCTTTAACAGTATGTTTAATTACATAAGACACTTTAGAACCCTAAGACCCTTTAGAACCCCAAATCCCTTTAGAATCATTATAATAATAATAATGATGATAACGTAATCATAATAATAATAACAAGCGATACACCTCGGTTCCCCGTCAGTGAAGTGATGAGTTGACAAAGAGGAAGACGCAAGGCGCCCATCTTGGATTTTGTCGTGGCGACCCAATTTTCAATAGCGTCCTCCCTTATGCGTAGATACACCCACACACCAGATTAGCAGTTAGTAGTTCGTTTATTTTTCAAGATAGTTCACTCACAAGGTTCAGACATATATATATTGGCGACCATCTTGGATTTTGACATGGCGACCCAATTTTCAATAGCGATCTTCCTTATGCCTAGATACACGCACACACCAGATTAGAAGTTGGTACTTCGCTTATTTTTCAAGATATTCCACTCACAAGGTTCAGACATACATGGCGGCGGCCATCTTCGATTTTGACGTGGCGACGCAATTTTCAATAGCGTTCTTTCTTATGCATAGATACACCCACACATCAGATTAGAAGTTGGTACTTCGCTTATTTTTCAAGATATTCCACTCACAAGGTTCAGACATACATGGCGGCGGCCATCTTCGATTTTGACGTGGCGACGCAATTTTCAATAGTGTTCTTTCTTATGCATAGATACACCCACACATCAGATTAGAAGTTGGTACTTCGCTTATTTTTCCAGATATTCCGCTCACAAAGTTCAGACATACATGGTGGTGGCCATCTTGGATTTTGACGTGGGTTGCACCCACACACCAAATTAGAATTCGGTCCTTCGCTTACGCACGCACGTACGCACGCACGCACGCCCTCACGCACGCACGGACGGACGCACGGACGCACGCACACACGGACGGAGGGGAAAACCATAGTCCCCCTTTCGCTCCGCGGTGCGACGGGGGACAATAATGATAACAAAGACCCAAAAGACCCAGAGGATTCGAAAGGCACAAAAGAACCAGGATCCAGAGGATAATGCCACACAAACACGTCATGGTGAAACTTTAAACATAGGAGGGACTCCCCATACATTTTATTGATAACTCAGACGTCAAGGTCACATAGTATGGCAGCCATATTGGATTAAAGGAAAAAATTTGACATCTTTGAAACCACTCAATGAAAAAAATAGAAACTTGGCATATGTCCTCCACTCCCCATGGGGTATATCGGGTGTTAAGCGATGATTTTATATTGGTGAAGTGGTATTCCAGCCATAATTGCTTGAATCTAAATTCTTACCCAAAAATCTGAAGCTTCATATATCTGATCTACAATCTACATATCTGAGCTTTATATATCTGATGTAAGTGAAGAATTTAATTTCTGACATCATTGATCACGTGGTCTGGTGGCCATATTGGATTGAAAAAAAAAATGTAAAAAAAACCTTATTCAGAACCGCTTAACATATCGATGCGAAACTTCATACGCATGACCAACTTGCCGAGGGAAATATAGTTTGAAAAAAATCATGTTCATCTTCATTGACACAATTTAGCCTCGATGTGCACAAAAATGGTCCTTAAATATCCTAATAATCAATCAATAATCAACAAAGCTATGGATATATTGTGGCAAAGTATGTGACATAATAGGGTGCATTGATGATACGGGTGTATGGGCCATAATTGTAGCGTATTCAGTTAACGATGGTATTTTTTGTTCAGGATGAGCGAGCGAGGCAGGCAAAACTACTGTATATATGTTGGAACCCATCTGTGGATCGGTCCCATCGGCCGATGGGTCTGACCCGTTTGCGGATCCGCAGATGGGCGACCCATCTGTGGATCCGCAAACGGGTCAGACCCATCGCTGAGGGCCTCATAGAATCACATAGGGCCTCATAGAATCACACTGAGGGCCTCATAGAATCACATAATGCGTTATTGTGTTTATATAATTGACAATGCCCCGATTACGAAGCCACACCTTCATCTTTAGCTTTGGGGTGATTAAGGCATGCCAGGAATCGCTATATAAACAATGGAGAGCTGAGTCTGCCAGTGCCACCAGCGAAGTAGACCAGCGTTTTTAAATGGAGCGACATTATCTTATTTTTATCTTATCGACAAACGGTTATCGACAAACCACATGTCACGGACTGCTTTATAAATATTTATGACATCAATTGCTTATTTTTAGGTTCAAATAAACATACTCATCCACCATTGATGCATACACATTCCTTCAAGGTGAACAACACATCCGCAGATGGCGCAGACCCATCGGCCGATGGGTCTGCATTGTCATTTCTCGTGCATCCACAGATGGGTCGCCCATCTGCGGATCCGCAAACGGGTCAGACCCATCGGCCGATGGGACCGATCCACAGATGGGTTCCAACATATATATGCTCTACCGAATGATGTTCTAGTTAGGCAATCAAGCCATCCTGGCTGGTACCTTATTGATTTTCTTAAGATTATTATTGTGTATTATAATTTCGCTGCCGTTTTGGACGTTTATTCGATTTTAAAATCATTTTTTTCTGCAAACACTTGTCTGATTTACACATTTTGAACATACGAGTGATTACCCATGGAGATTTTTTTTTAACGATAACTATGACGTCATCGGTCATATGGTCTCGCAGCCATATTGGATTGAACAAACACGTTTAAAAATTCCTTCTGTTGAACCGCTTCATTGATCGATGTAAAACTTCACAAACATGATGCACTTGGCATGGGGAATATAGTTTGAAAATTTCAACGTAGTTGGTCACATGGTCTGGCAGCCATATTTAATTGAAGGATACTGAACGAATACATGTGGAACCTTAAATACATCATCGACTACCTATGGGAATAAAAGGATGATAACTAAAACATCATTGGTCACATGGTGTGGCAGCCATATTGGATAGAACGAATACCTTTTAAAAATCCCCTCTTTTGAACCTCTTCATCGATCAATGCGAAACTTCATACATGTGATTGAATAGGCATGCAGAATATAGGTTGAAAATGCCAACGTCATCGGTCACATGCTCTGGCAACCATATTGGATTGAAGGTAAAACATTTGAAATCTACAGGGTGTCCACAAAGTCGCGCATCATAGGAAATTATTTGATTGATTTATTTATCATAGGTAATTAAATTATTTAATTCAACAATTAGCCCGGATATGTTGAAGAACATTCAAAGAAACCTGCTTTTCCATTTACAAACATTTTTTGAGATTGGTGGGACACATTTCAAACAAGTGATGGAGCAACCTTACAAATAAATGTTTTGCCTATGATGCGTGACTTTGTGGACACCCTGCACTTCTCTCAAACCACTCAAGCGAAGGATGCAAAACTTAATATTGTTGTGGATATGAGGATTGTGTTTTTTTTATTGTGTTTTTTATTATTAGTGCTTTATTCTGGACCCTCCTTACTCCAGTTATGTATAAAGGTCAAAGGGCGTCCCATAATTAGGTCATAAACAATCACGTCAGCCAATCATAGATTTCCCCCTTGTTGATAGTTATATCTTTATTATGTGTATTAGGGTAAGGCCTTGTCTTCCATTAAGATGACACTCCATTGCACCAAGTGAAATAGAGTAGATTCCTTTCATTCCCCATTCCCACTCCCAAAACTTTCATTGCCAAGCCTCGATTGCCAATTACATCCCCTCCAAAACCACCATTGAACATGTGCTCGGGTCGGGGAAGAACGGCGTGCCCGCCCGTCGTCATCAAGGGCGGAGCCAGAGGGTCACGCGACCAACCAGGGCCGAGGTGAGCACACCGATGGGCGTGTCCTGAAGGCCGGCGGCTTGATCGCCTGAGGCGCTATAAAAGCGCGCGCGCAAGAAGCAAGGAAGTGTGGAGGAGTGGTTGCGTTAAGGAGTTGGACAGGGAGACGTGCGTGTGGTTGAGTGGAGTTGTTGAGTTGAGGGGTTGGACCAGATGAGCTTTGACAAAACGAGAGAGACGAGTCCTAAAAAGAGCATGTGACGTCCACACAGCCGCAGCAGGAGCAGCAGCCACAGCAGCAACAACAGCCGCTTGGGGCCTGGACGGCAGTTTTGAGCAGGGCCGCGAAGGAACGGCGGCTGCGAAACGCGCCGATCGTGCTGCAGGACCCGTTGGACCTTCCTCTCCCTCCAGCCATCCACCTCCTGCCTTTCCATCCTTTTGTGTACGTGAGTTTGTTCTTTGTGTCTTGTCCCTGGGTTAATTAAGACTGTAGGTAAGCTAGCGATTTTCACTGTGTCTCTAATATCTTCTGTATATTATTTTATTATCTTTCCTTCTTCCTTGGTTACTTTGAGCGTGTATATAATAGGAATAAATTTAGTGGTATTTCCAACCTTTTGGTTTTCGTCTTCTTCTTCTTCTTCACATCCGTGTCGCCTTTGTCTTTTCCCTATTGACTACCTGTGGCGCGATCCGGCCAACGTTCAGGAATCGGGTTAGTCGGGGTAACTGTTCGGCCGCGGTGCCATCCGCTCGGCAAACACAACATCTTATCCGCGGTCCGTAACAATATGTATGATTGACTACCCATGGGGAATATGGTTTGAAAATGAAAACCTCAAAGGTGATGTGGCTCAGTAGCTTATTGGATAGAAAAAGAAACATTTAACAATCATTGTGAAGTTTTAAATATGTGATTGACTACCCATGGAAAAAACAAGCTGGATACCGATGATGTCATGGGTCACGTGTGTGATCAATTTGGGGTTGATCAAAGGGGGGCAACTTGAGGCCCCGACACAATTGCGCACAATTATAAAGAGCACTTCTATTATTATTATTATTATTATTATTATATTATGCATGGGGTGGTGTTGGGAAATCTTGCCTCCCCTCACTTATCACCTGCTATTTTTCAGAACAATGTTCTGAAAAACACTGTCCGCCACTGTCCTTTGGCAAATTATTTCCTCATATATTTCCTTTTTATGTCATCACCATTAATCGTGTTGATGAAAAATTGGCATCGACTATGAGCTGCCATACTCTTGCAAGCATTTCCGATCAGGACAATTTGCCATTCATTTGACAGTTGTTTGAGTGTATGGCAAACAAGGCTGTTTTGTGGGAGAAAACATTCCTTGATGACGACACCGTCAACCATGCTTTTGGGCATCTGGCTTTGCAATCCAATCAGTCGTAAACCATATTTTCTGGACATTGTCAAATACTGTACTAATGATGATACCAAGTAAAAACACTCATTCAAAAGCATCTCGTGAAGGTCGCAATGTTAGTTGTCAATACACCTAGAAGGACGGTAACAAGTTGCAAAAATAATGTTTTCTTTTCTTCTTAACTGGCTATGTATAAAATAAGGTAATGTCTGCACACCATCTCCCAAAATATATCTGCACACAAGATACATCTTTGGAGGTGGCAAAGTGGAGGCTTTTGCTACAAAGTGGAATACAATCCCAAGTATCCACGGAAGTTGTACTTAATCTATGTCTTTTGAACTGCAGTGGAAATGTTGGTAAGATTTTCGAGTTCCATACAATAAATATCCCTCCCCTCCACCTCTCTTCCCTCCCCCTAACCCCCTCCCCTCCACCTCCACCTCTCTCTGCTCTCTCCCCCCTCCCTTCCCCTTTACTCCCATTTCCCTCCCCATCCCCACCCCTCCCCCCACCATTTCTCCCCTCCTCTATCCCACCCCTACTCAAATCCACTCTCCCCTTCCCCTATCCTTTCCCTCTTATCTCTTCCTCCCCTAACCCCTCAACCTCTCATTTCCCCCCCACCTCTCCTCCATTCCCCTACACATATATAAAATATATCATCAGGGTTAACTGGCCAAATATCCGCATAGGTATGCATGTACGTGCTCACAGTTGCAGTGCATTCAGAAAGTATTCAGACCCCTTCACTTTTTTCACATTTTGTTATGTTGCAGCCTTATGCTGAAATCGTTTAAATTCATTTTTCCCCACATCAATCTGCACCCAATACCCCATAATGACAAAGAGAAAACAGGATTTTAGAAAGTTTTGCAAATTTATTAAAAATAAAAAACTGAAATTTCACATTGACATAAGTATTCATACCCTTTGCTATGACACTTGAAATTTAGCTCAGGTGCCTCCCATTTCTCTTGATCATCTTTGAGACGTTTCTACACCTTGATTGGAGTCCACCTGTGGTAAATTCAATTGATTGTACATGATTTGGAAAGGCACATACCTGTCTATATACGGTCTCACAGCTGACAATGCATATCAGAGCAAAAACCAAGCCATGAGGTCGAAGGAACTGCCTGCAGAGATCAGAGACAGGATTGTGTCGAGGCAACGATCTGGGGAAGCCTACAAAAAAATCTCTACTCCATTGAAGGTTCCCAAGAGCACAGTGGCCTCCATAATTCTTAAATGGAAGAAGTTTGGAACAACCAGGACTCTTCCTAGAGCTGGCCTCCCGGCCAAACTGAGCAATCGGGGGAGAAGGGCCTTGGTAAGAGAGGTGACCAAGAACCCGATGGTCACTCTGGCTTAGCTCCAGAGATCCTGTGTGGAGATGGGAGAAACTTCCAGAAGGACAACCATCACTGCAACACTCCACCGATCTGGGCTTTATGGCAGAGTGGCCAGACGGAAGCCTCTCCTCGGTGAAAGACACATGAAAGGCCACAGAATCTTGTTTCTCAATCTGAGTCCTTTAGGTGCTTTTTTGGAAACTCCAAGTGGGCTTTCATAGCTCATTTCACTCATTATTGATGTGTGTGTATGTGTGTATAGTTTATAGATAGATGTGTGTGTACAGATTATAGGTGTGTGTGTGTGTGTGTGTGTGTGTGTGTGTGTGTGTGTGTGTGTGTGTGTGTGTGTGTGTGTGTGTGTGTGTGTGTGTGTGTGTGTGTGTGTGTGTACAGATTATAGATGTGTGTGTGTGTGTACAGATTATAGATGTGTGTGTGTGTGTATAGATTAATTATAGATAGATGTGTGTATAGATTATAGATGTGTGTGTGTGTGTGTGTGTGTGTGTGTGTGTGTGTGTGTGTGTGTGTGTGTGTGTGTGTGTGTGTGCATAGATTATAGATGTGTGTGTATAGATTTATCGATGTGTGTGTAGATTATAGATGTGTGTGTATAGATTATAGATGTGTGTGTGTGTGTGTGTGTGTGTGTGTGTGTATAGATATTATAGATGTGTTTGTGTGTGTGTGTGTGTGTGTGTGTATAGATTATAGATGTGTGTGTGTGTGTGTGTGTGTGTGTGTGTGTCTGTGTATAGATTATAGATGTGTGTGTATAGATTATAGATGTGTGTGTGTATAGATTATAGATGTGTTTGTGTATAGATTATAGATGTGTGTGTGTATAGATTATAGATGTGTGTGTATAGATTATAGATGTTTGTGTATAGATTAATAGATGTGTTTGTGTACAGATTAATAGATGTGTTTGTGTATAGATTATAGATGTGTGTGTGTGTGTGTATAGATTATAGATGTGTGTGTATAGATTATAGATGTGTTTGTGTATAGATTAATAGATGTGTTTGTGTACAGATTAATAGATGTGTTTGTGTATAGATTATAGATGTGTGTGTATAGATTATAGATGTGTTTGTGTATAGATTAATAGATGTGTTTGTGTACAGATTAATAGATGTGTTTGTGTATAGATTATAGATGTGTGTGTATAGATTATAGATGTGTGTGTGTGTATAGATTATAGATGTGTTTGTGTATAGATTATAGATGTGTGTGTGTGTGTGTATAGATTATAGATGTGTGTGTGTATAGATTATAGATGTGTGTGTGTATGTATAGATAATAGATGTGTTTGTGTATAGATTATAGATGTGTGTGTGTATGTATAGATAATAGATGTGTTTGTGTATAGATTATAGATGTGTGTGTGTATATAGATCATAGATGTGTGTGTGTATAGATTATAGATGTGTGTGTGTATAGATTATAGATACATGTGTGTATGTGTGTATAGATTATAGATGTGTTTGTGTATAGATTATAGATGTGTGTGTGTGTGTATAGATATAATAGATGTGTGTGTGTATAGATTATAGATGTGTTTGTGTATAGATTATAGATGTGTGTGTGTGTGTGTATAGATAATAGATGTGTGTGTGTATAGATTATAGATGTGTGTGTATAGATTATAGATGTGTGTGTGTGTATAGATTATAGATGTGTTTGTGTATAGATTATCGATGTGTGTGTGTGTGTATAGATTATAGATGTGTGTGTGTATAGATTATAGATGTGTGTGTGTATGTATAGATAATAATAGATGTGTTTGTGTATAGATTATAGATGTGTTTGTGTATAGATTATAGATGTGTGTGTGTATATAGATCATAGATGTGTGTGTGTATAGATTATAGATGTGTGTGTGTATAGATTATAGATACATGTGTGTATGTGTGTATAGATTATAGATGTGTTTGTGTATAGATTATTGATGTGTTAATGTGTTTGTGTATAGATTATAGATGTGTGTGTGTATAGATTATAGATACATGTGTGTATGTGTGTATAGATTATAGATGTATGTGTGTATCGATTATAGATACACGTGTGTATGTGTGTATAGATTATAGATGTGTGTATGTGTATAGATAATAGATATTTTGTATATTTTGTTTGTCTGGTTGATTTGTTTGTGAAATAAATGTTAGCTCTTTCACGAGCCTTGATTCAGTATACAAAAAAAGAAAAAGAAAAAAAAAGGTGTGTGTTTGTGTGTGTGTGTGTGTGTGTGTGTGTATGTGTGTGTGTGTATGTGTGTGTGTGTGTGTGTGTGTGTGTGTGTGTGTGTGCATGCCTGTGTGTATGTGTGTATGTGAATAAGAGAGAGATAGAATTGTGAGTAACAGTAATGAAAAAACGAGATGTGTGTGTGTGTTGTACATTATATGGTGCAGGCGTGATGGGCCAACTCGCTTCATAATACCACAATCGATGTTCTCTTGTCGATTTTTGTTGAATTCCGACGATGCACACAATTCCTGTGTGCGACAGTTTCTTTATTCCTTAAACATTGGCCTAAAAGGCAGCAGTGAGAATAAGGCTTTTTTTGCAGAATATTTTTCCTATTTCATTGAAGTCTCGTGTGATGAAACCAAACGTGCTGCGTGTGTTCCCCACCACCACCTTGTTCTGCATACGCACAGGCATTATAGCAACGGGCCAATCATTGTTCAGGCCCATGGGGTACATGCCAATAAGAACTCCAGAACGTAACCTAGTTTGCGCAAGTGACCGTAGCCATGGGTGTGGATAAACAGGAAACTGCTCTGTGCAATGCTTGTGTAAATAAACCACAATCCCAGCAGGATTGTTTCAAAAAGAACTCGATTTAAAATAAACTCATCGGCCTGCAAATAAAGTGCTTCCGTTCTGGCTAAGGTCAACATCTTGCAGAGCTGGTTCAGTGGTTCGACTGGACAAAAAAAGAAAGAAAGGTTTTCTAAGTTGCAAGATTTTTTCTTCTTCCTTTCCACGTGCCAACAGATATTTCTTGCCGCATACTGCTGCAGCGCCATCTGCAGGCCAACCAGTGGTATTATTTAAATATTTGGGTAAATCTCAAATCAGATGACCCATCAGACACTCATTTCCGTTCCTTTACAATAACCTTGCAATTACATATTCAATACATAAAAAAAATCTCAGGTATAATATATAGGTTCTTCTTCATTTGCCATACGTAGGCCTACTCTGTATTTTGTTAAGTGGTACAGTCCAAATTTGATAGAATCAAAGTTGTATTCTAAAAAAATTCACCACCACCTTAAAAAAATTGCATAGTACCTTAATTAACCACCTGAAATATCTACAGTGCATTCAGAAAGTATTCAGACCCCTTCACTTTTTTCACATTTTGTTATGTCGCAGCCTTATGCTGAAATCGTTTAAATTCATTTTTCCCTCATCAATCTACACTCAATACCCCATAATGACAAAGAGAAAACAGGATTTTAGAAAGTTTTGCAAATTTATTAAAAACAAAAAACTGAAATATTACATTAACATAAGTATTCAGACCCTTTGCTATGACACTTGAAATTTAGCTCAGGTGCCTCCCATTTCTCTTGATCATCTTTGAGATGTTTCTACACCTTGATTTCAGTCCACCTGTGGTAAATTTAATTGGTTGGACATGATTTGGAAAGGCACACACCTGTCTATATAAGGTCTCACAGCTGACAATGCATATCAGAGCAAAAACCAAGCCATGAGGTCGAAGGAACTGCCTGCAGAGCTCAGAGATAGCATTGTGTCGAGGCACAGATCTGGGGAAGCCTAGAAAAAAATTTCTGCTGCATTGAAGGTTCCCAAGAGCACAGTGACCTCCATAATTCTTAAATGGTAGAAGTTTGGAACAACCAGGACTCTTCCTAGAGCTGGCCGCCCGGCCAAACTGAGCAATCGGGGGAGAAGAGCCTTGGTAAGTGAGGTGACCAAGAACCCGATGGTCACTCGAGCTGAGCTGCAGAGATCATGTGTGGAGATGGGAGAAACTTCCAGAAGGACAACCATCACTGCAACACTCCACCGATCTGGGATTCATGGCAGAGTGGCCAGACGGAAGCCTCTCCTCGGAAGCCAGACGGAACAGCCAACTTTTACATTATCACCCTGTAGTCTCATCATTGTTGTTATCAGGCTTCATCAGTGGAACATAACCATGCACATCCTTCACACCTCAACCACCTCAATGAGCCTTAGCTGCTGTCCGGAGAGCTGTTGCATTCAAATATTCAAGTGAATAATGCGGGTTAATGAAATGTCAGAATGTGAAAATGGAATGAGTTCATTCCTAAGGGAACAAGCAAGACGACAGCAACAAAGACGTTAGATATTCAAGAACAGAAATGAACGCACTGTGGTCACAACCTGTGACAGAATCCGTTAACAGGCAGATTGGGAAACACACATTGAAAGCACTCTTAAAGATGAACAGCGCGATTGGGAAACACACATTTAATGCGCTGTTAAATAATTAACTCGACACCTCTCATCCATGTCACCCTCCCCACGGTTATATCACAACGAGCTGATTTGTCTCACCATCACGGAATGTGTAACCCCAATATGGGGCCGTTCAAAAATTACGGAATTTTTTTTTCTTTATAGCAATTTGCATAATGTAACGCTCCATTACGTAACATAACGCTTCATTACCATACATTCAGATGCACTGTACGTGCTGACATGACAGGCTTGATTAAACCTTACGATTATTCGACATATGATTAGATTTTTCGGGGTCCCTCATCATGAATAACACTCAACCCAAACAAAGCCAATGGAAATCTGATGCAACAAAACTGGCAGTAATCAGCAGATTAATAATCAGCAGAGGCCTACAGGATTAATGTGTTAGGCCCACCAAGAAACCAAGATGGCGGCCATATTTCGTCTCGGTCCTATGGTGGGTGGAGTCAAGCGACAGATGAGGGTGTGGTCCGGCAGGTGTCCGACCTATGGGTGCACATTTCAAAAATCGACCTGAACAAGAAGCACAACACCAACAACAGCAATAGCTATGCAAAGTCTTGTAGAAATATCGCAGGTACTAGAACAATGCAACTGTATCGCCAATATGCCTCCGCATAGTCCCACAACGGGTAGATGCCCTCATTCACTGTCTTAAAAATAAACAAGTTTGATTTAAATCCCTTCAGCTATTTTCAAGTATCACATTTTCACCAGCCATGACAGGTTTCACATCGATCAGTTTAGTGGTTTCAAAGAAGGGATTGTTTTTAATATTGGCTTTCAAGCCAATATGGCTGCCACACCTCATGATATATGACCTTAACAAATGTACACTCTGCATATGTATGGGTAGGGATCATGTTTGTGAAGTTTAGTGTTGATCAGATAAGGTTCATTTTTCTATCCAAGATGGCTGCCAAACCACGTGACCAACAACATCATCATTTTCAAACTATATGCAACAGTGCTGTTAGATGATATTTGTAAAATTTCGCATCGATAGGGTAAGCGGTTTCAGAGATATAATTATTTAATATTTTCCTTTAATCCAATATGGCTGCCACATCATGTGACCAATGATGTTTTCTTGATAATATTTTAATCGCCATGCCTAGACAATGGCACACATAAAGTTTTGAGTCAATCGATTTGGTGGTTTGGGAGAAGGTGCTTTTTTAAGGTTTTAGGTTAAATCCAATATGGCTGCCAAACCATGTGACCTATGATGTCATAAATGCAATATTTCAATACAAATGGGTCATAGATCATGTACATGCAATTTCAGATTTTTAGGACAAGGAATTTGATTAAAACATTTTTGGCTGGTATATCACATCACCTATGATGCCATCATTATCATGCTTTTATTCCCCATTGGGAGTACTTGACAATGTGGCAAGTTTCAAATTTTTCCATTCAGCGGTTTCTGAGAAATAATATTTTTATTATTTGTGTTTCATCCAAGATGGCTGCCATACCATGTGACTTATGCCGTCACAATTGTCAAAAACATTCTGCATGCGTGTCACTCTTACCCTGAAAGTTTAGTCTCAATTGGACATGCGGTTGCTGAGAAAAACGAGGTTAAGCCCGGACAGACAGACAGACGGACAACCCAAAAACATAATGCCTCCGACCACCTTTGGGGGCGGAGACAAAAAACGACACGGGAAGACTACTGCCATTTATTTTGAACAAACTTGTTCCAAACATGTCAAGAATAGTATTCCCTCCATGTTGTCCTCCACCCCATCTCACCCATTTCATAACATGGTGAGCAAAACCGCATTACGGTGAGCAAAACGCATTACATTTTTCTAGTGTGGCCTAACTAGACTTTGATTTGGAGACCAACAACAGTTATCGAATTAATTTTACACAATAATCATTTTATTCCTTCCTCATCCGGAAGCATGTGTTCCCCGTGCACCATATAACAAGAGTATCCATATTAAAATCACCTGTTCATTCGGTGTTCTTGCTTTCGAACGCCTCTTCCTATCTCCAATCTGATTGGTTGCTTGACATAGTAACGACTAAGGATTTCCTAAACCTCAAGGAAACCCTTAGCTAAGGAAAAAAAAAAATCTACCTTAAGGTAAATCTTTCCTCAACCCAAAGAGTGCGTCGGGCAACGATCGTGGTCGATACGTGTATGCACATGAGTTTAAACTGCCGTCACCCCAAACAACGGATTCTTACAAACCTTTCTTACAATGTTTAATACCTGGGTGACATATGAAAGCTTGCTTCTAATTGGTAGAGAAAATCCGATGACAAAAAAGCATTTCTGGCCCACTAACCAGTAAATCCAGCACTTTATGTGTTATGGATAAGGGAATTTTTGCAACCAGACCATTGTTCTATCAGCGTCTGGTGTAACGCCGTGATAATTGTAGTCTCCATGACCAAATTCCATGAACAGCATATTTTGGAAACTCAAAGGATGTGGGTGGGCTCCCTTAAATTTAAGGAATAATTTAAGAAATTATTCTTAAATAATTATAATAAATAATAAGAAGAAAAAAGAAATAATTTCCCCTCCCCTCCTAAACTCCCCCATTGCCCCTCCCATTCAAAAGTCCCCCCCCCAACCCCTCCCCTTCAAATCTCCCCCCCAACCATCCCTCCCAAATTCTCCCCCCTCCCACCTCCTCCTCAAAGCTGCCTCCTCCCCACTTCGTCTCCCTTCTATCTCATACCTCTACCTTCCCCAACGTTCTACTTTCCTCTGTCCCCCCCTCAAACAACCCCTCACTGTGCCTCATCCCATCACCATCAAACCTTTTGTCCACCTCATCCTTCCCTTTCTTGTAACTCTTCTGTAATCTCTGACACACTATCAACTGCTCTCCCTACCTCCCCTCTCATCCTCCATCTGACCCTACCCCTCCCCTGTCCTGCACCCAATGCCCCCCCTCTCTCCTCATTAACGGTATGGACCTCAAACATCCGGGGCCTTCGCTCAAACCTGATTGATCTCTCCATTCAGGTTGCTTCTGACAATCCAGACTTGATCTGCTTAACAGAAACTTTCCTCCTTCAAGATGTCTCTGATTCCTTAATATCTCTTCCTGGTTACTCCCTCCTCCGGTATGAAAGACCTGAGCCTCGTCCTGGTGGTGGGGTGGCTATCTTTATCAAAAACTCTCTTCCTCACTCTCCTTGCACTGCCCTCTCTCCACCCCACCCCCAGGAGTACCTCTGGCTACGGCTTCCTCTCCGCTCCCACCTTTTGTTCATATGTGTTCTGTACCGTCCTCCAAACAGTGATGACTCCATTTACATTTCGCTGTCGGACAATATGGACCAACTTCCATCAACTCATCCAAACTCTCTCTTCCTCATATGTGGTGACTTCAACTGTCATCATGCCAGCTGGCTGGGTGTGGGTTCCTCTCTCACCAACCATGTCACCCCAGCAAAGGACTTCTGCGACTCTTTTGGACTTACACAATCTGTCAATTTCCCGACCCGGATCTCAGTCAATGGAGTATCTTCTCTTCTAGACTTGGTTATGACAAACTTCCCTGCAAATGTCTGCTGCTCTTCTTCTGCTCCAATTGGTTCTTCTGATCATGTGCTTGTTAAAGTAGACATCTCTCTGGCCATTCTCAGAGAGCCTCCTCAGCGCCGACGAGTCTGGCATTTCACTCAGGCTGACTGGCACGGTCTGCAAGCAGCCATCAATCATCTGGACAGGTCTCCCATCTCTACTGCCTCTGACATCAATTCTTCCTGGGAATTCTTCCAAAGCAAACTGCTCTCTCTCATGCACAGATTTATCCCATCTCGTCTTCAGTTGTCTTACCCTTCCTCCCGTCCATGGTACACTGAATCGTGTGGTGAGGCAGTTGCCCTGAAACAACTTGCCTTTGCGTCTTGGATGGCAAATCCAACTGAAGGCAATCTCAGTTCCTTTCACCAAGCTCGGAACAAGTGTGTGTCTACCCTCAGGAGTGCCAGGAAGCGCTATCTCTCCACACTCAAGATTGAACTCTCAAAAATGTCTCCTTCCTCCAAATCCTGGTGGCGTCTGGTCAAATCCGTTTCTGGTGTTTGTCCCCCCTCCATCCCCTCCCTTACCTCAAATGGCTACACAGTTGACACCGCACGTGACAAAGCCGAATGCCTCAACTTTGTGTTTGCCTCAAAATCTTGTGGCCCAAACCCATCTCTCTCTGTTCCCACCTTTCCCAGTCGAACCCAACTGCTCCCGGACTCTGTGTCCTTCTCTCCTGACAAGGTGGAGAAGTTTTTGTCAAACCTCGACTCTGATTCTGCAACTGGACCAGACGGCATCAGCCCACGGGTCCTAAAATCCTGCTCTTCTGCTCTATCTCACCCTCTCTCTGTTCTTTTCACCCTATCTTTTGCTCAAGGTCATCTGCCAGCATCTTGGAAATCAGCAAACATTACCGCTTTACACAAAAAGGTGCAAAAACAGATCCTTGCAACTACAGACCAATCAGCCTGCTCCCAATTATCAGCAAAGTCATGGAATCCATCATTGCTTCAGATATCAAATCCTTCCTCTTATCCAATGGCTTGATCTCTGATCATCAATTTGGATTCAGACCAGGTCATTCTACTCTGGACATGTTGCTTCTGCTGTCTCAACAATGGATGGAGGTCCTCAATGCCAAACAGGAAATCAGAGCTGTCTCCCTTGACATATCACATGCCTCGATACAGTCTGGCACCCAGCTCTGCTCACCAAACTCTCCTCCTATGGTATCCATGCAAATCTCCACTCATGGCTTGTGGCCTTCCTCTCTGGTCGAAGGCAACATGTGGCCCTGAATGGATTTCTCTCATCTCCCCCTTCCTGTTCTGACTGGAGTTCCCCAAGGTCGTGTTCTGGGCCCTGTGCTATTTCTGGTCTTCATCAATGATCTCTCTGACTCTCTGGAAAATCCTCTCTATCTCTTTGCTGATGACTCCACTATCTGCCGCTCCATTCCTCATCCCTTAGATCGGCAGTCTGCAGCATCCTCACTCTCTGCAGACCTGGACAAAATCACAGACTGGTCAAACAAGTGGAACATGTCTTTCAATCCTGACAAATCTCACACTCTTACTATGTCTCTCTGAAAAGACCGACTGGAAAACCCTCCCATCTACTTTCTCAACAATCCTCTCCAAGAGGTTGTCGCTCAAGCTTTTGGGTCTCACTATCTGCCATGATCTTTCTTGGGAAAACCACATTTCCAAGCTGGCCTCCAAAGCCAGTCGCCGACTGGGCATCCTCCGTCATGCGAAGTCCTTCCTTGGCACACCTGAGCTCCTCACCACTTACAAGGCTTTCATCCGCAGCTCAATGGAATACTGTTCCCCCCTCTGGGCCGGTGCTCCTGCCTCACACCTAGCTCAGCTTCACGCAGTTGAAACCAAAGCTTTCAAAATCATTGGAATCTCCTGCGATGAAGCTAACTCCGAGGGCCTTTCACTCACTCACTGCAGGCAGGTTGGTTGGTCGTCTTTCCCTCTTCTACCGACTCCTCTCCGGCCTTGTTCCCCCAGCTCTCTCTGTGCTCTGTCCCCCTAATATTCCTAAAGGTCGCACAAGATCTGCCAGCAACCCTCTTATGGTTAAACTGCCAAAATCTAGGCTCTCTGCTCACCTTCACTCTTTCATTCCCCTTTTCTCCCACCTCTGGAACAAACTCCCCCACTCCCTTCAATCCCACTCCTCCATCCAGGTCTTTAAAACAGCTGTTCACCACCATCTCTTATCTTCCCCCATTCAAAACCTTGATCTTTTCTACCCCTGCTAATTCACCCCAGATACACTTTTTTTTGAAATTCCAACTTCTTTCCTGGATGTCCGTCCTTGCAGTGTTCATATGTTTTATACCTCTCCCACCTCCCCCCAAGCCCTCTCCCTCCCACATTTCTCTCGATGTCCCTGCTCTCAAATGTTGTGTTTGTGTCCTTCCCCCTCTCTCCCCATCTTGTCTACCGCTCCTCTTATTTTGTGTTTTATGTGTCGGTTTGACTTTTTTGTGTGCATAATGTTAGCTCTTTCACGAGCCTCGATCTTGTATACAAAAAAGAAAAAGAAAAAAACTTTAGGATTTTTCATGCATGAAAATGCATCCTAAACTTAAAGATGTCTTTAAGTAAAATGTTAAGGAAATACTTCAGGTAAATCGTCAAATCTGTCCTTAAGGATGCTTCATGCAACCACGACATATTCTTTGGCTAAGGGCAAAAACATTAGTTTATTAGAACTATGGCTGGGATATTTTAAATTTATCATGCAACAAATAATTAATTGTTTTCATTATTATTATAGCATGACCAAATACAAAAGATAGAAAATCATCATAATTGCGAGATTATACTGTAGCCTTGGCAATTAGTTACATCGTAGGAGTTGTTGGCAACAGGTAAATCGGCGGTGCTGGTCATACATAGTTCTCAAATCCTTCCAAAAAGTGTGCACTGATGATTTTCTGCACTTCTTCTCATTGGGAGTGATTAAACACATTCCTTCTTCCTCTTCATTAAGGGGCCTGCCGCATGCACAATGACGACACAGATGGCACTGACGTTCATATTCTCTATTCGCTGTATGTTTTGTCGATTATCCCACTTCCTTCTGTGAGATGTTTTTCCACCTATTCGCTGACGTCACAACATTTATCAGTGAGCAGCGCATACACTTCTTGACTTTCAGCGTTATGTCGGGCTTGTTTATGTATATGTTTTGATCGGTGTACTTGCACATTGCACAAGATAGTGGTGTGCTTCTTTTATGTGGCTTGGTTTTCCATATCGGAGTGGAATCTGAAATTCCCTGTGTAGAAGATTCCAAACCTCTCAGCACATTTCATGAAGTTGTGCTTGCGCATATTCTCTATGTCTTTAAGCTTTAAGGTCTTTAAGGTTCAGGTGATTGTGGTGTTCCAAATTGTTGTGACGTTGCAGACTGGAGCACTGGAAGTGCAGATTGTATAAATTATTATCCAAGTATTTGTCAGATTGCTGATTCTGCAGGTGCTGGAAGTCACTGACCTCATAAATCTCCTCTGGTAATGCCCAGTACTGATAGATTGGTCTTCTGCCACAATAATAAAGCCTTCCAATTGTACTTTGAGCCACAAGATTCTGAGCTTACACTGGGATGAGTCGTCTCAGTCAACACATATGCACGAGTTGCGTCTTGCAGGAATTGTGCAAAACTTTCTGGTATTGTTTTGTTTTTTTCATACAAAATCTAGGCTCTTGGAAGAACAAACTGTGAAATTGTTCCCATCTTTCCACGTGTTTGTTGTAAATCTTCTGAAGTGGACATATGACCGGGTTTTTTTGTTTTGTTTTGGTTTTTGTGTTTACAGGATCGAGGCTCGTGAAAGAGCTAACATTACTCACACAAAAAGTCAAACCGACACATAAAACACAAAATAAGGGGAGCGGTAGACAAGATGGGGAGAGAGGGGGAAGGACACAAACACAACATTTGAGAGCAGGGACATCGAGAGAACTGTGGGAGGGGGAGGGCTTGGGGGGAGGTGGGAGAGGTATAAAACATATGGACCCTGCAAGGACTTCCAGGAAAGAAGTTGGAATTTCAAAAAAGTGGATCTGGGGTGAATTAGCGGGGGTAGAAAAGATCAAGGTTTTGGATGGGGGAAGATAAGAGATGGTGGTGAACAGCTGTTTTGAATACCTGGAGGGAGGAGTGGGATTGAAGGGAGTGGGGGAGTTTGTTCCAGAGGTGGGAGAAAAGGGGAATGCTTTCCTTGCAGCCATTGTGTAATCTGTTTCATCATCTCTGTACTTCCCTCTGCCACGACAATGAAATATGGTATTTCACTTTATTTGACTCAAGTAACAAGAATAAGCAAAAATACCGAGCACTGGTGTTCAGGAAGGTAGATTCCATCCCAAACGAGGCTCACTTGTAAGCATTTTCTAAGCCAACAAATTATCCATTGCTGATATCAGCTTTAGGTTATGTTTTACAAGGTGGGTTTTGGGTAATGTATTTTGTAACTTGTTAACTGTGATTTTCATATCAAGTTGTTTTTATTTCTTCAGTGGTCCAGTCGATACTTCCAAAGTTGTATCCAAGGACTCGTACACACTGATCCTCAATGGCGATTGCTCTGTTCCTAAAATCTGGCTCAATTCGGAGGACTTATTTTAATCATGGGTTCGATTTGTTTCAAATATTTCCCCGCTTTCTTGCAGGATTGATGCTTTTTGATTAAAATTTCTCTGACGACAGTGGCCTCAATCGTATTGTTGCATGCAGTTCTATGCTCAGTTTGGAGCAAAGGAATTATCCCAACCGACTGGAAGAGGGGCCTTGTTGTCTCTCTCTGGAAAGGGAAATCGTGAGGACTGCAGCAATTCTACCGAGGGCTAACGCAGTTGTCAGTGCTGGGCAAGGTCTTTGCTCAGATAATTCCTGTTAGGGTTCGTCACCATCTGCTGGAGCACCAGTGCCTAGAGCAGTCTTGCTTTACACTCAAGAGGTCAACGATTGACCGTGTCCTTGCTCTTCGGGTCCTCACCAAATGCAGGCAAGAATTTCAGCAGGGGATGCTTGCAGCCAATGTTGATCTCCGCAGAGCATTAAATTCAGTGATTTGACATGCTCTCTGGAGGTTCCTCGGTCTTGGCAGGGTACCACCAAAGCTGATTAATCTGATTTCTGAACTATACTCTGGTACTGAGAGTACTATAAGGTGTGGTGGTTCCATCTCTGGCTTATTTCATGTTGTTACTGGAGTTCATCAGGGGTGTGTACTGGCCCCCACAATTTTCAGCACTTGTATGGATTACATTCTGGAGGCGGTAACAGAGAGATCTAGCTATGGTGAATCATTTGGGAATGTCAAGATATCTGACCTTGATTTCACAGATGATGCAGTCATCTTTGCGGAGACATTAGACATCCTTATGCAGGCCCTCAAGGCACTGAATGAGGAGTTGGAGCCACTGCGATTATGGGTCTCCTGGGTCAAGACTAAGATCCATGCTTTCAATAGCATCTTTGATGCTGCTATCTTGTCTGTCCTTGTCTGTGGCGAAGATGCTGAGGTCACAAAGAGGTTCACTTACATTGGCAGTGTTATTCATGTCTCCACATGTTGTGAGCCAGAGGTTGCGAGACGTGCACTCTGACCAAGGATCTGAGACAAAGACTTAACTTCTTTGGTACCAGGTCTCTTTAGAGAATCGTTGGCTATCGCTGGTTGGATTTTGTGTCTAACAAGAATTTTCTGAGAGACTCAGATGATAATTGTGACCTGTATAGTCCGTCAGCTCCTGTATGGTGGTGAAAGAAGGCCGCATTCCAGTGGCTTGGGAACTGAGTACCCTCGTCCCTCTATACACAAGGGGAAAGGTGGCCCTCTGGAGTGTGGCTCGTACCGAGCGATAAAGTTATTGGAGCATGGAATGAAGGTATTGGAAAGGGTGTTGGAGAGGAGGATAAGGAAGAAAGTGAAGATTGACGAAATGCAGTTTGGATTTATGCCAGGAAGAGGAACGACAGACGCGCTCTTTATTGTGAGGCAGTTGCAGGAGAAGTACATGGAGAAGAGGAAGACGTTGTTTCTTGGGTTTGTTGATCTGGAGAAAGCATTCGATAGGGTTCCACGTGAAGTAGTGACATGGGCATTGAGGAAGTTAGGAGTGGAGGTATGGTTGATCAGAGTCGTGATGGCAATGTACAAAAGAGCACGCACAGCTGTAAGGACGAAGGACGGGAACAGTGGTGAGTTTGAGGTGAAGGTGGGAGTGCATCAGGGGTCGGTACTAAGTCCACTACTATTTGTAGCTGTGATGGAGGTGCTGGCTCAGAACGTAAAGGAGGGTTTACCGTGGGAGTTGTTGTATGCAGATGATCTGGTGTTGATTGCGGAAAGTATGGATGGACTGAAGGAAAAGATGAACAAGTGGAAGGAATGTATGGAGACAAAAGGTCTGAAGGTGAATATCGGAAAGACGAAGGTGATGGCAAGTGGTAAAGCATGTGGTGAGGTGGAAAGAACTGGGAAGTGGCCCTGTGCTGTGTGTAGGAAGGGTGTTGGAGTGAACTCCATTCAATGTACAATGTGCGCTGTGGGTTCATCAAAAATGTAGTGGTCTGAGAGGGTCATTAACCAGTGTGGCAGCTACATTCAAATGTAAGGTGTGCACAGAGGGAGCTGCAGATGGAGGAAATGTTGAGTTGGATCTTGGAGATGGCATGAAGCTGGAAGGTGTGAAAACATTTTGCTACCTCGTAGACATGCTGAATGGAGAAGGTGGATCAGACTCGGCAACAGTTGCTCGAGTAAGATGTGCATGGAAGAAGTTTCGGGAATTGAGTGGCGTGCTGATGATGAGGGGAGTGTCGTTGAAGCTGAAGGGAAAGGTGTATGCTGCATGTGTGAGAAGTGTTATGATTTATGGGAGCGAGACATGGGTAATGAACGTAGAGCAGCAACGAAGGTTGGAAAGGGTGGAAATGCGAATGGTTCGACGGATGTGCGGAGTATCGTTGAGAGAGAGGAAGACAAATGATGAATTGCGAAAGATGATGGGAATAGAGCCTGTGATTGATGCTGTGAAGAGGAACAGGTTGAGATGGTTTGGTCATGTGTTGAGGAAGGATGAAAGTGACTGGTTGAGAAGAGTGATGGAAATGAATGTAGAAGGAAGTAGAAGACGGGGAAGACCGAGAAAGACTTGGCTAAAGATGGTGGAAGAAGAAATGCGGGCAAGGGGGTTAACAAGGAGAGATGCAGAAAATAGGGCAAAATGGAGAAGATTGTCATGGGGACCGCAAGGCTAACCCCCGCTCTAGCAGGGAAAATGGCCTTTAAAATGCATGTTGTTGTTTGTTGTTGTATAGTCCGTCAGCGTCGGCTGCAGCTGAATGGACATGTGACTCGTTTTCCTGACGCTGATGCTGCTCACCAGATTCTCTTGGCGAGGGATCCCCGTGAGTGGAGGAGGCAAATGGGCCGACCACGTACCTCGTGGTTGCACCAGGTTGATCGGCATCTCAAGTAGATGGGGATTGGCTGGACATCTGCCTGGGGGATGGCCAGACAGAGGTGCCTGGAGTCCTGGCGGAAAGTGGACATGACGATGCGCTTCTCTGGCACATGCTCCCATAACTGACCTGACCTCAGAGTCAAGAAGTAAAATCCAACAGGTGTGGTACAGGGTAACAGTCTGGTATGGTGTTTCAGTTCAGTGTGTCATAGTCACCAAAAGGCCTCCAATCAACAGACTTCTTTTTGTGGACATGTGTATGGGTGAGGACAAATTGCTGCTTATAGGCTGAATAATACTCAGCTCAAGCATGTGATCAAACTCTGCTTTAGCTATTGCACAACAATCCAGAGATAGTCGACGTGTGGATGAGCTGCGACTGGATGGCCAAGTGTGTCAATGTGGTGAGTAGTGGGGTGTTGACTGCCACTTCACTGTAGCTGGGTGGAGTTATCGCTGGGTATGTCAAAGGATGGATTAAAAACTAGCCGTGTGGTCGGACTTGACAAACATTGGACTGACAGAGGACATGTGCAAGGTCATACTCATGCCACAAAGATTATGTAGTGGTGTAGTCAAGAAGCACAAGCAAACAGAAAAAGATCCACAAACAAACCAAAATGCTTCAAGACATTGGCTCCGATGACAGGGATGGGGATGGGTAAGTCAGCAATGATAGAAAATCAATCAGTAAACACGCCTCAGGCCTCGGTTGAGAGTTAATGCTGATCTCAGCTCCAGTGGCAACTAAAAACAGGGTGCTTGTCAATGATGCTGACTTACCGGTGATTCTGTCAATGATGAAAAACAAGCGATTTGGCGATTGGTCGCCAGACTGACTCATCACAGTTTGCCAGACGGACTCATCACTGGTTGCCAGACTGACTCAACACAGGTCGCCAGACTGACTCATCACAGGTCGCCAGACTGACTCATCACTGGTCGCCAGACTGACTCATCACTGGTCGCCAGACTGACTCATCACTGGTCGCCAGACTGACTCATCCCCGGTCGCCACACTGACTCATCCCCGGTCGCCACACTGACTCATCCCCGGTCGCCACACTGACTCATCCCCGGTCGCCACACTGACTCATCCCCGGTCGCCACACTGACTCATCCCCGGTCGCCACACTGACTCATCCCCGGTCGCCACACTGACTCATCCCCGGTCGCCACACTGACTCATCCCCGGTCGCCAAACTGACTCATCCCCGGTCGCCACACTGACTCATCCCCGGTCGCCACACTGACTCATCCCCGGTCGCCACACTGACTCATCCCCGGTCGCCACACTGACTCATCCCCGGTCGCCACACTGACTCATCCCCGGTCGCCACACTGACTCATCCCCGGTCGCCACACTGACTCATCCCCGGTCGCCACACTGACTCATCCCCGTTCGCCACACTGACTCATCCCCGGTCGCCACACTGACTCATCCCCGGTCGCCACACTGACTCATCCCCGGTCGCCACACTGACTCATCCCCGGGCGCCACACTGACTCATCCCCGGTCGCCACACTGACTCATCCCCGGTCGCCACACTGACTCATCCCCGGTCGCCACACTGACTCATCCCCGGTCGCCACACTGACTCATCCCCGGTCGCCACACTGACTCATCCCCGGTCGCCACACTGACTCATCCCCGGTCGCCACACTGACTCATCCCCGGTCGCCACACTGACTCATCCCCGGTCGCCACACTGACTCATCCCCGGTCGCCACACTGACTCATCCCCGGTCGCCACACTGACTCATCCCCGGTCGCCACAATGACTCATCCCCGGTCGCCACACTGCCTCATCCCCGGTCGCCACACTGCCTCATCCCCGGTCGCCACACTGACTCATCCCCGGTCGCCACACTGACTCATCCCCGGTCGCCACACTGACTCATCCCCGGTCGCCACACTGACTCATCCCCGGTCGCCACACTGACTCATCCCCGGTCGCCACACTGACTCATCCCCGGTCGCCACAATGACTCATCCCCGGTCGCCACACTGACTCATCCCCGGTCGCCACACTGACTCATCCCCGGTCGCCACACTGACTCATCCCCGGTCGCCACACTGACTCATCCCCGGTCGCCACACTGACTCATCCCCGGTCGCCACACTGACTCATCCCCGGTCGCCACAATGACTCATCCCCGGTCGCCACACTGCCTCATCCCCGGTCGCCACACTGCCTCATCCCCGGTCGCCACACTGACTCATCCCCGGTCGCCACACTGACTCATCCCCGGTCGCCACACTGACTCATCCCCGGTCGCCACACTGACTCATCCCCGGTCGCCACACTGACTCATCCCCGGTCGCCACACTGACTCATCCCCGGTCGCCACAATGACTCATCCCCGGTCGCCACACTGACTCATCCCCGGTCGCCACACTGACTCATCCCCGGTCGCCACATTGACTCATCCCCGGTCGCCACACTGACTCATCCCCGGTCGCCACACTGACTCATCCCCGGTCGCCACACTGACTCATCCCCGGTCGCCACACTGACTCATCCCCGGGCGCCACACTGACTCATCCCCGGTCGCCACACTGACTCATCCCCGGTCGCCACACTGACTCATCCCCGGTCGCCACACTGACTCATCCCCGGTCGCCACACTGACTCATCCCCGGTCGCCACATTGACTCATCCCCGGTCGCCACACTGACTCATCCCCGGTCGCCACACTGACTCATCCCCGGTCGCCACACTGACTCATCCCCGGTCGCCACACTGACTCATCCCCGGTCGCCACACTGACTCATCCCCGGTCGCCACAATGACTCATCCCCGGTCGCCACACTGCCTCATCCCCGGTCGCCACACTGCCTCATCCCCGGTCGCCACACTGACTCATCCCCGGTCGCCACACTGACTCATCCCCGGTCGCCACACTGACTCATCCCCGGTCGCCACACTGACTCATCCCCGGTCGCCACACTGACTCATCCCCGGTCGCCACACTGACTCATCCCCGGTCGCCACAATGACTCATCCCCGGTCGCCACACTGACTCATCCCCGTTCGCCACACTGACTCATCCCCGGTCGCCACATTGACTCATCCCCGGTCGCCACACTGACTCATCCCCGGTCGCCACACTGACTCATCCCCGGTCGCCACACTGACCCATCCCCGGTCGCCACACTGACTCATCCCCGGTCGCCACACTGACTCATCCCCGGCCGCCACAATGACTCATCCCCGGCCGCCACACTGACTCAGCCCTGGCGGCCACACTGAATCATCCCTGGCCGCCACACTGACTCATCCCTTGCCGCCACACTGACTCATCCCTGGCCGCCACACTGACTCATCCCTGGCCGCCACACTGACTCATCCCTGGTCGCCACACTGACTCATCCCTGGCCGCCACACTGACTCATCCTTGGCCGCCACACTGAATCATCCCCGGCCGCCACACTGACTCATCCCTGGCCGCCACACTGACTCATCCCTTGCCGCCACACTGACTCATCCCTGGCCGCCACACTGACTCATCCCTGGTCGCCACACTGACTCATCCCTGGCCGCCACACTGACTCATCCTTGGCCGCCACACTGAATCATCCCCGGCCGCCACACTGACTCATCCCTGGCTGCCACACTGACTCATCCCTGGCTGCCACACTGACTCATCCCTGGTCGCCACACTGACTCATCCCTGGTCGCCACACTGACTCATTCCTGGTCGCCAGACTGACTCATCACTGGTCAGCAGTATGACTCATCCCTGGTCGCCAGACTGACTCATTACTGGTCGCCAGACTGACTCACCACTAGTCATAAGACTGACATCCCTGGTCACCAGACTGACTCATCACTGATCTTCAGACTGACTCGTCACTGGTCTCCAGACCGACTCGTCACTGGTCGCCAGACCGACTCGTCACTGGTCGCCAGACTGACTCGTCACTGGTCGCCAGACTGACTCGTCACTGGTCGCCAGACTGACTCGTCACTGGTCGCCAGACTGACTCGTCACTGGTCGCCAGACTGACTCGTCACTGGTCGCCAGACTGACTCGTCACTGGTCGCCAGACTGACTCGTCACTGCTAGTTGATGTCTGTGGCATTTCCCAACTGTGAAACAGGATGGGCTGTGAAAACTGGAAAGCTGAATACAGTTGTATGAAATGCACGTTTCAATAATATACACAAAGAATTAAGTTAAGCACCCCTACCCAACGAATTAAGGTAAGCACCCCCTAATATATATTCTTTGTGTATATGTATACATTGGCATATATTCTCAGGTATGTGAGATCAAATAATGATTGGTATGACATTAGCAATTATCCATTGATGAAATTGAGTGATCAAAGTGAAAAAAGTGATTGGTTGAGTCAGTGATCCGATCACGTGGGTCCTACACACGTTATTGACGCAAAGATCGCTAGAGGTCTTCTCAGAACAACGACTGTACGTTAGAAAACATAAACGTCATCCACACTGTCCGTGATGGACCTATAGCTCCATACTTAAATTGAGGTGAAAATATGCCTAAAATTCCCAAAAAATTTCACCTTAAATTATTCAGAATAAAATATTGAAAACGGCATGATTGTTATGTTTTTATGTGACCATAATATCACTTCTCCAGAAAATATAGCAATACCATGGGTATATTACACTGTTTTGACGACAACAAACTTGTAATGTGCGAGGTTGTAAAAAAACGGGGGGGGGTGCTTAACTTAATTCTTTGTGTATATTAGGAGTATACAAAGCAGGGGTATGCCTCTGAACATTTCATTGGTTGTAGTATCGTTTTCAATCCAACTGGGGTAGCCATTTTTACTAACATATGACAACGAAGCATCTCTCTTAATAGCTTGCTCCGTTTGCTGAGTGGCAAGGTGATCAGCTTACAAAGTGATTGATACGGAACGGCTTGCCAACGGAACACACCCCTGGGGTTTGTATAAAGTCCACGGGTTAAATATGGGAGAGACCATGAGGTGGTGATGAACAGCAGACATTAAATCCTGAACAGAAGGGCAGTAGAGATCACGTGTGAAGATTATACATGTGCAGAAGAGGAGGATGAACGAAAGGAGCTGAACGTTAGGTTTTAATCGACGTGGTAGGGGTAAAAAGGTCATGTTTTCTGGTAGAACACATGTGACCTCGAATGGAAGGGATTTTCCAGAGAGATAAGAGGGTAGGAAGAGAACGACCAGGATAGAGCCACCAAAAACCCAAGAAGCAGACCAACAGCCTTCTGTCATGAGAAAATATTGACATCGAAGGCATTAAACTGCATTGTCTCAAGTGGAGTAAGATTGGAAGCAGCAGCACCAGTCCATAAGCTCACCATTACTAAATTACCCCAATTAATCTCATCTTGTGGGGTAGCCAAGAGAGAAATTTTGGCCCAAATCTTTCACAAAGCAGCTGGAAAATGAATAAGCAATAGTCCACAAGGGGGAGACATATTCCATGACAATTCAGATTAAGGTCAGGTACACCATTATTCGATCTACGGGCCAGCAGGATGGCCGAGACTCACACTCACCTCTAAGCTGTCTAGCCTGGGTTTTTTTTTTTGGTTTTTTTTTTTTTTTTGTATACAAGATCGAGGCTCGTGAAAGAGCGAACATTAATCACACAGAAAGACAAACAGACACATAAAACAAATAACATCGGGAGCGGTAGACAAGATGGGGAGAGAGGGGGAAGGACACAAACACAACATTTGAGAGCAGGGACCAAGAGACATGGAGACATCGAGAGAACTGTGGGAGGGAGAGGGCTTTGGGGGAGAGGCATGGGAAGGGGGGGGGGGGTGGGAGAGGTATAAAACATATGGACACTGCCAGGACTTCCAGGAAAGAAGTTGGAATTTCAAACAAGGTGGATCTGGGGTGAATTAGTGGGGGTAGAAAAGATCAAGGTTTTGGATGGGGGAAGATAAGAGATGGTGGTGAACAGCTGTTTTAAAGACCTGGAGGGAGGAGTATGATTGAAGTGAGTGTGGGAGTTTGTTCCAGAGGCGGGAGAAAAGAGGAATGAAAGAGTGAAGGTGAGCAGAGAGCCGAGATTTCGGCAGTTTAACCATCAGAGGGTGGCTGGCAGATCTTGTGCGATCTGTAGGAATATTTGGGGGACAGAGCACAGAGAGAGCTGGGGGAGCAAGGCCGGAGAGGAGTCGGTAGAAGACAGAAAGACCACCTACCTGCCTGCGGTGAGTGAGTGAAAGGCCCTCAGAGATAGCTTCATCGCGGGAGATTCCAATGATTCTGAAAGCTTTGGATTCAATAGCGTGAAGCCGAGCCAGGTGTGAGGCAGGAGCACCAGCCCATAGGGGAGAACAGTATTCCATTGAGCTGCGGATGAAAGCCTTGTATGTGGTGAGGAGCTCAGGTGTGCCTAGGAAGGACTTCACACGACGGAGGATGCCCAGTCGGCGACTGGCTTTGGAGGCCAGCTTGGAAATGTGGTTTTCCCAAGAAAGATCATGGCAGATAGTGAGACCCAAAAGCTTGAGCGACAGAACTTCTTAGAGAGGATTGTTGAGAAAGTAGATGGGAGGGTTGTCCAGTCGATCTTTTCGGAGAGACATAGTAAGAGTGTGAGATTTGTCAGGATTGAAAGACATGTTCCACTTGTTCGACCAGTCTGTGATTTTGTCCAGGTCTTCAGAGAGTGAGGAGGCTGCAGACTGCCGATCTGAGGGAAGAGGAATGGAGCGGCAGAGAGTGGAGTCATCAGCAAAGAGATAGAGAGGATTTTCCAGAGAGTCGGAGAGATCATTGATAAAGACCAGAAAAAGCGCAGGGCCCAGCACACTGCCTTGGGGAACTCCAGCCTGAACAGGAAGGGGAGATGAGAGAAATCCATTCAGGGCCACACGTTGACTACGACCAGAGAGGAAGTCCGCAAGCCATGCATGGAGATTTCCATGGATACCATAGGAGGAGAGTTTGGTGAGCAGAGCTGGGTGCCAGACCGTATCGAAGGCACGTGATATGTCAAGGGAGACAGCTCTGATTTCCTGTTTGGCATTGAGGACCTCCATCCATTGTTGAGACAGCAGAAGCAGCATGTCCAGAGTAGAGTGACCTGGTCTGAAACCAAATTGATGATCAGAGATCAAGCCATTGGAGAAGAGGAAAGATTTCATATCCGAAGCAATGATGGATTCCATGACTTTGCTGATAATTGGGAGCAGGCTGATTGGTCTGTAGTTGCAAGGATCTGTTGCAAGGGTTTCAATCTTGGTCCGGCTATAAACTGTTATCCCTGTGTTTCACGGGCAGGGTGATTCATCAGTGTGTCAAAAGTGCCATCCCTCAGATGGATGTTAAATGGACATCCACCTGAAACGAACTGATTTCTGACCCAGCTGAGATATGTGTGAGAGTTAAGTCCAGAGAGTAGGATCAGATAGGTTCAAGGGTGGGCGGTTTCAGGGAGAATCTTGGTGGCATGGGGGTTATGGTAAAAAAGGACCTCAAACTGAACAACAGGCCCTTAAATGGTCAAGCCTTTCAACCCCAGGAACTAGTCGACCAAATCTCAATATCAAGACATAATTTTGATTGGAATGGTGAGTACGCCGAATTTGCACTTCACTCGTGATGTTCCATTTGATCTTGAGGTCTCTATTGGTCTTCACAGTGTCAACATTAATGCAAGGACATCGAGTTCTCCATGGGTCTTCACAGGGTCCCCACAAGGGTCTGAAGAAAGGATGGCATTCCGTTAGACCTCGAGGTCTCCAAGTCTTCACAGGGTCCACAAGGGTCTACAAAATTTCCTGTCTGGAATTACAGTGCATTCAGAAAGTATTCAGACCCCTTCACTTTTTTCACATTATGTTATGTTGCAGCCTTATGCTGAAATCGTTTAAATTCATTTTTTCCCTCATCAATCTACACTCAATACCCCATAATGACAAGGAGAAAACAGGATTTCAGAAAGTTTTGCAAAATTTATTAAAAATAAAAAACTGAAATACCACATTGACATAAGTATTCATACCCTTTGCTATACCACTTCAAATTTAGCTCAGGTGCCTCCCATTTCTCTTGATCATGTTTGAGATGTTTCTACACCTTGATTGGAGTCCACCTGTGGTAAATTCAATTGATTGGACCTGATTTGAAAAGGCACACACCTGTCTACATAAAGGCCTCACAGCTGACAATGCATGTCAGAGCAAAAACCAAGCCATGAGGTCGCAGGAACTGCCTACAGAGCTCAGAGAGGATTGTGTCGAGGCACAGATTTGGGGCCCGCTTGGAGTTTGCAAAAAAGCACCGAAAGGACTCTCAGACTGTGTGAAACAAGATTCTGTGGCCTTTCATGTGTCTTTCACTGAGGAGAGGCTTCCGTCTGGCCACTCTGCCATAAAGCCCAGATCGGTGGAGTGTTGCAGTGATGGTTGTCCTTCTGGAAGTTTCTCCCATCTCCACACAGGATCTCTGGAGCTCAGCCAGAGTGACCATCGGGTTCTTGTTCACCTCTCTTACCAAGGCCCTTCTCCCCCGATTGCTCAGTTTGGCCGGGCGGCCAGCTCTAGGAAGAGTCCTGGTTGTTCCAAACTTCTTCCATTCAAGAATTATGGAGGCCACTGTGCTCTTGGGAACCTTCAATGCAGCAGAAAAGTTTTTGTAGGCTTCCCCAGATCTGTGCCTCGACACAATGCTGTCTCTGAGCTCTGCAGGCAGTTCCTTCGACCTCATGGCTTGGTTTTTGCTCTGATATGCATTGTCAGCTGTGAGACCTGAAAAGACAAGTGTGTGCCTTTCCAAATCATGTCCAATCAATTGAATTTACCACAGGTGGACTCCAATCAAGGTGTAGAAACATCTCAAAGATGATCAAGAGAAATGGGAGGCACCTGAGCTAAATTTCAAGTGTCATCGCAAAGGGTCTGAATACTTATGTCAATGTGATATTTCATTTTTTTTCTTTTTAATAAATTTGCAAAACTTTCTAAAATCCTGTTTTCTCTTTGTCATTCTGGGGTATTGAGTGTAGTTTGATGAGGGAAAAATGAATTTAAAAGATTTCAGCATAAGGCTGCAACATAACAAAATGTGAAAAAAGTGAAGGGGTCTGAATACTTTCTGAATGCACTGTATATCATTGAAATATTAAAATCTTCAGACATTGCGAAAAAGGAATTGACTTTTTTGGAATTACAAGTGGGCCTGTCGAAGTCAGTCCGTCAGTCCGTCAGTCAGTCCGTACGTCCGTACGTCCTTAAGTCCGTAAGTTCGTCAGTCCATCAGTCCGTAAGTCCGTCCATCCGTAAACACTTGAAACTTCTTCTCCGAAACGGCTGATGGGATTGCGACCAAACTTGGCACAAATTATATTTGGTATGTTGTGACTAAAATTTGTTCACGGCATTAAAAAAAAAAAAAAAATTTAAATCGAGGTTTAAGGGGGTCTTCCGGGGATCAAAGTGGATCCAGGTTTTACCACCCCCCCCCCCCCCCCTCCCAAAATAGGAATTTGCCTTTTGCTATGAAACTACACACACTGTACCGATGAAACTTGACCACAACCTTCATCACCCGTGATGTACCAAAGCTTGTTCACGGCATTAAGAAAATCGAAGTCCAAGGGAGTCTACGGGGTCAAAGTGGGTCCAGGTTTGACCCCCCCCCCCCTCCCCCTCAAAAAATATGTATTTTTTTGTTTTTTGTTTAAAGTCTTATGACTACGTTAGTATGATTCTACATGCTGCTCTGTCTCCTAGCAACCTTTGAAATTGGTTTAAAATACCGTGATACTGTTTAAAATATCTTTAGTCATATAGCAACACTGCTTTATTCTACCAGGTGAGCGCCCTGAGTTGAGTGAAAATTTAAAAATAGCATATCAAAACATTCGCAGTCGGATGCATAGAAAGAGTGACTATCGTTTTTGTTGACGATTCTTAATAGCCATTTGTTGTGTTGCATCATACTTATAATGTTGAAGATGGCAATTTGTTTTGTCTCTATAATTCCAGCAATTAACCTGAGCAATTTGGACTAAGCTGGAAAAGACAGGGATTTTACAGTATTTTGACAACAGTTGATGCTGTAACTGTGACTGAACCGCTGTGCAAAATGTGACTTGAACTTTTACGGTGTTGAGTAAATAAATGTATTAAATGCGTCTTGGCATTGAAACTCACAGTCATATTATTTTTGTCTTGTAATAAATAGACCATGACTTATTCTGGCAAATTCTCTGTGTGACAAGAACAATGTTTTGCTGTCTGTTTGCCATGTTAATCCCCCATAAACCATTTGACTCGTGGATGTTTTACGAGTCAGATGCTTTATAAGTGACCCTTCATTTTTATAAGTTCCCCATCGAATATTTACCTCCGCCACCAAAGGTGGATGGAGGTTATGTTTTCACCCCTGTCTGTCTGTCTCTTTGTCTGTAAGTAGGATATCTCAAAAAGTTGTGGACAGATTCGGACGAAATTTAGTGGACAGGTTTGGTGTGTGATAAGGAAGAATAGATTCGATTTTGGTGAAGATCCAGATCCGGATACTTGAATTTTTAAAGTGATTCTTCACTTGAGAGATCAGGCTAAAACGATACAATATCTCAAAAAAAGCACAATACCTCAAAAAGTTGTGGACGGATTCGGACGAAACTTGGTGGACAGGTTGGGTGTGTGACTAGGAATAATTGATACGACTTTGGTGAATATGCGGATGCGGATCCGAAAATTTTTCATTAATCCGAGAGTAAATACTGGTGTATAAACCCACGCAGAGTAAACGTACATCACAACAAATTGTGCATCAATAACATTGGCGGTTGCATCACCCTCTCCGATCTCAGGTGTTTGAAAAGTAGTGACCTGACTAGCTGCCACGTGTTTATATGTGAAACTCCTGGAAACATCCTCAAGTGCACTGATAACATTGGTGGGTACTGGGCTGAAGTTACTCAGGTGTGAAAGAATGGTGTGTCGAGGAAGTTGTGGCCTGAATGTGCCAATGACTTGAAAGGATTTAAAGATGTTGTTAAGGAAGAAAGTTATCCTCAGTTTGGCCAATAAAGTAGGTTTTGATGAGGTGGAAGAAGCTGACGTTACACAACTTCTGCAGTCAAAAGAAAAGCTAACCAATGAAGATTTGAAGCAACTGGAGATGATGATATTCAATTGTTTGTTTAAAATTATTTAAAACTTATATTCTATAGGCAAATAATGTATTTTGTCTGATGATAAACAAGACCAAAAGTCTAACAGCGGTGTAGCCGGGCTTGTAAAATATTATAAACCACAAACACACATGATTAGTTTTTTTAAACAGTCGCGAATGGTGTTTAAAACATTAAAAAAAGAAATTTGGAGGAATCCCGACATCCGTGAGGTGAGTTTTACTTACAGAAATGAGGGAAGATCTACTGTAATCTATATACCCCACACGGGTTGGAGGTGTGCTCATTTACTGTAATGTCCTTACGAGATTGATGGCATCGCAAATCGAGGGATTCAGACACAGAGCAAACGTACAAACAGCGGTTTATTCCCGGAAGTGAATCCCGGAAGTGACGACCCATGAAAAAGCCCTCGGGGCGCCAAACAGGTGGGAGCAGGGAAAAGGATATCACATCACAGTATGTTATAATTTCCCCCTTCAAGATCAAGGAGCGTCGGCGCACGACATTTGCGGCTCAAACGCCTAACAGTAACCAGTGATTCGGTAATGACACCGCTCACTGTGGGTGAAACATCCTCGACTGGAAAGCCATTGGTCGGGGACGTTTCTGCTAAAGGTTCTACAGGTGCAGGTGCGGTTATGAGGGGCGATAAGGCACTCCCTCAGATGGTTGAACAGGTAGCCGTACAAATGCAGGTGATTCTGCTGGTTTTGTGTGACGCAACCTGAGTTTATCAAGGTGCTACCGCTGAAGTCTACCATCAGACAGTTTTACGAGGAAAATCTGACTACCAACACTCTCGATAATTACCCCAGACAACCACTTCTCGCCAAGGCCGGCATTGAGAACAAAGACAGGATCATTTACAGACTTGGCATTTAATATGGAATATTTTTTTTTTCTTGACTTGGGTTTACTTTCTGAACTCAGTATATCAATCTGTTGAGTTTCTTTTACCCTTCGGTGATGTCTTTGTTGAAAGAACCATGTCACTGATTGCCTTTCGCAGCAAGAATTTAATAACAGGATTATATCACAGGTGGCGTGACAAAATGTAAGGAGAGGTACATTTGACGATTGGCTTCACAATCAGGTATATAAGGGTTGTTGCGTTCTGTATTAGTGGAAAACAACTGCTGCACATCTACAAAAGTTATTGCCACTTCCTCTGGAGATGGTCCGTCAACTTGACAATGCTGTTTGTCATGGAGTGGTGGCTTTACGAAATTCTGGCATGAAACAGCGTGCTATTGCTCGGCAGTATGGCATCACTCAAGGTCAGGTGTCAAAGATCCTGAAACTAAATGCTCAGAGGGGTGTCCCGACTCCAATACCGAGCCCAGGACGTCCCCGCAGAACCACAAGGAGGGATGATCGCCAGCTGCACAGGTTAGTCCACAATGGCCGTACCAAGTCAGCTAATCGGCTTAGGGCTGAGTGGCAGCAACTGACAAATGTGCCTGTATCCAGAAGGCTAGTCAACCAACGACTGGTTCAAGCAGGCTATCGTGGCAGGCGTCCCCTGAGAAAGCCACGCCTGACCAGACAACACAGCCAGCGCCGATTGCAGTGGGCCAGAGAGCACCGTCAATGGCAGCCAGGACACTGGAATCACATGACCTTCAGTGACGAGTCTAGATTTCTGGTCTATCGTCAAGATGGCCACGTGCGAGTGCACAGACAAGTGCATGAAGCCCACAACGAAGATTGTATAGTGCCAAGAGTCCAAGCTGGAGGTGGTGGGGTGACCGTTTGGGCTGCTTTTCATGCAGGGGGCAAAACTGACCTGGTTGTTCTGAATGGAAACCTGAACCAGTTCAAGTACAGGGTCATTCTGGAAGAAACATTGCTTCCATTTGCTCGTGCAGCCTTTCGAGGAAGCTTTGTCTTCCAAGATGACAATGCACGGCCTCATAGTGCTCGCATGATCCAACACTTTCTTGCTGACCGTGGTGTAGAGCATATGGAGTGGCCTGCCATGTCCCCGGATATGAATCCGATAGAGAACTTGTGGGCAGAATTAACGCGTCAAATCGACAACTTGGACCAGCAGCCGACCTCTGTGTGTGAATTGCAGCAGACTATTGTCACTGCATGGCAAGCGATTCCTGTCCAAACCTTGGCAAATCTCCTGAACAGCATGCCTCGACGTGTACGTGCTCTCCTGAATGCTCGTAGGGGTTACACGAAGTACTGAACTGTAATTTTACTGTCCGTAATCCCAGTCATAATTTAGCTTTTGTTTTTGTTGAAAAAAAATTTGGCTAATGTGCAAAATAAAGAGATACTTCTGGAAAACGTACAGAAGTTTAACACAGTACTGTCCGTGAATTGAGTTCGATATCAGTTTACATCACTTTCAAGGATCAATTTATTTGCTTCGAAATGTCAATTGTGGTTTTTGTTTCCTTTAAAGGTCACATTAACAAAATCTAGAATAATTTCAACATAATTCCAATGAACTTTTGGTTCGAAGTCATCTTGAAAAGTAAGTTCACCCCCACCAAAAAAATATTCCATATTAAATGCCAAGTCTGTACATTAATTTCACGATTCACAGACGTACGGTCATGCTTCTGCTGGAATTTCATCAATTCAGCATTGACCACTGTTACTGGGTGCACAAGTGACAACCTTGTCTTAAACCTGAGGCCCATTAACATTGATGCAGGAGAACGACCAGTAGCATGATGCGGTCGTGTGCGATAACTCAATAGGACTCGGGCCAAGCGAGTTTGTATGGTCCCTTCCGTAACACGCTTTAGTCCCCTCTTCACCATCTGAACGGCCCTCACACCTTGGCCGTTGCTGGCAGGCTTGCATGGAGCAGAGGTATAATGCTTGATGCCATTTTGGTTGCAAAACCTCAGGAACTCTGCACTGGTATAAGATGAGCTGTTGTCCGATACAATGCAATCAGGAATACAATGAATGGCGAACATACTGCGTAAGGTTTCGATTGTAATGTACGAGCCTGTAGAGGGTACAACAACAGCCTCAATCCACTTTGAGTGGGCATCAACGACAAGGAACAACTTACCTAAGAAAGGTCCAGCATGATCAATGTGTAACCTCGACCAAGGTTTAACTGGCCATGACCACATTTCAAGTGGTGCTTCCGGCGGTGGCTTAGCATTAACCTGACATGTGTGACAATGACATAAGCAGGTTTATATGTCATCATCTAACTTTGGCAACCACACGTGAGCTCTGGCTATAGTTTTCATAGTGACCATCCCAGCACGAGCATCATGTACTTCTGACAATATTGTCTCACGTAGTTTAGATGGGATGATGATTCGGCTCCCCCAAAGGAGGCAATCCACGTCAACTCACAACTCGTCCTTCCTGTTTAGATATGGTTTAGCTTCACTTGCACAAGATGACCAATCACCTGGCAGGACACAGCGTCTGACATACGACAATCTAGCATCGTCGCTCGTACCTCTTGCAATTTGCTTTGCAGTGACAGGTGCTTTCTCATGAACAACCGGAGACAGTAGATGAACAACATTACCCGGTAGAGGTGGTTCCCCAATGGTTTGCAGAAGCAGTAGACGACTCAATGCGTCTGCACAATACATTTCACGTCCTGGCCTGTACACAAGCTTGTAGTCATAACCAGCAATGGTTAGAGCCCAACGTTGCACCCGACCAGATGAAGTCGGTGATACTGCCTTATCCTCCCCCAACAGATCGAGGAGGAGTTTGTGGTCAGTTTCCAATATGAAATGTCGGCCATAAAGGTACTGGTGCATTTTACGTACTCCAAAAATGTAAGAAAGTGCCTCGCGGTCAACCTGCCCATACCGACGTTCCGTACTTGACAATTTCCTCAATGCATATGCAACAGGTTGCAAAAGACCAGCATCGTTGGTTTGCAATAGTGCACAACCTACTTCATAAGATGAACTGTCACAGCTCAACGTGAGCTCTTTCATAGGGTCGTAATGTACAAGCAATGATAAAGTGCATAACAGGGTTTTTGCATCCCTGAAAGCCTTCTCTTGAGCAGAACCCCATTTCCAATGAACGCCTTTGCGCAACAAAATGTGCAACAGTTCCAAGACAGTACTCAGGTTTTGTACGAAATTACCAAAGGCGGTTAACATTCCGAGAAAAGCTCGAAGCTCAGGCACATAGGTGGGAGCAAGAGCGTTCTTGATAGCTTCCACTTTACCTGGTGAGGGCAAAATGCCTTTCCGCGTGATGCGATGACCCAAGTACTCGACCTCAGGGGCCATGAAGACACATTTCTCACGACGGAGACGAAGACCTGCACTGGAGAGACGGCTTAGCACTTCATTCAGGTTCTGGAGGTGTTCCTCGGCTGACTGACCGATCACCAATACATCATCCTGAAACACAACCGTGCTGGGTACGGTTCTTAATAAGTTCTCCATTTTTCGCTGGAAAATGGGTGTGGCGGACCGAATGCCAAAAGGGCATCTATTGTACACGTACAGGCCACGGTGTGTATTGATACAGGTGAAAGTTTTAGATTCTCCTGAAAGTTCCATTTGTAAATAAGCATTAGTCAGGTCTAACCTTGTAAATGTCTCACCTCCCATGAGTGCCGTAAACAGGTCCACGGCCTTGGGCAGAGGAAATCCATACAGTTTTGAATGACGATTTATGGTAGTCTTGTAGTCCCCACAGATACGTAAGCTCCCATCAGCTTTCAGCACGGGTACAATTGGATCAGCCCAGTCGGAGTATTCAACTGGGGCGATGATTCCTTCATCCAGAAGACGATTGAGCTCCTGCTCAATTTTTTCTGGCATCATGTACGGTACAGGTCTTGCCTATGGAAAATAGGCCTAGCCTCGGCATCCACGCGAATCTTAACCTTGGTGCCTTTAAAAGTGCCCACACCATCACAAAATAGATCAGGATACTTGTTGACAATCGATGCGCATCCAGCACTGGTGGACACACGGTTCAAATTATACCAGTGGAGTCTGATGACCTTTAACCAGTCTCTGCCAAACAAAGCTGGACCCTTGCACTTTGTGACAAGCAACGGTGAAGCGTGCGACGCACCATCGTACTCGACGGACACAATGGCTGAGCCGATCACAGGCATAATTTCGCTGGTATATGTCTTCAGTTTAGTCGACACAGGTGTGATCTCCGAAACCCCACCCTGTGGATACAGCGAGGTGAACACGCCTTCACACATGATAGATCTCGAAGTGCCAGTATCGATCTCCATTTCCACAGGGGAATGATCTATTGTCACCGTCACAACAAACGGAGGTTCAGTATTCCTGGTGTCCACAGAGAAAACGGAATAATTCTCAACTTTGACTTCGGTAGCAATTGATGTGCTGTTGGTTACGTGAAGCATGCGATCAGTTGGCTCTGCGTTGTCATTATCGACATGGTGAGTGGAAGAGGTGGGTCTAGGACATCTGGCTTGCAGATTCCCCCTCTTCCCACAGGCGTGGCACGTGAATTGTTTTAACGTCATTGGAATGCACAATATCCACCACCGTAACGCCAGCAGGTCATGCTGCCAGTCTTCTTGGGATGGTACGTCTCACGGGCAGATGGAGGTAATCTTGTTAATGCCCCTTGGGTTTGATTCTCAATTATTGTATGAAGGAAACCTTTCTTTTCCTTCAGTCTCAGTTCTTGTTGGGGGGAAGAGTGAGTTTTTAAGTTTGTTTCAATTTGTAGAATTTGCCTTTCCAAACTAGCCTTTATTCTACGTTCCTCTTGTGTTGTTACACAGGACACAGGTGTGGTTGGGGTTGGAATATATTGTTGTGGATATGAGAATGTTTTTTTTATTTTATTGTTGTGGTAAAATGTTGTTGTAAAAGGTTGTTGTAAAATATCACCCCTCCTCCCTCCGTTTGTGGTTGTATAAAGGTCAAAGGGCGTTCCCGTAGTTAGTCCATAAAACATACATGCAGGACACGATATATCTTTTTTGACAGTTATATCCTTATTATGTGTATTAGTGTAAGGCTGTGTCTTCCATTAATTGAAATACTCCATTGCACCAGTGAAATAGATAGATTCCCTTCATTCCCACTCCCAACACTTCCATTCCCCCCTTTCCGTCAATTGCAATTCGCATTGCCAACTGCATGTTGGGCGGTTTTCCCTTCATCCGCCATTGACCACGAGGCAGGGTTGGGGGAAGGAAGGCGGGTCCCCACCTCGTCAGAGAGGGGAGGAGTGAGCCAGCCCCACTCGACCAACCATGAACAAGGGGTTTGGCTTGAGAGGGCGGGGAGAGAACGTTTGGGGGAGGTTCGAAAAGGTTAAGGGGCGGGGCCTATATAACCCACGGCGGGGGTGTTCCCAGAAGAGATGCACTTGGAGTCGGTTGCCAGAGGAGTGGTCGTCAGAGGTGGGTCAGTGGTTGCGTTGGTTGCGGTGGTGAGAAGTGGTGGCGTCGAGTGGTCAGTGGTTGCGTTGGTTGCGTTGAGTTGTCGATGGTGAGGAGACACCAGGGCCAAGAGAGAGAAGGTGCCAAGGGCCATTACCAGCAGTTGCGCCAGAGACGGCAGACGCGCCCTGAGCTGAGCCAGAGAAGCAGCTGTGGCTCCACAAGCAGCGTTGACTCCACCAGGCAGCTTCAACCCGTTACCCCGCGGGGACCAAATAGCGGTGGCATCGGTGGCCGTCAAGGTCCAGCCGACGTACCGTGCGGGATCAAGCCCGAACCATCTGCCCCAGCTGAACCTTCCCATTCCTCCTTCCAACATTCATTCCATTCCATCCTTCTTGTATACGTGAGTTTGTTTTGTTTGTTCTGTCCCTGGGTATTTAATTAAGTCTGTAGGTAAGCTAATAATTGCACTGTGTCTCTGATCCTTCTGTATATTATTTTATTATCTTTCCTTCTCCTTGGTTACTTTGAGCATGTAAATAGTAGGAATAAATTTAGTGGTATTTCCAACCTTTTTGTCTTCTTTTTCTTCTTCACATCCGTGTCGCCTTTGTCTTTTCCCTATTGACTAGCTGTGGTGCGATCCGACCAAAGTCCTGGGTGAATCGGGTGAGTCAGGGATCCTGTTAGGTCGCGGTAATACACCACCGCTCGGTCATCATAACATCTAAACCGCGATCTGTAACAATTGGTTGTCAGGAGTTGGATTCGGACCTGGGACTAAATTTGTTAGGCCCAAATTTTGGAACACCAATTGTGTTATATCAGTAACAATTGGTGTCTGGGAGTGAGATTCGGGGCCCGAACCAATTTTTTTTTTTTTTTAAACATCTAGAAAAAATTTGGTCAAAATTTGGAGCGGCCGAAATTTGTTTTGTTTTATAAAACCCGAATTTTGAAATCGCGCCATGGCTGGTCAAGGCGATCGAATGCCGGTGGGTGAGCTAGAGGAGGGGTTAGGAGTAACCCAGGATCAAATGGAGGGGAGCAATGAGGAGGCGGTTGAGGGGGTATCAGGCGCACATAATGGCGCCCTCGCGCACGAGGTTACGGGCGCGCAAAATGGCGCCTCGCACATGGCCACGACGCCCGCGACCGTAGCAGTGACGCTGGTGGATTCGAACCTTTTTTCCTGCAAATGAGGGCCCTTATGGGACAAATTGGAGATTTGAACAACAGTATAGAGGCTCAGAGTGAGCGATTGGAGGGCCAAATGGGGGTAATGGGGAACCGGATGGATGCTCATAGTGAGCGAATGAGGGCTAACAGTGAACGGTTGAGTAACCAAATTGAAGCAACAACGAACGGAATGAGGGCCGATAGGGAGGAAAGGGAGCAGAGGGACAAAGACCGCAAGTTGGGCGAAAGGGTCCCAGGGGTGCACGAGGAGGTAAAGCGGGTCGAAAAGCGCTGGTTGAGCGAAGCGGAGGAAAGCACGGGTACAATGACGGGGGTAGAAATCGCGACCCGGGGTTTGGAAAAGCCGGCGACCGATGAGGTAGAGGGAATTTTATTAAAGCCAACGGTCATCGAGGTGAACAAAGAAATTATGGGTATAGTTGAAATTGGAGAGACCGGGGACTTAAAGTTAAAAGAGCAACAATCGGAGGAAGGAATGGAAATTGCTCAAAGTCTAAATGCACATCCTGATGCTGTACTCGCTAATCCAAATGGAAGTTTGCAGGTTTTGGTGCAGGGAGGAAGAAGAACCCCGAAGGTGAGACGTGCTGTGTATTGTGCGGGGAGATTTTGTAAGAGGATGGTTAGCGACAAAAGAATTTTCGCGCGCTTGGGATCGAGGAAGCATCCGGGCGTTGGTGAAGGGTCCCGTGTGAGTGGAAATGGCACGCGTGGGAGGAAAAAGTGTGCGTCGGCGAGTGGGTGTGTTATAAAGTGTGGGAGTGAAACCGAGTGCGAGCGAGAATGCACGTCGGGGTGTACGGAGTGTGACACAGGGAGTGAGAGCAATAAAAAGTGTGCGTCAAGGGGTGAGCGTGTTACGAAGCGCGAGTGTGAAACCGAGTGCGAGCGAGAATGTACGTCGGGGTGTACGGAGTGTGACACGGAGAGTAAGGTGGTGGTGGAACGTGTGCGAGGAAGCACACCTGAGTTGGTCATGGCGCGAGTGTGGGAGAGCCCAGGTGAGCGCGTTAGTGGGTGGATGCAAGAGTGCACGCCCATGGTGAGTGTTACGGAGGACGTAACGGAGGAGAGGTGTGGACCAAAGTGTGCGCAAGAGTGGGCGCGAGATGTGTGGTGTGTAACAGGGAGAGCGTTGGTGGAATGTACGGACGGCGTTGGAACGCCAGGTTTTGTGAGGGTGAAAGGGGTAGCGTATGCTTGTAAGCATGCAAGTAAAGCATCGACGGTAACCGGGTTAGCGGTTAGGGCGACGGATAGCCGATGCGAGCACTCGGTGCGAGGGGTGCTTTGTTGGGTGCGAGGCCCGGCGCGGGTCGATGCTGCGTCGCTTCTCTTCGAAGCGTCGTTGCCGATTCGGGCTTGGCCCCGCCCCGCACGGTCGAGTCCGGGCTTTGTCGGGCGAGGCGACCGGTCCGGTTCGAGGGCGAGTGGGAGGAAGCGGAACGGTGCCCCCTCGTGGGGACGGGGTTCCGACCGGGGGAGATTGAGCCATCGGGCCCGGGACCGCAAGGTGCCGCGCCGAGATGGTGCGTGGAGCCTCGGTCCAACCAAACCACCTCCCTTGAACCAAAAGCCGGACGGATTCAACCTGCAGGCAACCAAACCACCCGAATTCATTGCTCGGCTTTACGAAGCCGAGTTTAATGATGTCATGACGCACCGAGGCTAGGATATAGCGGACTGTGATGATGATGGTAGTGATTTGATACGAAATTTATAATAGTGGGTAGAATTGGCAGTGAATGGAAAATTTTTGAATTGGTTGAATTTGGACGAACAAAATTTATAGTGAGAGACCCCCGATGTGGTGGGATGGCAAATCCACCATCCCTCACAGTGGGGCAAATGCGCTATAGTTTATGGGGTGGCTATGACAACCGAGCCAGGGAGGGCTTGGTTATATTGTAGGGATCTAGCGAAGATGACATTAGGTAACGTTAAGGTTTAGATAGTGACTGATACCTGTAGTGGGGACGCAGGTAGTTTAGTGTGGTTGATAATGACGTGGGAGCGCAATAGTTTAAAGGGACGACTGGGAAGCGCAAGTTTCAGAAGGGAGTAGTTAGCTGAGATGATGCCGTGTGTGTGAAGATTGAACAGGTGAGAATTGAACAGGTGTGATTGCACAGGTGTGCAACTGAACAGGTGTGTGGAGCAGTGTATGAGTGAGTAGTGGTGATGTGTGTTGTGTTGACCAACTGGTCCAGGAAGAGGAGGAGGGTGCAGGTGGCACCAGGTGATTGCACAGGTGTGCAACAAACAGGTGTATGTGGCTGTGTGGAATAAATGGAGTCTTGGAATGGATGGTCGTGGAGTGAGTATGGTGGAAATTGTGGAGTGGAGTGGATGGTGCGAAGGTGTGAATGGGGGAAGAGTGGACCCCCATCACGGATACCCGGGGGCGGGTAGTGTAAGTGTTAGGTAGAGGGTATAGGTAAATTGTGGTTGGATATTGGCATCTGTGGTGCAGGTGAAAGAATGGTCTTTGGATGGGTGCATTAGTGTTGTGGAAATGGCTGGGCGTGTAGCCTGTTAGTGTGTGTAGTTGGTTTGGGCACTCCACCACTGTGAGGATGTCGGCCAGGTGAGGCCGCAGGTGGGCTCTGGGAGCCGGTAGTTGTGGATGGGGCCCGAGGATCCGGAGGACGGACCCGGGTAGCCCAGTGCCAGAGGGCACCAGGGGGTGACAGAGCCAGGAGAGGGCCTGCCCCAGTTAGTTAGGTTAGGGTGAGGAGCTAGGTAAGCTCGGGTGGCAACTGCAGTGGTGGAGGTGTGCAGGTGGGTAGACCTGCTGGGAGAGCTACACGTCGCAGCCCAGAAATTGTGCGAGGCACCAGGAGATGAATCGGGGGAGTGAGACCCCAAATTGAGAAGCACCACAGTTTGGTCAATGGGAATTGGTTTTTAGAACCCGTAGTGTAAGTTGGCCAATGGATTGGCAGGGAAAGACCCCGGGTAGTGTAAAGTGTGTTAATGTCATTTAGAAAGTAGTTAGGATGAAGTCTCCTCGCACCATCTGCATCCACTCACCTGAGGTGACAGGTACTCCGCACCATGCCATGTTTAATTATTTTTGATGCAAATGTTTTGGAATGTGAGACGCATCATGACGTGGGTGTGACATTGTGCTTTGATGTTCCATCTCTGCCACCTTATGAGGATTGATGATGAATTTGGTGATGGCAAATTTTGAAGTAGAGGGATTGTGGAGACGAATTTGGAATAGGGGAAATATGGGGAAGACGTGACGGTAGTGACAAATTTGAAAATGTGTAGATTTTTGTACATATGGGGTAAGGGCAAGGGTAGGGTAGGTGACAGGGGGGTGACGTACGGTAGGGACGAGCTTTCTCACTTCGCCCTCCGTACGCATTTCGCCTTGCATTGCCTTATTGATGTGTACCCTTGTGACCTTACCCCTCGCTCAATTGTCTTTCCCCTTTTGTCTCCCACATGACCTGTGCGCCACTGGGTGCCGAGGGGAGCGTGCGTGGGTCGGCCATTGTGCGCCCGAAATTCCCAGAACCAGCTGTCTGCATCGATGCACCACATTATGGACCACATGTCTGTGGCCGAGCACCACTTATGGACCCCATGGGTTGGGGCATGGCCCCTCTGCTGGAACCGGCCATGAGGGCCCGAAATCTTGCTGGCGGACCTTGGCCACAGGGCACCGATGCCCCACAGGTGAACCACACATAGTCGGCCCCTGTGGGCCATAAATAAAATAAAAACGGACACGTTAGGTGCATTCTTTTATTGCAAATAGGCCGCCAGCAAGGGAAGATGACAACACCAGGAAAATAATAATAACCAGCAGAGGGAGCCGAAGAGCAAGAGATCACCTGCAGGGTTAGGGGTTGTTGATTTTATTTTTATGGAACACTGATGAACTATGGTGACTGCACCGATTGGTGCTTGGGTGTGTATTGGTGCGTTTTTGGGTGCTTTAATGGTGCGTCGATGCAGAGCAGACTGTCTCCCCCCCAGAAAGAACAATCACAGGTCCTGGGTTAGTTTTGTAAATAAAAATAGCGTCATTGTAAATAATGCTTCCCACCGTCAGTGTATAGTTTGAAGACCATTCCGCAATTCGGTTAACTGTGGGCGTAAGTCTGTTAGGCAGGGTGCAATGGAGCAGCGGGACACATTTATTTATGTTTTAAAACTGTTGCACTCAGGGTCAGGTTAAAAGAAGAGGGAACTACACCTACGTGCCACACTAAGGTAAAAGTTATAGGCCCGGGACGTGCCTAAGGGGAGGAGGGTGCAGTGTTGTGGATATGAGAATGTTTTTTTAATTTTATTGTTGTGGTAAAATGTTGTTGTAAAAGGTTGTTGTAAAATATCACCCCTCCTCCCTCCGTTTGTGGTTGTATAAAGGTCAAAGGGCGTTCCCGTAGTTAGTCCATAAAACATACATGCAGGACACGATATATCTTTTTTGACAGTTATATCCTTATTATGTGTATTAGTGTAAGGCTGTGTCTTCCATTAATTGAAATACTCCATTGCACCAGTGAAAGAGATAGATTCCCTTCATTCCCACTCCCAACACTTCCATTCCCCCCTTTCCGTCAATTGCAATTCGCATTGCCAACTGCATGTTGGGCGGTTTTCCCTTCATCCGCCATTGACCACGAGGCAGGGTTGGGGGAAGGAAGGCGGGTCCCCACCTCGTCAGAGAGGGGAGGAGTGAGCCAGCCCCACTCGACCAACCATGAACAAGGGGTTTGGCTTGAGAGGGCGGGGAGAGAACGTTTGGGGGAGGTTCGAAAAGGTTAAGGGGCGGGGCCTATATAACCCACGGCGGGGGTGTTCCCAGAAGAGATGCACTTGGAGTCGGTTGCCAGAGGAGTGGTCGTCAGAGGAGGGTCAGTGGTTGCGTTGGTTGCGGTGGTAAAAAGTCGGTGGTGAGAAGTGGTGGCGTCGAGTGGTCAGTGGTTGCGTTGGTTGCGTTGAGTTGTCGATGGTGAGGAGACACCAGGGCCAAGAGAGAGAAGGTGCCAAGGGCCATTACCAGCAGTTGCGCCAGAGACGGCAGACGCGCCCTGAGCTGAGCCAGAGAAGCAGCTGTGGCTCCACAAGCAGCGTTGACTCCACCAGGCAGCTTCAACCCGTTACCCCGCGGGGACCAAATAGCGGTGGCATCGGTGGCCGTCGAGGTCCAGCCGACGTACCGTGCGGGATCAAGCCCGAACCATCTGCCCCAGCTGAACCTTCCCATTCCTCCTTCCAACATTCATTCCCTTCCATCCTTCTTGTATACGTGTTTGTTTTGTTTGTTCTGTCCCTGGGTATTTAATTAAGTCTGTAGGTAAGCTAATAATTGCACTGTGTCTCTGATCCTTCTGTATATTATTTTATTATCTTTCCTTCTCCTTGGTTACTTTGAGCATGTAAATAGTAGGAATAAATTTAGTGGTATTTCCAACCTTTTTGTCTTCTTTTTCTTCTTCACATCCGTGTCGCCTTTGTCTTTTCCCTATTGACTAGCTGTGGTGCGATCCGGCCAAAGTCCTGGGTGAATCGGGTGAGTCAGGGATCCTGTTAGGTCGCGGTAATACACCACCGCTCGGTCATCATAACATCTAAACCGCGATCTGTAACAATATTAATTGTGCTAAAAAATGGGAGGCACTGGAGGTACGATCGGGTTTTCTCCTATTGGGTTTCCTACTATTTTTACGGTCGGGTCTTGATGCACTTCGTCATCATTCACACAAGGAGGACACAGAACAGTTTTACTTTTACTTTTTTGTTGAGGAGGATTATACTTTTCCTCCATTGCATTGTGTAGTCAGGTTCACAATGTTAACAAATATAATTTCGTTCAAAAATTTGGGAGATTAGCAAACCTGTACATTTTTGGAATCATCAGAGCATGGAGAATCCGAAAATCAATGTTGGCATTTGCAGACACCTGCATAGCCGCCATTTTGGATTTTCAAAATGGCCACCATAAAATACATATTTTGCGCTATCTAGGCTTCAAGTCAACTTAGAAACTTAATTAAATATGCTAATCCTATGTTTTCTGGGTCAAGGAATCCAATAAAGGCCTCAAAAATAGTGCTCAGGATAATAGAAAAGCAACAAACAAAGGTAATTGAAAACCATTGTCTTTATATTTGTGATACAATTGTATTACATAATACATGATACATCAAGTACTTTGAAGTTATAGGTATGGGTTTATAAAGCAAGAAAGCAGCCTTGTTAGTATCAGATTGAACTATAAGTCCTATAGCAGAATCTACGAGGTCTATACCGTTCAGGAATATGCTTTTACAGATCTTCATCACTGTCCTGCGTGTCATTTTCGCAAACGTGTCTACTCAAATGCCAATATTAATTTTTGGATTCCTCATGCTCTGAATATTCCAAAAATGTAGTTTTGCTAATCTCCAAAAAATTTGAATGAAAAAAACATAGTGAACCTGACTAGTGGGGGCAAGTCTCGGGTAAGGGCTGGGGATGTACATTCTCATGCGCCAGCAGTTCGTACCCGTTGCTGGTCATAGTTTTTCATCTGAGGCAGTAGTTGGGGTAGTTTGTTCGTCAGTGTTGAGAGGTAGAGGGGGCACAGTATTGTCCGGAGAGACTGTCTGATCGGTCACAGAGGGTGGAATTTGGGGACTGAAGCGTTTTAAATGTCCGAACTTTCCACACGTGAAGCATTTTAATGTCTCAGGTGACGCATATACTTGGTAGTTGTGATCTTTTATTCGGAATTTCAATACCACATGTAATACTTTATCCACGTTGGATGTGGGAAGTACGATGTATTCTGCTGCTGGAAAGACATGACGTGCTTCACCTGTTCACTCCGACAACCCAGCGGCAGCATCTTGATCTGGGACACGACGGTGCCATACCGCGATAGCTCCGCAAAACGCGTGGGGAAAGCAAAACGAAGTGTCCATTGTCCGTGGGCAGACCAGCCGCGACAACCTCATGAGTCATGTACGACTACGGGGCTTTCCTCGGCTAAAAAAAACGACGCTACGTTTATTCATTCGTGAAGTTGCATGGATCTTTTCCATACCAATGATATTACCAATAGCAATAACAATGTGTTCCACACTAACCTCATCCGGAGGAACACACACCACGCCATGCTTCCGAGTGAGAGCTTCGAAAGCCGCATACAGGGAACGTGTCGACATTTTACTAATTCAAAATTACCCGGACTAAGCCAAGCGGGGGTCGGGGGAAAAGGGAGGGAGTCGGGTACAGCTTTCTGTAAAAAGCATGGGGAATAAACCGCAAAAAACACCACTCGGCATGTACCAGCAAGAGCAAACAAACGCGGTAAAACACACCTCTCAATGAGGAAAAGGGCGAGAAACCACAGCACTCACCCCCACTGCCGATGGAATACCACTCACCCCCACTGCACTATCTCACATAAAGGCGTGGTCTGAGAGGACGTTGAGACGTGGTCGCCCCTGCTGGACGTTGGTGAGTCGTGCGTGGGTGTGGCAATCATGGCGGCTGTGTGTGAGAAGCTGTGAGTACTGTGTTGTGTTCGTGTCTTTCCTATCCCCATTTCACTCTCTTTGTGTCCTTGTACGTGTTTGTGAAGTTTTCCCCGTGTTTCCCTTCCTTCTTGAGAAGAGAGAGAACAAGTCAGAAGCCCTCGATGGTTCACGAGCGAGCGGTATTCAATGACAAAGGACGGACTTGTGGCGGACACGAAAGCTCACTGGCGTGAGGGCATCATTCCACGCACCAAGTGGGCGGCGGCCACGCCCGAGGAGTAGGCGTGGCCGCGGGATATACACCGGGCGCACAGCCCGGAGCGCGCCAGTGCTACAGTTGAGCTCTTATAATAAAGACTCTTGAACTTACCGCGTTGTCCGCTTCCTCCTTGTTATACAAGTAAGCGGGTGTAGCACCGCGCTTTATTGGTGACCCTCCGACGTTGGATCAGCCGTCGCTGACCGACCGGATACGCCATCGCAATGGCAAACAACGTGGTTACGATCAAACTCCCCGAGTTCTGGGAGGCGCAAGCTGAAGTATGGTTCCTGCAGGCAGAAGCCCAGTTCCAACTTCGAGGCATCACGGTGGACGAGACCATGTACTGCCATGTGGTCGCCTCCCTCGGGCCCGACACAGCCGCCCGCGTCGTGTCCGTCCTGAGGAACCCACCGGCCGACGGCAGGTACGAGGCGATCAAGTGTCTCCTCCTCGCCACGTTCGGCCTCACGGTGGACGCCCGGGCCGACCGCCTCCTGGACCTCCCCGAGCTCGGTGACACGCGACCGTCGGTCCGCGTGGACCATATGCTGTCGTTGATGGGCGACGAAACCCCGAACGCTCTATTCCAGGCGTTATTTCGACGGCAGCTGCCGGCACGAGTCCGCCTCGCGTTGGCCGGTTCTGCGACGACGGAACCCCGAGCTTTCGCTGCCGAGGCCGACAGGTTCTTCGCGGCTTTGGACACCCAGGCGAGTTTTGTCGTGGCTCTCGGGGCTGACCCTGATGCTGATGCACCACACCTCGTGGATCTCGAGGCTGATGCGCACTTCGTGTCCGCTGCCACGCCCCACCCACCACCGCCGCCGCGGAGAAAACCGCGGCCTCCGCCACCTTCGCCGCAAACCTGGTGTTTTTTCCATGCCAAGTTCGGCCACGAGGCTCGGCAATGTCGCCCGCCGTGCTCATTCGGCAGGTCGGGAAACGTGTGGGCCGGCCCTCGGTAGTGGCACTGAGCGCCGGCCGTTCAAACAGCCTACTGTTCATCACGACACCTTATCCGGGCGCCGTTACCTGTGCGACACGGGAGCGCAGGTGAGTGTCGTTCCCGCCGGTACGTCCGACAAGCAGTCCGCCGAGCAGCTTGCTGAGCGGTTCGGTTCCGGCCAGGTTCATCTGTACGCTTCCGGCAGCGAACTAATTCACCCGCCTCCTCGCTGGTTTCCCGGCCCTCACGCGGCCCACCTTCTCGGCGGGGGCCGTCAAGCACAGGCTGGAACACCACATCCCCACCGCCGGGCCACCGGTCTACGCCCGGGCACGCCGCCTCGAGCCGACGAAGCTCGCGGTACCTAAAGCGGAGTTCGCTACGCTGGAGCGGCTCGGCATCGTGCGGCGCTCCGAGAGTGCTTGGGCATCGCCGCTTCACATCGTGCCAAAGCCCGGCGGGGGATGGCGACCGTGCGGGGACTACCGGAGCCTCAACGACGCCACCACCCCCGACCGCTACCCCGTCCCCCACATTCAGGACTTCTCCGCCCGGTTGGCAGGCATGTCCTTCTTTTCGAAGGTGGACCTCATACGCGGCTACCATCAGGTCCCCGTCAGGCCGGAGGACATCCCGAAGACGGCGGTCATCACGCCATTCGGACTTTTCGAATTTCTTCGGATGCCCTTCGGTTTGAATAATGCGGCTCAGGCGTTCCAGCGACTAATGGACAGCGTCTTGCGTGACTTGAATTTTGTGTACGTCTACCTGGACGACATCCTCGTCGCCAGCGCGTCCCGCGAAGAGCACCTACACCATCTCCGCACGCTCTTCGAACGTCTGGGCCAGCATGGCCTCATCGTGAACCCCGCCAAGTGCCGGTTCGGCGTCGCCGACATCGACTTTTTGGGGCACCGCATCACCTGGCACGGGGCCGTCCCCCTACCGGCCAATGTGGAGGCGGTGAAGGGGTTTCCGCGCCCCCGCACGATCAAGGGGCTCCAGGAGTTCCTGGGCATGGTAAACTTTTACAATCGGTTCCTGCCCCGCATCGCCCAGCTCCTGCGCCCCTTGCACGAGGCCCTCCGGGGCAGGCCGGGCAAAGGTGACGTTACCTGGACTGAGCAGATGGACGCGGCGTTCGCGGGCGCGAAGCTCGCCTTGGCTAACGCCACCATGCTCACGCACCCGGCGCCCGATGCACCGATCGCCCTCACCACCGATGCCTCGGACTACGCGGTGGGTGCGGTGCACGAGCAATGGGTGCGTGGTGCTTGGCAACCGCTGGCGTTCTTCAGCCGGCAGCTTCGCCCGCCCAAACACCACTATAGTACCTTCGACCGCGAGTTGCTCGGGCTTCACCTGGCGGTCAGGCACTTCCGCCATCTGCTCGAGGGCCGTGCGTTCACGGCCTTCGTCGACCACAAGCCACTGGTCTTCGCGATGGGCAAGGTCGCCGAGCCGTGGTCGGCCCGGCAGCAGCGTCACCTCTCGGCCGTGTCCGAGTACACGACGGACATCCGGCACGTCGCGGGGAAGGACAACCCGGTGGCGGATTGCCTTTCCCGGTCCGTCGCCCACGCAGTCCACCTTGGCATCGACTATGCCCAGATGGCGGCGGATCAGGCCGCCGACCCCGGCGTCCAGGCCTTGCGGACCGCCGTCACGGGCCTCCGCGTCACCGAGGTGCCGTTCGACGGCGCGGGCACGGTCCTCTTGTGCGACGTCTCCCTCGGGCGGCCTCGCCCCATCGTGCCCGCGGGCTGGCAGCGCCAGGTTTTTGACGCCATCCACGGCCTGTCCCACCCGGGCACGAAGGCCTCCCAGAGGTTGGTCGCCGACAAGTTTGTCTGGCATGGCCTCCGGAAGGCCGTCCGCGGCTGGACCAGGACGTGCCTCGCGTGCCAGCGCGCGAAGGTGCACCGGCACGCCCAGGCCCCATTGGCCCCGTTCACGGTGCCGGAACGTAGGTTCGACCACGTGCACGTGGACCTGGTGGGACCTCTGCCCCCCTCGCGGGGTTTCACCCATGTCCTGACAATGATGGACCGCACCACCCGGTGGCCGGAGGCCGTGCCTTTGGCGGCGACGATGGCGGCGGACGTCGCGCAGGCGTTCATCGCCACCTGGGTCGCCCGGTTCGATGCCCCATCGGACATCTCGTCCGACCGCGGCCCCCAGTTCACCTCGGAGCTCTGGGGGGGCGGTCGCGCGGGGGCTCGGGGTCCAGCTGCACTGAACCACGGCCTACCACCCCCAGGCCAACGGCCTGTGCGAGCGGTTCCACCGCTTGTTGAAGGCCGCGCTCCGGGCCACCCTCCGCGACGGCGGCTGGGTCGACAGGCTCCCCTGGGTCCTGCTGGGCCTCCGGACGGCGCCCAAGGACGACCTGCGCGCATCCGCAGGGGAGTTGGTCTTCGGACAACCGCTGCGGGTGCCGGGCGAGTTCCTCCCCGACCCCACGGCACCATGGTCCGTGGCGCAGGAGCGCTCCGCGCTGCAGGAGACAGCCCGGAGGTTCGCCCCGGTGCCGACGGCGCACCACGCGCACCCGCCTACGCACGTCGCCCCGGAGCTTCGCACCGCGGAGTACGTCTTCATCCGGCACGACGCCCACCGGACACCACTGCGGCCCCCGTACGACGGGCCTTTCCGCATGCTGGAGACCGGGGTGAAACATTTCACCTTGGACATCGGCGGTACTCCCGACCGCGTCTCGGTGGATCGCCTCAAGCCGGCCCACCTCGACGTGGACCACCCACCGCCGGTGGCTCGGCCCCTGCGTCGGGGCCGCCTCCCTGCGGGTGGACCCCCGGCACCGCCCAGGCCCGCCGGCACGCCACCCCCCGGTCCTGCACCCATCCCGGGTGCAGCCGGAGGCATCCCAGCTGGCATCCCTGCACCCCGGACGCCGCCGGTCGCCAGAGGGCGCTTCGGCCGGGTCATCCGTTTGCCCCGCAAACTGGCCCTCCAGGTGCGCGGGAATTCTGGGGGGGGGGGGGGGCGCGTGTGGCGGACACGAAAGCTCACTGGCGTGAGGGCATCATTCCGCGCACCAAGTGGGCGGCGGCCACACCCGAGGGGTAGGCGTGGCCACGGGATATACACCGGGCGCGCAGCCCAGAGCGCGCCAGTGCTACAGTTGAGCTCTTATAATAAAGACTCTTGAACTTACTGCGTTGTCCGCTTCCTCCTTGTTATACAAGTAAGCGCGCATAGCACCGCGCTTTCGACTATAAGTATAACCGAAACAGACAGGCCAGGCCTGAAAATGTCAAAACGAAGGTTACTGACCTTGAAATGAGATAGAAAATAATGCATAATCAGTTATGAGGTTAGTTAGCTACACAATACCGAAAATTCGGTGAAAAATGAAATGAAAAATAAACACTTAAATAAATAAATAAAATGAAAAAAATAATAAAAATGAAAAATCGAGCTCCGTGGGGCCTAACACATGACATTGGCCTAACCATATACCGAAACCCCTGTCAGATTCCACCAACTCCCTCAGATAAGATGTAGCTTGAAATCGATTACCCCCTAAAAATACATCTTTTTCGGGTGTGGCTCCGCCCACAATGGGTGCAATACGCCCACTCTAGGCAGGACACAACTAGATCATGATATGAACCTCCCACCCAAGTTTCATCAAGATCGGATGATATCATCGGGTAGTTATGCTGCGGACAGACAGACAGACACAGACACATGACGAATATAGTGGTCACTTGATAACTCGTGAACCAAAAAGAGAACGCACATGGTAAGTGCTTCGTGGGTTCTTCTTGAAACCCTTGGTTTCCAGGCCTGCGTTTCATCTGCCATGTTTTATAGCCTTGTATGCCACTCATCGGTGGTTTATCTTCCTCATTATACCTCTTCTTTTTTTTCTTTCCCTTTTTCATTTTCCTCCACTTGCTGGTTGCGTGTGGCAGGTTTCTTTTGTTTAACTTAAACTTTCCTTGTTTTGCTTTAAGCTATGGCAAACGAACGTTTGCACAATAGTGTGAACGAGTCACTCACTCGCAAGAACGGAGTGACGATTGCGATTGTGACGATTGTTAGTGTTGTTAATGTGGTGACGGTCGTTGGAATTGAAAATGTTCTCGCCGCTTCAAAAATGAACCAACGTATTAAAGCGCGGCGTTACGCGCGCTGCTTGCGAGCAAGGAGGAAGCGGACAAGCGGTAACTTATAAACGTCTTTATTGTAGGAGCTCACTGTAACACTGGCCCGCTCCAGGCTGGGCGCCCGGTGTATATCATGAGACCACGCCTACCCCTCGGGCATGGCCACCGCCCACTTGGTGCGCGGGATGATGTCACCACGCCAGTGGGCTTTTGTGTCCGCCACACGCGCACCCCAGAATTCCCGCGCACCTGGAGGGCCAGTTTGCGGGGCAGACGAATGACCCGGCCGAAGCGCCCCCTGGCGATCGGCGGCGTCCGGGGTGCAGGGATGCCAGGTGGGATGCCCCTGGCTGCCCCTGGGATGGGTGCAGGACCGGGGGGCGGCGTGGCGGCGGGGCTGGGCGGTGCCGGGGGTCCGCACGCAGGAGGGCGGCCCCGACGTGGGGGTCGGGCCACTGGCGGTGGATGGTCCACATCGAGGTGGGCCGGCTTGAGGCGGTCTACCGAAACGCGGTCAGGAGTACCGCCGATGTCCAGGGTGAAGTGCTTCGCCCCGGTCTCCAGCACGCGGAAAGGCCCGTCGTACGGGGGCCGCAGTGGTGTCCGATGGGCATCGTGGCGGACGAAGACGTACTCCGCCGCGCGAAGCTCCGGGGCGACGTGCGTCGGTGGGTGCCCGTGGCATGCCGTTGGCACCGGGGCGAACCTCTGGGCAGTATCTTGCAGAGCGGAGCGACCATGGTGCCGTGGAGTCGGGGAGGAATTCCCCAGGCACCCGCAGCGGTTGCCCGAAGACCAACTCCGCCGCGGATGCGCGCAGGTCCTCCTTGGGCGCCGTCCGGAGGCCCAGCAGGACCCAGGGGAGCCTGTCGACCCAGCCGCCGTCGCGGAGGGTGGCCCGGAGCGCGGCCTTCAATGAGCGGTGAAATCGCTCACACAGGCCATTAGCCTGGGGGTGGTAGGCCGTGGTTCGGTGCAGCCGGACCCCGAGCCCCTGCGCAACCGCCCCCCAGAGCTCCGAGGTGAACTGGGGGCCGCGGTCGGATGAGATGTCTGAGGGGGCGCCGAACCGGGCGACCCAGGTGGCGATGAAAGCCTGCGCGACATCGGCCGCCGTTGTCGACGCCAAGGGCACGGCCTCCGGCCACCGGGTGGTGCGGTCCACCATGGTGAGGACGTAGGTGAAACCCCGCGAGGGGGGCAGAGGTCCCACCAGGTCCACGTGGACGTGGTCAAACCGGCGTTCCGGCACCGTGAACGGGGCCAACGGGGCCTGGGTGTGCCGGTGCACCTTGGCGCGCTGGCACGCGAGGTACGTCCTGGCCCAGCCGCGGACGGCCTTCCGGAGGCCATGCCAGAGGAACTTGTCGGCGATCAGCCTTTGGGAGGCCCTCGCGCCTGGGTGGGACAGGCCGTGGATGGCGTCAAACACCTGGCGCTGCCAGCCCGCGGGCACGATGGGGCGAGGACGCCCGAGGGAGACGTCGCACAAGAGGGCCACGCCCGCGCCGTCGAACGGCACCTCGGTGATGCGGAGGCCCGTGACGGCGGTCCGCAAGGCCTGGACGTCGGGGTCAGCGGCCTGGTCCGCTGCCATCCGGGCATAGTCGATGCCGAGGTGGACTGCGTGGGCGACGGCCCGGGAAAGGCAATCCGCCACCGGGTTGTCCTTCCCCGCGACGTGCTGGATGTCCGTCGTGTACTCGGACACGGCCGAGAGGTGACGCTGCTGCCGGGCCGACCACGGCTCGGTGACCTTGCCTATCGCGAAGATCAGCGGCTTGTGGTCGACGAAGGCAGTGAACGCACGGCCCTCGAGCAGATGGCGGAAGTGCCTGACCGCCAAGTGAAGTCCGAGCAACTCGCGGTCGAAGGTACTGTAACGGCGTTCGGGCGGGCGAAGCTGCCGGCTAAAGAACGCCAGCGGTTGCCAAGCTCCACGCACCCATTGCTCGTGCACCGCGCCCACCGCGTAGTCCGAGGCATCGGTGGTGAGGGCGATCGGTGCATCGGGCGCCGGGTGCGCGAGCATGGTGGCGTTAGCCAAGGCGAGCTTCGCGCCCGTGAACGCCGTGTCCATCTGCTCGGTCCAGGTAACGTCGCCTTTGCCCGGCTTACCTCGGAGAGCTTCGTGCAGGGGGCGCAGGAGCTGGGCGATACGGGGCAGGAACCGATGGTAAAAGTTCACCATGCCCAGGAACTCCTGCAGCCCTCTGATCGTGCGGGGGCACGGAAACCCCTTCACCGCCTCCACCTTGGCCGGCAGGGGGACGGCTCCGTGCCTGGTGACACGGTGCCCCAGAAAATCGATTGTGGCGGCGCCGAACCGGCACTTTGCGGGGTTCACAATCAGGCCATGCTGGCCCAGGCGTTCGAAGAGCGTGCGGAGGTGGCGTAGGTGCTCTTCGCGGGTCGCGCTGGCGACGAGGATATCGTCCAGGTAGACGTAGACAAAATCCAAGTCGCGCAGGATGCTGTCCATCAGTCGCTGGAACGCCTGAGCCGCATTCTTCAGACCGAAGGGCATGCGCCGGAACTCGAAGAGTCCGAATGGCGTGATGATCGCCGTCTTCGGGACGTCCTCCGGCCTGACGGGGACCTGATGGTAGCCGCGTATGAGGTCCACCTTCGAGAAGAAGGACCTGCCCGCCAAACGGGCGGAAAAGTCCTGAATGTGGGGGACGGGGTAGCGGTCGGGAGTCGTGGCGTCATTGAGACGGCGATAGTCCCCGCACGGTCGCCATCCCCCGCCGGGCTTCGGCACGATGTGCAGCGGCGACGCCCAAGCGCTCCCTGAGCGCCGAACGATGCCGAGTCGCTCCAGGGTAGCGAACGCCGCTTTTGCCACCGCCAGCTTCGTCGGCTCGAGGCGGCGTGCCCGGGCATAGACCGGTGGCCCGACGGTGGGGATGTGATGGGCCACCCCATGCTTGACGGCCCCCGCCGAGAAGGTGGGCCGCGTGAGGGCCGGGAAGCCGGCGAGGAGGCGGGTGAATGCGTCCGCTGCCGGAAGCGTACAGACCAACGTGGCCGGAACCGAACCGTTCGGCAAGCCGCTTGGCAAGCCGCTCGTTGAGCTGGGCAACGCACAAGCGAGCGAGCTGAACGTCTCGGCCTGGACAAGACGTCTGCGCTTGACGTCGACCAGGAGCCCATTAGCGCACAGGAAGTCCACGCCAAGCAGTGCCATGGGCACGTCGGCGGTGACGAACGTCCATCGGAAAACCTGCCCTCCAAACCGCAGAGAGAGGCAGCGTTTTCCGTACGTACGGATGGGCGTCCCGTTCGCGGCAAGCAGCGCGGGGCCCCCACCCGCGGCGTGCTTGTCTGACGTGCCAGCGGGAATGACACTCACCTGCGCTCCCGTGTCGCACAGGTAACGGCGCCCGGAGAAGGTGTCCGTTATGAACAGCAGGCTGCTCGAATGGCCGGCGCTCATCGCCACTATTGAGCGCCGGCCCGGGCGTTTCCCGACCTGTTGAAGGAGCATGGCGGATGACACTGCCGAGCTTCGTGGCCGAACTTGGCGTGGAACCAGCACCAGGTGGTGGAGCTGGAGGAGCGCGGCTGGCTCCGCCAGGCCGGTGGAGTTGGCGGGTTTCCCCGCGGTGGCGGTTTTCTCCGCGGCGGTGGGCGGGGCGTGGCGGCGTTCACGAGGTGCGTATACGCATGCTGCGTATGCTGTAGAAGCTGATGCTGTGGAACATGCTGCGTATGCTGTAGAAGCTGATGCTGTGGAACAGCAGCATCAGCAGCATCAGCAGCATCAGCCTCGAGGGCCGTGACGGCCACGCCGACTCTCGCCCGCGTGTCCGAAGCGGCGAAGTACCTGTCCGCCTCGGCTGCCAATGCTCGGGGTTCCGTTAGCCCGGTCCCGGCCAACGCGAGGCGAACCTGCGCTGGAAGTTGGCGCCGGAAAAGCGCCCGGAATAGAGAACCAGGGGCTTCGTCGCCCAACAGTGACAGCATATGGTCCATTCGGACCGACGGGCGCGTGTCACCGAGCTCGGGGAGATCCAGGAGGCGGTCGGCCCGTGCGTCGTCCATGAGGCCGAACGTGGCTAGGAGTAGCCGCTTGAGTGCCTCGTACTTGTGGCCGTCCGGTGGGTGGCGAAGGACGGACACAACTCGAGCGGCCGTGCCGGGCCCGAGGGAGGCGACGACGTGGCAATAGCGCGTGTCATCGCCGGTGAGGCGCCGAAGCTGAAATTGGGCTTCGGCCTGGACGAACCAGACTTCGGCCTGAGCCTCCCAAAATTCCGGAAGTTTGACGAAGTTGGCCATGGCAATGGCGTCGCGTGTGGAAGGATCGCTCCGGCAGATCCAACGTCGAGGGGGTCACCAGTAAAGCGCGGCGTTACGCGCGCTGCTTGCGAGCAAGGAGGAAGCGGACAAGCGGTAACTTATAAACGTCTTTATTGTAGGAGCTCACTGTAACACTGGCCCGCTCCGGGCTGGGCGTCCGGTGTATATCATGAGGCCACGCCTACCCCTCGGGCGTGGCCACCGCCCACTTGGTGCGCGGGATGATGTCACCACGCCAGTGGGCTTTTGTGTCCGCCACAGTATCGTGGTTTTCCTGTCAGAAGAGCGACACGTGGCTCAGGCGGTTGAAAGTTGAAACCGGTCTATCCGTACCGCCGGACGTCTTTGTAGTTTGTTCACGTTAGTCCTTTGGACACGACGGCGGTTAAGTTAATCATGTCCAATATCCCGCCCTTCTTCTCAAGTGAGGAGATTGTGGCTGCTTTAAGCGTTTTTGGCAAGGTTGTGTCACGAATCTCGATGATACCGCTTCGTCTGCGCTCTGACGCTTCGGTTCGCCACATCATGTCGTTCCTACGTCATTGTTACATTATTCTAAAAGACAACGCTCAATCGCTCAACGCAGTGATGACGTTAAAAAACACAATTCGCAATTGCCAGATTTATATTGCAACGGAGACCACGACTTATTTTATATGTAGTCAATCTGGACATGTAAAGAACGCTTGCCCAAAGATTACATCGAGTGGCGCATCTAGGCCGGTCGAGCCCATTGAGGCCAACAGTGGTCCATCTGGAGATGGGCACGCTGGTGACGCCTCAAAGTCGAACAATCTGCCTGGACCGTCGGAGGTGGGGGTAAATCAACTTCAGGCAGACAATTGTGGCATCGGGTTTAATGAAAGGGAGTGGTGGAGGCAGAGGGTGAGTAGACAATGTGAAGATAAAGAAAAGGTGAAAACGACGAGAAAAAGAGGTAGAAAGATCGAAAGTCAGAGCAGCTCGTACCTCACCACACATGCACAGCCACCATATTGCCATGCCCAAACACATCGACAGCCAGAAAGGAGGAGAGATACAGAGAGTGGTGAGAGAGGGTGGGGGAAATACAGAGAGGGTTGGTAGAGAGAGAGGGGGAGGGGAGAGAGAGATTCCATTGGTGGCCGGAAGGAGAGTGAGGGGAAGGGGTAGAAAGGAGGGGGGAGAGCGAAGCCTCACCACATGTCGTTATACTCATTCCGGGATGGAAGGGTGGTGTGAGGATGGGAGTAGGAGGGAGGGGGAAGAGAATGGAGGGAGGACGGGTGGGGGAATGAGGGCCGAGGATGAGTAGGGGGAAGGTAGAGAGGGAGGGGAGGGTGAGGGAAGAGCGAGGAAGGGAGAGAGGGGAGGGGGGGGGGTTGAAAATCCAGCAGATGTGATGCCCAGTTTAATTTCAATCTGAGGGACGGTTTCATACATTGATGAATCGCCCGACCCGTGAAACACTGGGATGACAGTTTATAACTGGGTCGGGATTTGAACCAAGGCTAGGCGACTTAGATCGAGTGTGCACACCTCTCGGCCATCTTGCTTGTACTGTTGCTTTTAATCATCTAATTTATTTTGCCTTTCTAACTCATGGGATGTCCCTATGGAGTACTGAGCCGCCATATCACCATGGAAGCCAAGTGGATTAAGCACTCAAGCAAGCACACCAATGAAACGGCTGAATAAAAACACGTTTATTTTATCACTTTAACCTTGTCCTCAGCATTTGTAATTTTAATTTCAAAAATGATGTCCACTCTGATGAGTTTATTACTTCACTTGCGACTGCCTCACCATGGCTTACAAACACTGGTTGATAAGGAACGGCTTCATTTTATGGCATTATTTTGTGAGGCTCTATATAAGCCACGCGGCTAAACATAACATCGGTGAATGAATGAACCTTTATGTAATCCGTAATACAATATGGATTTCCCATTCTCATTTTAAAATATCAGAACTTTGATTGTATACTTTGATTATTATTTTACTGGCATAACCACTGTGGAAAATCATATAATGCATAACATCACTCCAAGCTCCTAATTTGAAAACTATATAGCACCTGCAATAGTGATGGCGATGACACACAATAGTGATGATAGACACACACACGAACTGACTGACAGACACAGACACACTCTTTATTATTAAACAGACATGACAGAAGTAAATAGACACCTTAAATGTATTCATTGCATCTGTATGACGCAGTTTTACTCAGTGATTTGTACTAGTATTCGACTATTTGCAGAAACAAGTTCCTGGGTCTTGTACGACAATTAACTATGTCTCGAACCCAGGAAGCACACAAACTTTCCGACTTTCAAAGATGACGAATTGTTGGCCAATCGGAAGGTGGAGTCAACCAGCGTCAGATAGCTCGGAACGTTGGCAATCCGCTTTCTAGGGTCAATCAGGTGATTGTGTAATTCACCTGCAAAGGCAAGGAATCCACATCTTGCCGCTTTGGTCGACCTGGGCCCTCAGAAAAGTGTCTTCGAGCTGTCAAGCGGTCCACTAAGAAAACTCCCCGTTGCAAGGCAGCAGATGTTGCAGAGTTGGTCCAAGTTAGCTCAAGAACTGCCAGTTCGAACGTTTGAATGACAAATGGAGCAAGTGCAATGAAATCAAAGGAGACCATTTTGAAAAATCAAATAAGTTGACATGTCTTAGACTATTGTGGGCATCTTGTTCCGAGAACATTTAACGAATGCTCCTTGTATGTAAGTGACCCTCTTACCCACACAAGTGGTATGGAACAGACAAATATAGATGTGATTATATGACAAGTACCACAGCATAATATAAGTGATAACATCACAGATTACAATATTGTTTATCCTTGTTATGAATAAAAATCGTGTCCCTAAATTACTCCTAGCTCCTCCATGAGCCTCGACACTGTATACAAAAAAAACAACCAATATGAACATTTCCAGGACACGAATAGTCCATATAACACTGCAACATGCAAGCAAACACAAGTAGGAGCAAGCAAACACAAGGTTAATATGTTTCTAAACTGGGTTAAGGAGTGCCTGATGGGTGTAGATAAGAACACTACAAAGTAAATAACTGCTCTTATGTGTGATGACTCTATTCTGTTACTACAGGTTCATTGCTTATATATAGTTATACATTAAAAGCTATGTTCAATCAAAATAAACATCGTGCAATATTGATCTTTTTTGGACAAAAGGGGTTACTTGAGTTTATCCAAATGGTCTTACAATGAAAAAGGCAAAGATTATATTTGATATTGAGGCTAAAAAAATACAAATAATTTCCAAAAATCATAAGATTTGTTTTAAATACAGCGCCTTCAGAAAGTATTCACCCCTTGACTTTTTTCACATTTTGTTGTGTTACAGCCTGAATTTGAAATGGATTAAATGGAGATATCTTTGTCACTGATCTACACATAATACCCCATAATGTCTGAGTGCAATTTATTTTTTTAGAATATATTTTTATTTTTAGAGTTTTTTAAAAATTTTCAATTATTTAATTTTATTTTTAAAATTTTAGAATTTAAGATTTTAGAAAACATTTTCATAATTTTCAAAATACTTTTACAGTCAGTCGTTTGGGACTGCCACTGGTAACATGTAACCCGGTGCTACCTGCCACATGATCGGGTTGTCGGTGACTAAATCGACACCCCTCAGTGGCCTTGCTCGTGGGGAGGGTACCCTGCCAGGACCAAAAACAACACCTGGCTAAGGCCGGATGAGCTCCCGTAGGGAGCCAATGGCCATTCAGTAAGATGGTGTCTCCTAAAAAACACCCATCCGGTTTGGACCAGTTCAAGTCATACCAAAGACTTTTAAAATGGTACATGCTGCTTCCTTGTTTGAAAAGGTAGAGCATAGACAATCCCCATCAGTTGGCATCCATGGGGAGGAGGAAATTCCTCTTGAGGAAATGCCCCGCTGAGTACGGTGAAAAAAGCGGTGCCATTGTGATGACGCTGGTACCCAGAGTATCCCAGGAAGTGTTAGTGACGTCACTTCGCCTAAGCTCAGTGGCTGTGTTAAGTGTTTGTCTCGTCAATATGTCCGTGTGTGTGTGTGTGTGTGTGTGTGTGTGTGTGTGTGTGTGTGTGTGTGTGTGTGTGTGTGTGTGTGTGTGTGTCAGCTCTATTACAAGCGTTAGCCCAGGTATTAAAAAAAACAAAACAATAAATAATAATAAAAAAAACCAAGTATCAGAACGAGCAATCACATCACTGGTGTTGGGAATCACCACATTACTGGTGCATGGTACCAGATAATTCTAAAACACCAGCCACACGCTTTCACATTGCTGCAGATATAATATTGTTGCGGTTTTGAGAACCCACACGTGTAAATATGACATTAAAGGGTTAAAGGTTGCACCCCATAGTTAGGCCACAAGCAACACGTAGGCCACCATAGGATTTCAGTTATTTCATTAGTATGTGTGTAGGTAAGGCCGTGTTTCCAATAGTTGAATCTGCGTTGTGTCAATCAAATAAGAAGTAGGCCCATTCTGTTCATTTTGCAACGCCTCCCTCTCCAAGCGACGCCATTACGCGCCCTCCAGTTTGCCCATGCCCCTCCCAATTTGTTACGCGCCTTTGTTAGCAGCAGCTGCCTTAGCGCTCGCTCAACGCCGCCATAAGACACGCGGTGAGGCCCGGAAAAAGGGGGCGGAACGCCAAGAAGAAGATGTGGCCACGTCATCCAGCCGTCAAAGGCGGGGCCGGTAAGCCTTAACCAGCCAACCAGGGCTGAAGTAACATCACGGACAGGCGTGGCTTTGGGGCCTGCGGAGTGATCGCTTGGTCGAGTTATAAAAGCGAGCGCAAAGCCCTTTCACAGGACTTGCCAGCGAGCACATTTACCAACAGGACTTACTTACCAGAGCGTGCATGAACTTACTGATCGGGAGAGCACACCTTTGTAAAGACTTACCGTGTGAGAGCTCGCTTTGACCGACTTGCTGGGAGAATGCGCGTTGCATTGACGGGACTGATGCAGTGGTGCTTATGAAAGAAGGACCTTATCCAAGGAGTATATTGGAGAGGGGGCGTTTGGCGCCTTTGTATAGTGCACATATTACGTACGCAGCGTACCAGCTTCCCCCCGTTATATAAATTGTCCGGTCGCGTTCCATTATACGCGGAGCTGCCTGTCGGGTTTCGGCCACTGGATCGGAGCTTGGACTGGAGCTGAATGGAGCCTGGACGTGCCGGTGACCATCCACCATCTCCAATCCCCATGTGAGTGTGTACGTTTGTCCTGGGTATTAAGAATAAGACTGTCTAAGGCTGCCCTGTATTCTGCTTCTTCCTCTTCCTATCTTGTATATTTCTTTCGTTTCCTCTTCTCCTTCTTGTACATTGTGAATGAATTGCCCTGTTCTTTCTTGGTTTCCTCTTATCCGATCGCATCCGTCTTTTCTCTCATTGGGTAAATGTGGCACGATCGGAACCGCCATAATCGGGTTTAGTCCCTGTTAACGGCCCGAATCGCGGCTCGCTTCGCTCGGCGTGTCCACTAACGCCGTGGTTCGGTCGGGAGTTATTTCCCTGCTTCACGGTCGGTGTTCGTAATTAGGTATTTGGGACTAAATTGACCAATAACCCTTCCTAATACTGACCGGAAGGAGCGTATAACTTCCCGGACTCGGGTCGGCCAGATAAAAGGAGAAGGGGATTAACCCCCCCCCCCTCCCCTTGATAAGGGGAGAGCCGACGTCCGAGATCCGTAACAATATATTCAGGTAAAACCAAGGTTTGTCTAAAATTCCTGAAATACATTCTTGCACTAATGAACCAGCACACTTGCACAAAGCAGTATAGGTCAGTGTAGCTTTCATACACTTGCAGTTTGTACGACAGCCTTTGGTGCAACCACAGCACAAATAATATTTGCACACTTGGCTTCCTCAGGGAGGTTGCTCCACAAAACATCCCATGTTCCTCCATCAGTACCTGTCCAGCCCCATCCTTCTGGTTGTGGAAGCTTGACCATTGATTTCAGGGAATGGCTCCAGCAATACCCATCCTGATATACAGCTCTCCTCACATGCTGGAAAAGACCACCTTATGTCAGTGGATTATGTCCAGACCCCTTCTGCCTCCAAAGCATACGTAATTTATGTACGAGCCATTACATGTATTGCAACTGCACAACAAGAGCCACTGGAGGACATTCAGTTGTCATTGGCTTGGTCATGCTGGGAACAGAACAGAACAGAACAGGGCAGCTTGCTTTGTCACAGAGGTCACGTGTGTGTAGAACCAAGGGAGCCTGCAGGCTCTTCCGAGACAGGTTGGTCAGTACAGAAGTGTTATCAGAGGTTCTTCAAGCGGTCATGACGGGATGAAATGCAGCAGTCTGGTCAGTGTTGTTGAAGTGCCGAAACACTGAGATACCTGTGCCATTGAATGAGCTCTTCACCATTGTCACACTGGTTTGATGATTGATGTTGTCCACTGCAGATGTAGTGAACACACGATTTTCCACCTGTGGTACCTACATCTGTTGAGATTTCAAAAATTCCAAGGCATAAAGTGTCAACTCGTTGTCGTTGTCACGTCTTATGTAGATATACGAGCAGAGGTTGCTCACGAGACTTGTTGTAACGTGTCGTTTGAATTAGTTTTCCACTGTGAGCCAAACTATTAAAAGCTAGAAGCCGACAGATGCTCAACAGGGCTTGGGTCTAAGTTACAAGTGATTGTTCTGTGATGTTAATGCCATAACACAACATTGCCACAATTGTGAGCAAGGAAGGAGGAACAGCTTCAACTTGACAGTATACAAGAAAGGTACCACTGAACCAAGTTGTTGTATTTATAGTTTCTTTGCCTACAATGCGTGCTGCTCAAGCTAGTATAAATTAATCATCGTCCACATTTTTCCTTAAATTCTTAAATAGAAGAAGTTTGGAACAACTAGGACTCTTCCTAGAGCTGGCTGCCCGGCCAAACTGAGCAATCGGGGGAGAAGGGCCTTGGTAAGGGGTGACAAAGAACCCGATGGTCAATCTGGCTGAGCTCCAGAGATCCTGTGTGGACATGGGAGAAACTTCCAGAAGGACAACCATCACTGCAACACTCCACCGATCTGGGCTTTATGGCAGAGTGGCCAGACGGAAGCCTCTCCTCAGTGAAAGACACATGAAAGCCCACTTGGAGTTTGCATTAAAGCACCTGAAGGACTCCCAGACTGAGAAACAAGCTTCTGTGGTCTCATGAAACCAGGATTGAACTGTTTGGCTTCCGTCTGGCCACTCTGCCATAAAGCCCAGATCGGTGGAGTGTTGCAGTGATGGTTGTCCTTCTGGAAGTTTCTCCCATGTCCACACAGGATCTCTGGAGCTCAGCCAGTGACCATCGGGTTCTTGGTCACCTCTCTTACCAAGGCCTTCCCCCCCCGATTGCTCAGTTTGGCCGGGCAGCCAGCTCTAGGAAGAGTCCTGGTTGTTCCAAGCTTCTTACATTTAAGAATTATGGAGGCCACTGTGCTCTTGGGAACCTTCAATGCAGCAGAAATGTTTTTGTCGGCTTCCTCAGATCTGTGCCTCGACATAATCCTGTCTCTGAGCTCTGCAGGCAGTTCCTTCGACCTCATGGCTTGGTTTTTGCTCCGATATGCATTGTCAGCTGTGAGACCTTATATAGACAGGTGTGTGCCTTTCCAAATCATGTCCAATCAATTTAATTTACCACAGGTGGACTCCAATCAAGGTGTAGAAACATCTCAAAGATGATCAAGAGAAATGGTAGGCACCTGAGCTAAATTTCAAGTGTCATAGCAAAGGGTATGAATACTTGTCAATGTGATATTTCACTTTTTTCTTTTTAATAAATTTGCAAAACTTTCTAAAATCCTGTTTTCTCTTTGTCATTATGAGGTATTGAGTGTAGATTGATGAGGGAAAAAAAGAATTTAAACGATTTCAGCATAAGGCTGCAACATAACATAATGTGAAAAAAGCGAAGGGGTCTGAATACTTTCTGAATGCACTGTAGTGTGCTTCCGTTGTCCCACCTCAACAATTGCCTTGTTCAGATGTTTTTCCTCCAGCTGCTGCATTGTACAAGGCAACCAAACACCTTGCGTGAAATTTTGCTTCGCTAGCAACAAGATCCCCAGAGGTTACCATTGCTAAGGAGCTGATCAAGGAGTTTTGTTGCACATCTCTTGACTCTCTCACCAATGCCTTTAGGCATTGCCTCTTGCGGTGGATCAGGTGGCCGAGCAGGTTTTTCACAAAACAGGCACACGAGACTATTGGTTATGTTCTGTTGGCGACGTTGTGTTTCCTCTTCGCATATCGCTGACGTCTGGTTTTTCTGTACAGAAGCCTGCAATAATGTGGAATTTTACTGTAAGCCATTGTATGTCACTTCTGCATCATCACCGTAATCTGTTTGTGCAATGTCAAGTGTTTTGGGCAAGCATCCAGCATTGCTTAAAGCAGTCACATCCTCTGCTAGACTGATGTAACCTGCTCCAACATTACAATGTTGTTTCGAATGAATTGGGCCAAGAAGTCTTGTTGTTGTCTTCCTGGCAAATGACATATTTTGTCCAGTCAGTTTTCATGACTGCAGAAGCTGCTTGGATCTTCCACAAAGGGCTAGCAAGCCTCACTTTATTTAATTTTTTTATACATGGGCTAGGGCTCGTAGTAGAACACACACACACACACACACACACACACACACACACACACACACACACACACACTTTCAGTATTTAAGACCACTGAATATATGAATGCGATTACATAATGAAAAAACAAAACTGCTGGTGAAACTTTTAAATTGTATTTATTGCAGAGCATTGTTTCCCATGTTGTGAAAATCAAAGTGAACACATGCAACTTCCTCGTTCTGCTTTTTGTCATGTTTCAGAGTACAATATAATAAATTACAGTATGATCATTCTGTTCTCTTCAATGGCTCGTGCTATACACTTCAAGTACGATAATAAAATTAACCACAAATTTGCTGGTCGCGGTGCTGTAGCGATACCTGTGAAACGGTGTTTGTACCATACATTCGTCTCCACCCGCCACAGCAATTCAAAAATGAAACACCACATTAAAAATAAAAACTCGATAGAAATAGCACGACTTGTTCAGACGTTCGACCCGTAAGTGGTTGGCGGTTCACTTGCACGCAAGGAAAATAAATAATATTAATTACGTTGCCTTGTGGTTACAGCTGTGTGACTGACCAAACAAACAGTGATGGATGATATACAATAAATGTACCGTATGAATGCCGATCAAAGCTGCAAGTTCATTGATTGCTGATCAAAAAGATGGACCAACGCAGTCCATCAAGAAGTCATGCAGCACCGCAAGATGGTGACGAGCTTGTTGGCCTGGATTATTCGGAAGTGGGATGTCAACAGCCGTAAAGCCGTTCAATGTCGCTCTGATAGAAACTCTTGAGCTCTATGCGCTTCAGTTTAAAGGCATCTGTGACGAGGCCAGTCTCGGGAGTCCAGGACTGGGATGTCAGCATTACTTTCTGGGGAATCTCAAACCGTTCCAACCGCACTGTGCAAGGTGGTGGTGGTGAAGAAGAAGAGGTAGAAGAAATACAGAAAAGAGGTACAAGGCAATATTTGAAAGTCAATAGCAAGCATGAACAAAAAAATGTATGTAAAGGGCTCGGGGTTTTAATAGTGGTTAAAGGGCATACGAACTGACTTTTGCTTCCTACGGAAACGATCTCCTTCAGAACTTCAGCCTCCATATCAGGATGATGGCAAATCTCCTCCCATGAAGCATTCAGATCTCGTTTCTCTGCTAATCGTTGCAGCCGGGCATGGTTTGGGACTACAAGGCCTATCACGTAGGACTGGTCACTGGTAAAAAGAAAACGATGAAATATTCAGCTCAGAAGTGTTGATAATATACCAATCCAAAAAACAACAAGTACAAAAAGTTTTAATTAAAACAAAAGCCGCGTCGATGTTACACAATGCCTAGATGCAGCTGTGCCTATAACGTCGATGTTATAGGCACAGGACATTCCTATTGATTCGATTACTTGATGTTATTTTTGTGCAAAGTGAAAATATATCTCGGCAATTTCCCGTGTGTGGCGACGAATTTTTAATATATCTCGGCATTTTCCCATCTGTTATTTCAGGCGGTGTATGACTGATCATGCCGCGATTTAAAAAAATATATATCTCGGCAATTTCCCGTGTGTGGCGACACGTGAACGAAGCTATGCTCCTCTCTCCACATTATTGTGACGACGTATAAATTAAATATTTCATCGTGACGATTGTCATCAAATGGACGGATTTTTAATATATCTCGGCATTTTCCCGTCTTATTTCGGGCGGTGTATGACTGACCATGTCGTGATTGTAAAAAAATATATCTCAATGGACTTTAAGTTACAGGCCTTTGAGAATTCATTTCGTTCTATAAAAACTTTCATCGGATTTTCTTCCCGTTTTTTTTCAACCGAGTCTAAAACTATGTTAGCGACTGTGAAAAATGAAATGATATATCGAATTTGATTTGAAATAAAACTGTGTGGGAGAGGAAGACACCACGGGCCTACAAAACAGGCCTCAAAGCTATGCGAGTTAATAAAATGGTGGATATTTGTTTATATGAAGGCTCTCCCAGAATGGGTGGAGCTATGGTTCCCAGAATGGGTGGAGCTTTGAGGTTTTGTCTTCTCTGCAAGAACAAGAAGAACAAGAAGAAGAAGAAGAACAACAACAACAACAACAACAGCAGAGGGCACTCTATGAGCAGCGTCTGCGACGCGGCTAAAAATTGAACTGACAAGAAGGCAATTGGATTCACATTGGCTGTATGCAAATATAGCTTCCTTCCAAATCGCAATTAATGTAGCTAACACTTAAGTACTGAACATAATTTTTAACACCACGTGTGTGTGTGTGTGTGTGTGTGTGTGTGTGTGTGTGTTCGTGTATGTTAGTTGCCTGCTATCCCCACATGTGGGTGTGCCTCAGGAGATGAAACTGAGATCTACCGGGTCTCAAAGTATCCACTTCTGTGTGTGTCTGGGCACGTGTCTGTCCAGGCCATAACTTTTTACCCATTTGAACTTTTGTCATCAAATTTTCAACAAACATTTATTAAGAGAATTTGGAGAAAATATTTTACTAGAGCAACGCGGCTGCGTCACCAATATACCTCTGCGTAGTCCCTGCCCATGACAATGGGTAGATGCCCTCGTTGACTGTCCTAAAAATAAAGAAGTTTGATTAAAATCTCCTCAGCTGTTCTCAAGTATGATTTTTTTTTTACCAGGTTTCACATCGATTGGTGAAGCTGTTTCGGAGAAGGATTTTTTTTTTAATATCGGCTTTCAAGCCAATATGGTTGCCAAACCACATGACATATGACATTACAAAAATGTACACTCTGCATATGTATGGGTAGGGTATCACGTTTGTGAAGTTTTATGTTGATCAGATATGGTTCGTTTTTCTATCCAAGTTGGCTGCCTATGACGTCATCATTTTCAAATTACATGCAGCAGTGGTTTAGATGACAATTGTAAAGTTTTGCATCGATACGTTAAGCGGTTTCTGAGATATTATTATTTAATATTTTCCTTCAATCTAATATGGCTGCCACACCATGTGACCGATGAGTTTTCATGATCAACTTTAAATGACGCACGTAAAGTTTTGAGTGGATCGCTTCGGTGGTTTGGGACACGATTAAAAAAAAAAGGTTTTAGGTTAAATCCAATTTGGTTGCCAAACCATGTGACCTATGATGTCATAAATTTAATATTTCAATACAAATGGGTCATACATCATGTGCATGCAATTTAAGATTTTTAGGATAAGGAATTCCACTAAAACATTTATGGCTGGTATACCATTTCAAAGATGATGTCATCATTATCAGGCTTTGACAATGTGGCAAGTTTCAAATTTTTCCATTCAGCCGTTTCCGAGAAATAAAATTTTAATTATTTGCGTTTAATTCAAGATGGCTGCCATACCACGTGACCTATGACGTCGCAATTATCACAAAAACATTGTACATGGGTGTAGCTCCTACACAAAGTTTTGTCTAAATTGGACATGTGATTGCTAAAAAAAAACGAGGTTTAGCCCGTAAGGATGGACAGACGACCTGAAAACATAACGCCTCTGGCCAATTTCGTGGGCGTAGGCATAAAAATTGGGTCAAATTGTGAAATGATAAAGACGATAAATATAGCACTTAATAACTCCCGCCTCAGTGCGACGAGCTTGAGATGCCCTGTTTTAGGGGGGTTTTTTGGAGATTTTTTTTTTGTTAATCACTTCCGTGTTTATTTATTTACCATTGAGCTTCAGTGTCTCTCCAGGCCATAACATTTTAATCTCACCTGGAACAAAGTTCAGGGGAGCTTATTCGATGGTGCATCGTCCATCAGTCAGTCCGTCCGTAAACACTTGAAACCTCTTCTCCGGAATCGCTGATGGGATTGCGACCAAATTTGGCACAAATTATATTTGTTGTGTTGTGACTAAAGTTTGTTCACGACATTAAAAAAAAATCAGGGTCTAAGAGGGTTTACCGGGGGTCAAATTGGGTCCAGGTTTGACCCCCCAAAATAGGAATTTGCTATTTCCTCTGAAACTACACACACTATTTCGATGAAACTTTATCACAACCTTCATCACCCGCGATGTACCGAAGATTATTCATGGCACTAAGAAAATCGAAGTATGAGGGAGTCTACAGGGGTCAAAGGGGGTCCAGGTTTGACCCCCCCCCCCCCCCCAAAATAGGAATTTGATATTTCCTCTGAAACTACACACACTATTTCGATGTAACTTGACCACAACCTTAACCACCCATGATGGACCAAGGTTTGCTCATGGCATTGAATTAAATCTGCCCCTTTAGGGGTCTACGGGGGGTGTGGTGGGGGGGGGGGTTGCCCTCCAAAATAGGTGTTTGCTTTCTCCTCAGAAACGACACACACTATCAAGCTTTTCCAATGAAACTTGACCAAAGACTTAATGACCCGTGTTGTACCAAAGTTTGTTCATGCCATTTAAAAAATCGGGGTCTAAGGTTGTCTGGGGGGCGGGGGCTTGCCCCCCAAAATAGGTATTTTCTCAGAACCTACACACACAATTTAATTTCGATGAAACTTCACCACAAACTTCATCATCCATGATGTATAATGTTTGCTCAAGGCATTGCAAAAATTGCGGTCTGGGGAGGTACACGGGGTTGGGGGTGGGGAAGAGCTGCCCCCCAAAATAGGTATTGTTTTTGTTTGTTTGTTTGTTTGAAGTCTTATGATTATGTTAGTATGATTCTACATGCTGCCCCGTCTTCTAGCAAGCATTGAAATTAGCCGGTGAAGTATACTGTTTATTCTACCAGGTGAGCACCTGGGGTATTGCCCCTATGTTTACCAAATGAGCTTTTGTAATCAAATTGTCAACAAACCTTTTCAGGTTCCATATGTCCAGATTTTAATGTTCGTTCCAATTTTGTGGATATTTGTAACCGTTTACATTATTTAAAAGTTTGAGAGGTTCTGAATCTGAAAATCAATGTTTCCATTTGGTTTGAATTTGTTTTTTCCTAATCAAATCAAATTGAAAATCAGAAAATTTTCAAATCACATAGAAGCATTGATTTTGGAGTCAAGAGACTCTCAAGCTTTTCAAAAATGTAAATGGTTACAAATCTCCCCAAAATCCAGACAAAATTACATATGGAACCTAACTATTAGGAGAATATGGAGAACAAAAATGAATAAAACGTACACTTTTTCTTAACTGTCGTGTTTGTCAAGTTTAGATTGAATACAAAGCGGATGCAGACCAGCTTTGCATTTTGAGATGCCTTCTTGTTCAAATTGTATTCAGAACTATTCGGGATATTGTTTACATGATAAAAAGGGAATTTGGAGTGAAATGTCAGTGAATATGTTATGGATGTATAGATTCACCACACCTTCCCACCCCATCACCCCCTTGCCCCACCCTTAAATATAGCAGTGCTCAATATTGAGTAAAGGAATTCTTCTTGTTCATACCTGCTGGCATAGGCACAGATATTATCGACGAGTGGGCAGTTCTTCAGTGCAGTCTCCACTTTGGCTAGCGCCACATACTCCCCAGCCTGTAGCTTCACGAGGTCCTTCTTCCGATCTGAAGCAGAGCATCACACAAGGTGAGGCACCTGCATATCGAATGGTCAGATTTACCTCCATCAAATGGGAATTTATTGAAACATTTGTGGGTTATCCAAGGATGAACCCAAGCCACATCAAAATGAAGTTTCAAAATGTGAGAATCGCTGCATCTGATCAAAATTTGAATTTTCATTTTAAATACTTAATGTATTTGAAAAAAGTACCATGATTGAGAAAATGAAAATTTTCAAAATATTCCAGAAATAACAATGGAAGCAGACATTTATTGTCCACTTTTGTTGGTATTTCTGATGTGTTCTCCTCAACTCTGGATCCCATTTAGAAACCTTTAGGACATCAGCTCCATGACTTGTCTGTACTATGGTGTAGGATCACAATACATCAAAGCTAATAAAGTCTTTGGTATGAATCGGTCAGAGTTTGAATCGCTGACCACACAGACGCAGAGCGGACGCTTTAACACAAGTATAAATAATATTTTTTCCAACAAAGGATTATCAAAATCATTTAATTTGCTTAAATGGTCTTTGATTAATAAACTACATTTGCATTCTTTTTGTCTGTATTGATATGAAAAACAATAATATGAAGTTGGGAGGGATGACCAAGCTCTGCTTTTGATGGAATATAAACCATTTTTCCTGTAATGTCTCGATCTCTCCTGCGAAGGGCAGTCCTAAATAGGGTTTGGCACCCTGAACTTGAACTCATCAAATTAAACTAATTTTCAGGCTCAAAATTTCAATTTATCATTCATTCACTGTTGTGAAATTATATTTTAAGAAATTTCACTCTTACCAATTATAATGCCTGGCATGGTGCAGAGTATGCGGGCCTAATATAATTGGGAGGTGAATGGATTACGATTAAAATCACAGTATAGGCCAAAAAAGTTAACCAGACAATAAAAATTAAAGTAACCTAAGGTATTCAAAAAAGCACACCATAACATAACACATCATAGTAATTGCCATTACACCTCATGATGGCCGCGGACGAAAGTCTAAAATACTTACCAATGACCTTTAGGCATCCATCAGACTGTATCTCGCCAATATCCCCTGAGCAGAACCAGCGATTTCCAGCGGCAGCTGCAGAAACAGTATTGCCTGTGAGGAAGTCTGCAACTGTCCGCGCTGGGTCTTTGAAGTAACCCAAGGCAACGTTGGGGCCGCCCAAAAGGATCTCTCCCCGTGGGTGAGGATGGTCCGTTACTCGGTAACCACCTGGACACAAAAGGACAATATTGACTACAAAGTAGTACATCGTTTGAATGATTGATATATGGTGATGACCCACTCTGCCCCGACCCCCTCCAACTACCCACCTTCCTCCCAGTTCCTCAGCAGAAGTTCACAGCATGTAAGTGGAGCTCCGACCCTCCCTGTACTTATGTCCAGTACTGTTATGGAAGGGATTAAAGGGTTAAAGGTTGATCTTCAAGAGAAAATGGGATATGCTTATTTTGCTTGAAATTTTAATTTTCCAATAGCATTTCAGATAAATGACAATCGATCAGCCCAGAATCACCTGAAACATTTTATACAAGTATTTGCTAATATAATAAACTTTATGCAAAAAAAGAAGGGGTTTAAACATGCTCTTTTGTTATACACAAAATTGAATCTCGAAGGTTGAGTTACCTATGCAATACATCAGTGTATACTTTCCCCAGCTTCCGCTGCCATTCCCCAACCACCCCCACTGCCCTCTCCCTCACACTCCCCCAAATCACATCATCTTTACCATTTTCCTAATTTTAGATAATCCCTCTTTCTTCCAAGATGCTATCTGACAAGTGTGCAACCGGGTCTATTGAAAATACATTTAAAATAATGGGTCGATCTCGTGTGGAGAAAAATGCTGTGTATGCCATGCAAATGTATGCTGCTCAACAAATATCACTTTGTGAATAGCAAATGCAAATGCAACCAGTCCTTTCCAGCTTCTACACAATACCTGTATTTTGAGTGGAGTTTTATTTAGGGAAGTAGTCAGTGGGCCTATGCATCGCTTCCCTGACACGTTTAATCGAAAGTCAGCATGTTGTACTTCACAAACATATTGCATGTTTATCCGTGAATCTCAATGAGGATGTAAAATGAAGTGAAAAGCACGAAAAAGCACAATCATATATAACATGTAGTTGTTGTTGTTGCTATTATGGTGGTGGCTGGTGTTGTTGGTTATGTGATCCTTCCATGTATTTTTATATATATATTTTAAATTGCTTCGAGAAGTATTACTATATATCGTTTTGTGTGCTCCTTCCATGTCCTTCTAAAGGGTTCCTGCTGTCATAGGATAATAAATGTTACCGTTGGAATCGCTACATTAAACACGCAGTTTCTGCTTCTCCTTCAATCCCAGAAAGAGGGCTTTTAAAGCAGGCATCTATACGATTTAACAGACTAATTTATCTTCCAAGGAAATAAAGCTGCCTCCTGATGATGAAGCATAAGAGATATGAGCAAAGGAACCAGGAAGAAGGGTCACGTGACTATCCGACTGAGATGCTACCACACAAGAAAAATCACTTAATATAATCCTGATTGTGTGAAAGATGAGAGGCAATCTACATATTACATACAGTAAACCCTTAAATATTGCGGGGGTTAGGGTCCTGGAAAATGCTGTGATATTCAAAACCATGGCAATTAAAACCAAAGGCCTATGGGAAAAGGGGGTTATGAAAAATAAAAATAAACACATGACAATTGAAACGATAACAGCACTCAGTAGAGCGCATACCTCCGCCAGGCTGAAAAGTTTACATTTTATATCCCACTGATATTTTAATGCACATAAAATGTCCGGATTTTGGACCTCCTTGCCTCCACTCCCCTGTTATTTTCATTTTAATTATTTTAAATCCTTCCTCATATCACCCCCAAATGTATATATTTTCTAACTATTAACAACTCCAACACCAACCCTTTCAACAATCTCTTCCTTTGACCTTGCCCTTCTTTCTAAATTTACCACCTCCTCCCCATCCTCTTTTGTACAAGTTCCCCAAATGGAATGCTTGAAGTTCAAAATATTTGTGACGATGTAGTGATGAATGAATGCCTCCTCTTGTGTGCAATAGGTTGCTAGATTTTGCACAAGTCCAAACATCTTATTAGTTCTTATACCGTGTACCACCCCCCTCCCTCCTCCCCCACACCCCTCAGTCCTCTCCCTTCCACAGATCTCCCAATGTCCCTGTTCTCTCCTGTTGTTGTGTTGTGTGCTTCCCTCTCTCTCCCTATTTTGTCTCCCGTTCCCTTTATTATATGTTTTATGTGTCCGTTTATGGTTTTTTTTTGTGTTTAATGTGTCAACTCTTACACGAGCCTCGATTTTGTATACCAAAAAAATAAATAACAACTGCGTCGTACCTATAGAAAAACTCGGAAAGATGAATAACTGATCTTAGTTATCTAGTTCTGTCAAATTGTGTCTGACTTTTGGTGGCATTTATGATTGGATTTCTCCAATCATCCCTATCCTGCACTGCTTCCCAAAGCTCTGGCACAGACACATTGGTTGCAGCCTTTATCCCATCCATCCAACGCATGCACGGTCTGCCTCTTCCTCTTCTTCCCTCAATCATAACCCGCATAGTTGACTTCCCCAGGCTTTCGTTTTCTGCACGCATTACGTATCCAAAGTACGACAGTTTCTGTTTTAGCATCAGCACTTCTCATGTACATAGTGGTATAAATTATTCAAACGCTCGTTTGTTCTTCTTGCAGTCCATGGCATTTTAAACATTTGTGTCCAACACCATTTCATAACTGTCAGTCTTCTTCCTTTTTCACTGTCCATGACTCACATCCATAAAGTTGCAACTGGAAATACCACAGCATTCATCAGCCTTAGAAACAGAAAACAAAAAAAAACATAACTGTCTTTGTTGTTAACAACTAAACGATAAAACATATTTTAGGGCAACACACTTTTATTTTATTTTTTAAGTTTTAAACCTATTTATTTTATTTATTTATTTATGAAATTTTGATCGATGAAAATGTACCAGAAAATAGGACCATGGGCCAAATTTCAGCTCTCTCGGACGTATGGAACCTACAAAACGAACGGCTCAAAGACTTGAAACGGGACAAACAAAGTTCAGATGAAGTTAAATAAAAGTGTGTAATAATAAATAAAAAAGCAACAATTAACAGACAAAGACATACCATCAGTGATGGTGCCAGCCCCGCATGTCTCGGTGAGGCCATAACCCTGTCCCACTGGGCAGCACATACAGATGTTCATGAACCTCTGTGTTTGAGGGGACAAGGGCGCACCTCCCGACAACATCAGGCGCACCTGCCCACCCAGCACCACTCGAACTTTGTTGAACACCAATCTAGCAGAAGAACGAGGAATAAAATTTATTTAAAGATGAGCAAACAAACCTCGCAAAAGAACATAATTGAATAAAACATTTGCGGTGTTTGCCCGAGGTATGATGACATTTTTATTTTTATTTTAAAGAAATCAGAACAGAAGAGAGAAACATAGTACCGGTTACACAGTGGAGTATCATGTCCTTGCTGCAGCTGCTCCAGTTTATAGTTATAAGCCAGCTTGAACACCGTGCGCTGAACTGTGCCCATGCGGCTAACTTTGTTCATCACTGCCTTGCTTATGCGGTCCAGGATTTCCTGCAGATCAGACATGCCAACAAAGGTCATGATTAACAAAAATCTGGGAGAAGGAACCATTGTTAATAAAAACAACATTGTCTTGTTTGGATGTTTCCATCTGAGTATATTTCTCATCAGGTTGTGATCCCAGCTTCAAAAAACCCATATCCTGCGTTGATTTGTCTATTGCTTGTTTAATGTCCTTCATAATTTGTGTGATACATGTATAAGCTCCACTATGAGCCTCAGATCCCTGTAGAAAATAAAATAAGAACCAATGATGACCTGTCTTATGAGAGTCAACGAGAGGAATTAGGAGTGTTTTGGGATGTTTTACCGGAACAGCAGCCATCAGTGTAGGTTTGAGCACCGTTACATCTCCTTTGCTGCCTTTCTTTATCTTGCTGGACTGAAAAGGGAAAAAACAATACAGACAAACAGAAGGATTTAGAAACAGAAAAACAAGAGAAGATTGATTGTTTTACAGCAGAAGTACAAGTTCTAGTTTAGACAATCTCAAAAAAATTACCTGATCTGACAAGGTTAATGGTGATGAGTAGCCAATACGACAGCCGTGGCTGAGGCAGGAAAGTTCAGCACCGAGCTCCAGAACATGGGCAAGGGGTAGGTAACCCACGTAGGTGTCCTTCGGTCTGCAAACATCAATCACTCTTATACTTCAACAACCAAAAAAACCTGGTCAACTAGAAATGCACTCAGAAGAATGCATACCTCCGCCAGGCTGAACAGTTTACATTCTGTATCCCACCGATAGGCCGGATCTGCATCCAGGCCTGAACCAAAATCGAATCAGCTTGTTCTTGTCTAACTCCACCAACTTTACTAAGTCTCCACCAAGTATCGTCCAAATCCGTCCACAACTTTTTGAGATATCCTGCTATATATCATTTTTGGCCATATCACTCAATAGTGAAGAATCACTTTTAAAATTCTACTAGCTGGATCCGGATCCACCAAAATCGAATCGATTCTTCCTTGTCACACACACAACCTGTCCAACAAGTTTCGTCCAAATCCATCCATAACTTTTCGAGATATCCTGCTTTGTATCGTTTTTGGCCCAAACTCCCAATGGTGAAGAATCGCTTAAAAAATTATAGTAGCCGGATCTGAATCCGGATCTTCACCAAATTCTAACCATTTCGTCCTTGTCACATACGCTACATCTCTGCCAAATTTCGTCCGAATCCGTCTACAACTTTTTGAGATATTGTGTTCACAAATGGACAGACAGACAAACAGACAGACAGGGGTGAAAACATAACCTCCATCCACCTTTGGTGGCAGAGGTAATAACAACAAGCCAAATACCAAGTGCAGGGGGTGGGGGAAAGGGAGGAGATGCAAACTTCTGATATTTAAATTACTGTAATGTATACATTGGTCGGTAGGATGGCCTAGAGGTAGCACACAAGCCGATAAGCTGTCTAGTCTGTGTGTGAATTCCGACCCAGCTATAGACAGTATGTGCAGTACAGTATGTGCCTGCCAGCATTAGTTGGTGGATATTACAGATCCCATGCTGTCCTTTGTGAAGAGTAAGCGAGCTATCGCCGACACTTGGCCATATTCCAAATGACTACCCTAAAAATGCTGGGAAGGCAAACCACCCAGCATTACCCTCGCCGAGAAACTGGTTTGGCAGTACTGAACCTGCCTTCGGTCAGAAACATGAATCAAAGAAAATGGTTACATTATGCAAGTGCAATTTGAGTTTCTGACACAGCATGTTGAACTTATCTAGTAAAGGAAAACAATTCAGCAAAAAGTTGTGCTCATGTATGTGGGACTCAAAGGTGAGAGTTATTAAGTGGGTGGGTGTGGTGCAGTTTGGCACTAAGCTTGTGATTTGTGGTGAAGTCGAGAGCATAGTGCAGTTTTGAGTTTGTGTACAAGTGTAGTTAGTCCATGGGCCAATATAGGTTACTGGTACCATTTGGGGGGAATAATCCATATGCTATTTTCCAAGTAGTATTGTATTCCAAGTTTACATTTTCACATAATGGACATCTGAAATGTGCAGCTTTATTTAAAAATAAAAAATTATTGAAGGACATACTAGGATATTATATTTTTAAAAAACAAACATTAAAAGTAACAAAGTGAGCTTATGCTTCAGATGCGAATAAAACTTTGAAACAGGCCACTAAAGTTGAGAACTGACATTAAAAGCTTGAAGGAAGATCTCCCATGGCCGCCGCAAGTACCACAAGTGAACACTGAAGCTGTATGCATTCCTTCCTCTGTGAAGCTATTCTTCAAGTGTTTGTTAACTGGAAATGTTGAGGATTCGAGTGTGACACCTGATAAAGTTTCTAAATGCATAAATTCCATTGGCCAAGACTTTATCTGTAATGTGAGTGGTGGAAAACATAAAAACTCATTAACTTTTCTACCCCCGCTAATTCACCCCAGATCCACCTTTTTGAAATTCCAACTTCTTTCCTGGAAGTCCTTGCAGTGTCCATGTGTTTTATACCTCTCCCACCTCCCCCCAAGCCCTCTCCCTCCCACAGATCACTCGATGTCCTTGCTCTCAAATGTTGTGTTTGTGTCCTTCCCCCCCCTCTCCCCATCTTGTCTACCGCTCCCCTTATTATATGTTTTATGTGTCGGTTTGACTTTTTGTGTGATTAATGTTAGCTCTTTCACGTAAAAAACAAAAAAACATACATTGCTGCCATTTGTACTTAAGTCTCTTACTGGAAATGTTGAACCAATAAAAATTCTGAACCGTCTGGGTCATGTAATATCATATATTCCAAAATGTTAGCGATTGATACACATTTTGCACTTTATAATCTGTCATCACTACCCGAGTATTCTATTGTGCTACTTGAGCAGATCCATTGTAGCATTCCCACTGGAGTCGTATTTGACAACATAGAACGCCTTGAAGAGACGATTATTGGTGCAGGTACAACACACAGGGTGAATGGAATTGCTGTTCAGAAAAAAAATAGGCCCACGTCAAGAAAGGCCCAAAACGACAATTGATAAAACAAAGCAGCGGAGCCTTCATGGAGCACCATTCGGCCTACCCACATATGATTCTGGTGAAAGATGTGGGCCTTTGACCAAGTGGTGTTGTTCGCTCATCTAACCTGGTTGTACTTTGCACCAACTGGTATTTACAATTTGTTTATAGGTGCATAGTGTTTGAGTCTGTTCAGTCTCCCTAGTCAGAGCATTTTCTCGGCATTTGGCCTGCCACACCTCGAGTCGGCTATAGCATGGTTTGCCTGAAATCCACTCACGTCGTGGCCAACGAGTGTTGAACATGGATTCCCGAAGCATGGCATGTCAAAGGCCTGTACAATGGTCTATCTTGGGAGACTTTTAACGGACCCACCCACTACACACCCCTAATGAAAGTTGCTAAAACTGGATGGTGCAAGGTCAAACAATGCAACAGCACTAATAAACAAGCTCAAAACTGCAACATGCCATCTACCTCACCATCACAGGCTCAGTGTACAATAGCAACACACCAACCTATCTACAACATGTACCAGTGAGTCTTCAAATTACGCAACCAACAAGTCACCACAAAGCATTCAGACACACAGGGAGTTGAGCTCAACATGCACAACATGTATGTCGCACAACATATAGCACGAGATCACACAAAATCAAAAACAGGGCGGAGCTTTTGATGATGATGATTTTGCTTGAGGCCGAAAGCACTATTAGTTTACTTCCAATTATAAAGTGGCAGGGAATACATCATCGCAGTTAACATCACATACTTCCTTTACTGCAACGACCTGATCTCAAACCATCGCTTCAGATTCATACCGGATCACTCTACCATGAAAATGCTGATTCTGCTCTCCTAACAATAGATTGAGGCCCTCAATATTAGACATGTGACCAAAGCAATCTTTCTGGACATATAATGAGTATTTGACAGTTCAGCACCTTTCCTTTATCTCCAAACTCTCTGCCTATGGCATCAACGGCCACCTTCTCTCATGGATGACTGTCTTCCTCCACTTTCATAGTCAGTGGGATCCTCTCATCTACTCTCCTTGTCGAGGCTGAAGTGAGCCAAGGCAGTGGCTTAGGCCCAGTCCTGTTCCTCATCTTCATCAACAATCAGCAGCCTCTTCCCTCTCTGCAGACCTTGATAAACCAGGAGCTGGTCTAACACTGAATATATCTTGCAACCCCAACAAATCCCACACTCTCACTCTGTCTCTCCGAAAGGACTGTCTGGCGAACCTCCCATCCTCTTCCTCAACAAACCTTGAAGATCAGTCACGCAAACTTTTGACCTCACCATTCCTGTGTTTGACCTTCCATCCAACTCGTTCACTCACTGTCCTCTTATTACGCTCATTCTACCTCCACGTGTCTTTCCGTTGTGTCCTTCTACCATGATGGTCGTGTATTTTCCCCATTTCCACTACATTCTTTACCTCCGCCACCTCATGTGGACGAAGGTTGTGTTTTCATCCGTTTGTCTGTCTGTGAGCAGGATATCTCGAAAAGTTGTGGACAGATTCTGCCAAACTTTTTTGGACAGTTTGATTGTGCTACAATGATGAATTGATTCAATTTTGGTGTAGATATGGATCCGAATCACTATATTAAAGTGAGTCTTCACCTTTTCAGAGATAGGGCCAAAAACGATATATAGCATGATATCTCAAAAGCTTATGGACGGATTCGGACGAAACTTGTTGGACAGGATAGGTGTGTGACAAAGACGAATTGATTGGATTTTGGTGAAGATCCAGATCCGGATCTGGATACTAGCATTTTTTAAAGTGATTCTTCACCATTGAGGGATATGGCCAAAAATTATATATAGCATGCAAGACATGTCAAAACATTGTGGACGGATTATGACAAAACTTGGGGGATGAGTTGAGTAGGTGACAAGAACAAGCTGATTCGATTTTGTTTTAGGTCCGGATCTAGATCCAGTCGATCAGTGGAATACAAAGCGTAAACTGGTCAGTTGCGGATGGATGCGCTCTACCGAGTGCCGTTCTAGTTTCGTTCTGTCATGTTCTGGTCCATTCTGCATTCTAGGTCCTCCACGAACTTTGACTTCGAACTTATTGTCACTGCCATGTTTATGTATTTCATCTGCAAAATTGGTTATTCTGCACAACCACATGATTTATGAAGCATGTTACCCTTCAGGATAAGTGTGTAAAGTGTATGAATACTTTATACTGGACCATAGTTGGACACACATGATCTGGGAAAATGTAAATATAGTTTCCTCCTCAATGCAGTAAATACATCACATGTATCCTTTCTGTCAAGCAAAGGTGACCATCTCGTAATTTATAGACTATTTGATCTCAGTGTAATAAGTTGAACTATGTATGCAGTGTTACACAATGGCTAATTTATTAGAGGAATCAAATGTGCATGTTTTGATGTTTCATTTGAAACGAAAGCAATTAAACACTTGCTTACGATATTTTGGGAAAATATCAACATTTTCTTTATACTGGGTCTAATGTTCATGGATGAGCTGTTACACTCATGCACACACATGCAGACAAGTACATTAAATAACGCCTTCAGACTTTACAACTTCAGACAAATACAGCTGCTGAGTCTGGGGGGAATGACAACTCTCGTGGCACTCTGGGTACCAGCGACACCATCTTTACGACATTGCTTTCCTCTCTGTGCTCAGCGAGGCAATTAGGAGCTATTTCTTCCTCCCCATGGAGGCCAACCTATATCCGTGCTCCATCCTTCAAATACCGAGCATCAATTCAATATTGACATGAAATATCACTGTTCCATTGTATTAAATAATTCCCTGAACTTTCGTTTTGTTTTCCTGGTACTAATCAACTTTTACTGGCTTGCTGGCTTGACTACACCCACAATTGTCAGAAAGAAAGTCGATGCATCCGCCATGTTGGTTTTCTGGAAAACGTAAGATGTCTTTGGAAGTCTCATATTCACAATTTGAATTATCCGAGCTATATATAACCATGACGTATTATATATGCACATAAGCAGTAGGTATATATTTTTGCTTGAACATGTACGTGAGCAGAGTTATTTATTTGTTCGTGAGCAATCGAAGCAACGGTCACTGCACGCATAAAGGGATGAGTGATTTATATAATGAATGAAGGTTTGTGTATGTAATTAGCCTGGATTATCAAGGATGAAGTGTGAGTGTATATATTCCTGGTGGTAGTGCCTATTACAACTCATAATGTGATAAAATATGTCGATTCTCTGCATGAAATCCATAGACATCGGAAATTATCTTGATCATCCGAGATGGTTGTTTGTTTGACTTCTACGCACTCTTGCATAAATCAATTAGCATAAAACTGCAACTTGTACTCAGGGATGAAGGGGTAGAAAAGGTAGTGAGAGAAGGGATACAAGTGGGAGTGGATGAAGGCTTTTAGGGAAATGTGTGCAGGAGTAGAGGGGAATGGGAGAAGGGTTGATGAGTAGGTAGATTAAAGGGAGCAGATTTGCAGGGCGTTCGCTGCAATGTGCCGTCTAGTACATCTTTATTTTGTCTTTTGCTTTTGATTGTGTTGCCAAGTTTATACTCTGTTTTCCTTGGAGGCAAATTACTTTTGCCTCATATTGAATTAACAAGAAAAATAACAGAATTATAAATGGGTTCGATTCCTGGTCTGGGCATGTAATTTTCTCACATATATCAATTTAATTATTTATAATCCTGTTCATTTATTTAATTGTGTTTCTACACCCCAAGTGGTTTTTGTAATAGCGGACATGGATTTCTTCCTCCATTGGAGGAAGTTCACTTTGAGTTCACCAGTTCACTTGAGTACCAGTTTGACAATTGAGTACCAGTTCACTGGTAATTCCCTGTTTGTCGTTGAAGGCGGCAAAAAGGGTTGGCGTCAGGAAGGGCATCCGGCCGTAAAACATTGCTTCAAAAAGGGGACCAAAAAACAACAACTACCACGGTTCCCGAAAAGGCCAACCCCCGCTTTGCGGGGAAAAATGGCCTCTAAACGGTGGTTTTTATTGGAGGAAGACCCTCTCATGATCAGGCCGTTTGTGCTCCTATGGTTGGCAGCGAGTGCCCCGGAAGCATTGACCGAGAGAGAGTGGCAATCGTATGTGTGGGAAAATTGCATGCTTGGTCAGGGTCACCCAGATAGCTCAGATAGCAGAGCACTGGTACGGTTCACCAGAGGATCTGGGTTCGATTCCTGGTCTGGGCATGTAATTTTCCCACATATATTAATTTAAATGTCCATAATATGGGAGATAGCTACAAAACAAGCAAAGACTCAAGGACCCGAACATACCACAAATGTTTAGGTGACAGAGAGGTAACGAACACAGCAATGCCTTACAGTGAGTAATGCTTATTTAGATAATGATGCTACTCAAAGGTGAATAACAGCACTACATCAAACTGACATCTCCACAAACCAGCGAGACCCATGTTCGGTACAAGGGGCCGAAGATGCAGGTTGGAGGTTGCGTCTAGGCTGGAGATAGTTCACGTTGACAAGTTATCAGGCTACTGTTAAGTGGATTTGACAATAAAAACATAAACCTATTGCAGTATTCTAGTAACCTTAAGTAGGATAGTCCCAGAATAATCAATTTTGCTAGCAAAAATGCGATGTGAATTGGTTGACATGGAGAGCTCAACAGAAGGTCACCGACAATATCAAAAATTTGCTGATTAAACAATGACAAATCCACCTTGAAGGGAGAAAAACAGGGTAGACAAGACCTATTTTCTTTAGTCAAATTTGAATTCATTTGAATAATGTATACTTGCATTACAGCAAGTGGCCTGCAAAAGTATTCACCCCCTATCAATAATGCCACACTTAGATGAATTTCGAATTATGTAGCAACAATTTTTTCCAAATGAACTTTTTTATTCATAACTGCAGAGATCAAACTAAACACTGTTATAGTTGAAGGAGGTTACATATCAGGGGAATACCTGCAAAAAACATGTGCAAATCAAAACTCACTGCTTGTAAAAGTATTCATCCCCTAAGGTCAGTATTTGGTGGAGGCACCTTTTGCAGCAAGGACTGCTACAAGTCTTTTTGGGTAGTAGGTCTCTACCAGCTTTGAACAGTGAGATGGTGAAATCTTTGCCCATTTTTCACGTGAAAATTGCTCTAGTTATGCAAAGATTGATGGGGATCGTCGATGGACTGCAATCTACAAGTCTCACCATATATGTACAATTGGGTTCAAGTCAGGACATTGACCGGGTCACTCAATAACATTTATTTACTTCTTATTCAGCCATTTCAATGTGGATTTAGCTTTGTGCTTTGAATCATTGTCCTGCTGAAAAGTGAATCTCTGACCCAGTTTCAGATTCATAGCAGACTTGAGCAGGTTTTAATCAAGGATTCTCCTGTACTTTGTACCGTCCATTGTGCCTTCTAGCCTGACAAGCTTGCTAGTCCCTGTTGATGAAAAGCAGCCCCATAACATGATGCTGCCACCGCCATGCTTGACAGTAGGGATGGTGTTGACTGGGTGATGTGCAGTGTTGGCCTTGCACCAGAGGAAAACACTTTGAATTTAGACCAAAACGTTCAATTTTTGTCTCGTCTGACCACAAAACGTTTCTCCAGATACCTGCAGTGTCATTAAAATGTTTTTTTTGCAAAGTCCATACAAGCTTTTAGATGAGTCTTTTTTAGTAATGAAACCTGTACTTGCCACCTGTACATAGAGGCCAGCTTTGTGAAGGGAACGGGATATTGATAATTGATGAATACTGACCCCCATCTCGGACACAGAACATTGTAGATCTTTCAAAGTCATTCTTAGATTTACAGTGACATCCCGAACCAGTTTCCTGCTTTCCTTGGCTGCTGAGTTTGGATGGGCGACCTGATCTGGGCACAGTCTGGGTAGTATGATACATCTTCCACTTCTTAATGATAGATTATGTACTCAAAGGGATAAATAGTGACTTTGAAATCTTCTTATAACGCTCTCCTGAACGGTGCTTCTCCACCACTTTATGTCTGACTTCTTTGGAAAACTCTTTTGTCTTCATGTTCGCCTTGTTGGTTGAGAAAGTGAGTTGCACCACAAAACTCCTTCGATAAGTGGGGGAGCTTAATTTTATTAAACCACTGATTAAATACAGGTAAAACCTATTACATTTGTTTTGTAACCTTTCAAACAAATAATTTGTCCCTGAAGTGATTTCAGGTTCATTCGGCAAAGGATTTGAATACTTATGTAACTGAGATTCATCTGATTTTCTCTGATAATGAATCTAACTTATTCACATTTTATCTGCATTTTAAGCTTCATCACTTTGGAGTACTTTGTGAAGACTCTAGATATTAAGTTTGATTTGAAAGAATCATGAAATAAGCTCAGGTGGCATCAAAATGTGAAAACTTTGAAGGGGGATTGAATTATTTTGCAGGTAACTGTATAACCGCATGTCCCATTTAAAGGGATCAACAATGATGGCATGAAGCACCTCTCTGTTTGCTCTGTCTTATCATTCAAGATTATAAGTAGAGTACTTTTAACATCCGAAGGAATTCTAAATACAAGGTGAAGTGTGATACTTGTCGTTGCTTACCCAAGATTGGGAATTTTGGCACACTGCCCTCCCATGCTGGCTATAAGATTGCTATGGGTCAACATAACACCCTTAGGCAAGCCAGTCGAACCACTTGTGTACATGATCACCGCCAGGTCTTCAGGCATTGGCCGCTTGGTCGCAACGGATTCTGGCATTAAAGCACAAGATATCAGAATGAGCAAACCGGAACATAAAGCTTATTGATGTAAAACATAATTAATAAACTCCTTGTTGTCTGTTTATAACACATGGTAATAGCTGTTGTTTTTAGTGGGTTTCTTTCGTGTACTTTTATATATTTATTTTTCTAATTTTTTTTTGCATTGTGTTAAAGGTGTACAGCATACGGTTCTTCGGGAGGTTCCCCATTTCTTCGATCTCCGACATGCTGTAGATCATGACACCGGCAGGTAGCGTCACATTGGGAGCCGTAGGAGTATCAACAATGATCACATGACGCAGGCTTGGTATTTCTACCACCATGTCCTGAGAGTTGATGGCAGTAATTGCATCATGATGAAATGAATAAATGAACATAATTTTATTACTTTACAGGCAATTAAAAGATTTGTTTTTATTCATAAATAAATGTTTACAGAACCTCCTGCCCTCTGGGATGTCCTACTAATTATATATCTTACCTTGAGCTTATTCATCATTATATCTGAGCAGGTAATAACTACAGCAACCTCCGCCTCTCTCAGACCATGAGCAACCGCGTCTGCTCCAAGCGTAGCATATAGTGTCACCACTGAAGGTTCAAGAACAGGGTAAACAAAAGATCAGGATTATACAGCGGCTGGGGATCAGAGTACCACCATTTGCAGTAAGAGTGAAACTCACAAGGAAAGTTGTGTTTAAAGCAAGCTTGTGCGGCGATCATCCACTCAGCTCTCGTCTCGCAGAACACCGCCACAGGTTGCCTCGGCAACTGTCCTAATGACGCCAACCCTCGACCCAACAGCGTAGCTCGCTTGTTCACCTCCGCGAAGGTCATCCAGTGGTATTCGCCTAGAATCATCTGTAAAGCCATGGGGAAGGAAAATCATGTAAAAATCAGCAAGAAAAGGCAGCACTGCATCGCACAGGAGGAAGGATGGAAATGACAATGACATGGAAAAAATGAACTATGATGGAGTGCAAAGAATAGTACTGCAAGGGGGAAGCAGACAACAGCATGATAGAAACACACGTCGGTGAAGGTCCACCTTGCCGATAGATCACCGTATTGCATTGATAAGATTTGCGTGGAAGTGAGAGATGACACAAAGATAGCAAAGCCAGTTTGAAAGAATGTAAGGTAAGGGCATTGACAAGGAAGTGAGAATGTAGCATAGCAAGTGATACCGAAGGAGGAAAGAGGTGTGAGAAATTGAAGGGATCGATATATAGCTGGAACCTTTTTAAAAATCTTTCCATTAGGTTGTGGCTCATCCTCTTTACTCAGCAACTCCCGTGTGCCGAGGCAAGGCGCATTTTCATTCAGATGCACACCATGCTCAAAGTGGCTGTCCAGGGTTGCAACCCCAGGAAACTCCCCAGTGGTCAAGTCATCAGGTCGTGTCGTTGAACGATACGGTCCCTAGGTGTACAAAAGCACGACTCAACTGTTATCATTTTACTTTTCTTTTTTAATGATCTTAAAACCCAACCCTTCCCCCCACCCCAGAAAAAGAAATATGTAAAAGGTTAAGAGGTTAAGAGGTTAAGCAACCAGGAACACAAGTAGTGAAGATTCCAACCTGTGGCTTTTCAGACACCGACACTGCGTAGACATGGCTTTTTTTAGGATGTGCTCCTATGAGCAGCCATGGTAGAGAGGTGACCAATGAGGTAAAACGGATAATCAGCCGGAAAGGCCACAGTACAACAGGGTGGAGCTCGTACTGCAGCCGCATACTAATCTGGTGTAAAAAAAAAAAAAAAAAATTAGGGTGGGGGGGTGAAAATCTGGGAGGGGTGAAGGGGTATGGAAGAATGTCATATGATTGCCTTACAAACCTAACTGATTACAAGGCACTAAGTTAGGCTCACCAAGCAGGAAAGAGATCTAAAGTGAGAGAGAGATTGATAAACACATAACAGGTTGAGACAAAGCTCTCATTAGCATCTGCCAGGTAAACACTACTCTGAAAGCACCTGTCCCAAACCTGGAATTGAAACAGTAACCTGAGGGGTGAACGTTGCACAATGGTAGCAGGAACAAGCGTATGGAGAAGCACGCCGTGCCGCACTCACAAAATGTGGGACAGATTGCCCGTACAACACCCTTTTGTTGGCTTTAAGAACAAATTGGGTCAAAAGTCATAGCAACGTCTCATTACATGTAACATATTGACAGCTTTTTGCAACTCTTTCCCTCCCTCCCTCTCTCTACCTTGCTTTTATTAACCACACCCAGCATTGTGACCATTTTGTTCAATCCAAAAAAGTAAACCTTGCTCGGAAACTTCAGCATTTCGAGAGCAGGAAAACTATTCTGGGTAAATAAAGGAATCTCATTCTCTGGACATGCACCACAGATGTATAAAAGTACAACACGAGGCAGACAGTGGAAATAGACATGCAGAGTTAGATAGTTTAAATTGTGAAGCAAAAAAATAAAAAGCTACAGTTTAGTTGCAAAGCATCGATGCTCACCACGCATTTCCATAGTGAAGCAAAAATTAAAGGATGTGTGGAAGCTGTGTTCCAACAACAAATAAAAACAAAGCTTTTCCAAAAAACAAATTGTATTTATCGTAATGTTAAGATGTGTAGGGTGTGTACCCCAGTTTAGAATAGGTACACCATATCCCTGCGTGTCGTAAGAGGTGACTAAAAGGTCTGGCGTCAGGAAGGGCATCCGGCCATAAAAACATTGCCTCAACAAAAGAACCATGACAATTACAACTACATATGGGAAGGGTACAGCCCGAAGTACCACGTGGGGGACCCCACTCCCTCTCGTCAAAACTCAAGGTGGGTAACCCGATCGAAGCAAGGGTGGAAATCACTCCATTTATGACGACGAAACGTCTGATGCCCGACGTGGAGATCGGTTTCTGAGGTTTGGGATATGGAATGTAGGGACAATAACAGGGAGATCAGGAGAAGTGGTGGAAGTATTGGTCAGAAGAAGAGTGGACATATGTTGTGTGCAGGAGACGAGATGGAAGGGAAGTGGTGTGAGAATGGTGAAGGGTAGGCAGGGACAGAAATACAAGTTTGTGTGGCAAGGGTGCCCAGAAGGCGTGAATGGTGTTAGTGTCCTGTTTTCTGAGGAGTTTGTAGACTGTGGTGAGTGTGACTAGAGTGAGTGAAAGGTTGATGATGGTAAAAATGATGATTGGAAAGCTCTTGGTGAACGTCATCTCGGGATATGCTCCGCAGGTTGGTCGGAGCGATGAAGAGAAGGACAAGTTCTGGTATGCGACAGAGAAGCTGATGGAAAACGTGAAAGATGAGGAAGTTGTTGTGGTAGGAAGAGACCTAAATGGACATGTGGGAAGGAGTATGGACGATTTTGAGGGAGTTCATGGGGGTTACGGATATGGTGTGAGAAATGGAGAAGGTGAAAGGATTTTGGAGCTTGCTGACGGAGTTGATTTGTTGATTTGTAATACTCAGTTCCAGAAAGAGGATAATAAGCTTGTTACATACACGTCAGGTGGGTAGACGACAACCGTTGACTACCTGCTGGTGTGTAGGCGAGATAGGGGGCATCTCCGGGACACAAAGGTGATCCCGGGGGAGGAGGCTGTTTCACAGCACCACTTGGTTGTCTGCGACATAAGGGTGAAATGTGCGAGGAGAGCTCGGCGGGTGAAGTACCAACCGAGAATGAAGGTGTGGAGGTTGAAAGAGGTGACAGTGAGGGAGGCATTAAAAGAGAGGCTGAGTATGGTAGAGGATGATGTGGTTGTGCTTGAAAGTGGTTGGATGTCAATGAAACATAGTCTGTTGGGAGCCGTTGGTGAGGTATGTGGATGGACAAAAGGACCACCCAGGCACTCGGAAAGTTGGAAAAGTTGGAAAGAAGATTGACGAGAAGAGGAAGAAGTTCAAGGAGTGGCAGAAGGCGAAGGGTACGGGGGCAGAAAAGGCAGAGCATGAAAGTTATAAGGCAGCCAAGAAGGCTGCAAAGAAAGAGGTAGCAAAGGCGCAGGAGGCATGTAGGAAAATGTTCGGAGAACGCTTGGATTTGGAAGAGGGTCAGAGAGCGGTATTCAGGATTGCAAAGCAGATAGCGAAAGAGAGGTGTGATGTGATGGGGGTGAGTTGCTTGAAGGATGAAGTGGGACAAATCGTTGTGGACCCAGATGGAATTAAAGGAAGATGGAAGAGATATATGGAAATACTGTTGAATGCAGAGAATGAATGGGACGGCAACATAGAGAGTAACCCAGTTTTAGGACCGGCAGAGAAGATAACCGAGAAGGAAGTTGAGGAAGCGATAAAAGCAATGAAGAGTAGAAAAGCGGGAGGGCCGACGGGAGTTGTGGGAGATATGTTGAAGGCAGCGGGAAATTGGAGTGTGAAGAGAATGAGAGAGATCTGCAATCTGGTGGTGAAAGAAGGCCGCATTCCAGTGGATTGGGAACTGAGTACCCTCGTCCCTCTATACAAGGGGAAAGGTGACCCTCTGGACTGTGGCTCGTATCGAGCGATAAAGTTATTGGAGCATGGAATGAAGGTATTGGAAAGGGTGTTGGAGAGGAGGATAAGGAAGAAAGTGAAGATTGACGAAATGCAGTTTGGATTTATGCCAGGAAGAGGAACGACAGACACGCTTTTTATTGTGAGGCAGTTGCAGGAGAAGTACATGGAGAAGAGGAAGACGTTGTTTCTTGGGTTTGTTGATCTGGAGAAAGCATTCGATAGGGTTCCACGTGAAGTAGTGACATGGGCATTGAGGAAGTTAGGAGTGGAGGAATGGTTGATCAGAGTCGTGATGGCAATGTACAAAAGAGCACGCACAGCTGTAAGGACGAAGGACGGGAACAGTGGTGAGTTTGAGGTGAAGGTGGGAGTGCATCAGGGGTCGGTACTAAGTCCACTACTATTTGTAGCTGTGGTGGAGATGCTGGCTCGGAACGTAAATGAGGGTTCACCGTGGGAGTTGTTGTATGCAGATGATCTGGTGTTGATTGCAGAAAGTATGGATGGACTGAAGGAGAAGATGAACAAGTGGAAGGAATGTATGGAGACAAAAGGTCTGAAGGTGAATATTGGAAAAACGAAGGTGATGGCAAGTGGTAAAGCATGTGGTGAGGTGGAAAGAACTGGGAAGTGGCCGTGTGCTGTGTGCAGGAAGGGTGTCGGAGTGAATTCCATTCAATGTACAATGTGTGCTGATTTCAATGTACAAATGTACAAATTCAATGTACAAACCACTACATTTTTTTTTTTTGATGAACCCACTCAGCACACATTGTACCACCTTTAGAGGCCAAAAATGGCCTCTAAAGGTGGTACAATGTGTGCTGAGTGGGTTCATCAAAAATGTAGTGGTTTGAGAGGGTCATTAACCAGTGTGGCAGCTACATTCAAGTGTAAGGTGTGCACAGAGGGAGCTGCAGATGGAGGAAATGTTGAGTTGGATCTTGGAGACGGTGTGAAGCTGGAAGGTGTGAAAACATTTCGTTACCTAGGAGACATGCTGAATGGAGAAGGTGGATCAGACTCGGCAACAGTTGCTGGAGTGAGATGTGCATGGAAGAAGTTTCGGGAACTGAGAGGCGTGCTGACTAGGAGGGGAGTGTCGTTGAAGTTGAAGGGAAAGGTGTATGCTGCATGTGTGAGAAGTGTTATGATTTATGGGAGCGAGACATGGGTAATGAACGTAGAGCAGCAACGAAGGCTGGAAAGGGTGGAAATGTGAATGGTTCGGTGGATGTGCAGAGTATCGTTGAGAGAGAGGAAGACAAATGATGAATTGCAAAAGATGATGGGAATAGAGCCTGTGATGGATGCTGTGAAGAGAAACAGGTTGAGATGGTTTGGACACGTGTTGAGGAAGGATGAAAGTGACTGGTTGAGAAGAGTGATGGAAATGAATGTGGAAGGAAGTTGAGGATGGGGAAGACCGAGAAAGACTTGGCTAAAGGTGGTGGAAGAAGAAATGCGGGCAAGGGGGTTAACAAGGGGAGATGTAGAAAATAGGGCAAAATGGAGAAAATTGTCATGGGGCCCAGAAGGCTAACCCCTGCTCTCGCAGGGAAAATGGCCTTAAAATGCCTGTTGTTGTAATGTTAAGATGGAGTTGTTTGCATATTGGTACTGTATGATAAATACGAAGGTTTGTTACCATTGTTTTTCATCGATACACGACTTTTGAAATGACGTAATCCGTCCCAGAATGCTCAGCATGCATGTGCAGAAACCCATATAGCCAAATGCATATCATGCATGGCAGATAAGGATTGTTACCTAAAATGGCTTACAAAGCTTCGAAAAGAAGCCAAAATACTTGGAAATGTACCTGCAAGAAAGTGGTGTGACTCTGCAGAATGAACGAGTTGGAGAACTTTCTCAACTTGGCCAAAAAAACTCAGATCTTGCAGCTGCTGTACTACAAAAACTCCCGACTACGTGGGCCGGTGCAAGGCCCGAACTGTGGACGGCGTGTTCTCCCCAAACCACTGACGGATTGCTGCCAGTGAATGGACTTTCAACCTTGCGGGAGTCCTTCCTGTGAACATGGCAGTCTCCGTGATTTATGTAATGGAGTCTCCAATCAGATAGCCTATGCTGTCATTACCAACATAGTCATGGCTACCAACTCTTTGACTCAAAGATTGTGTTCGCGATGGGAAAATACACGATGCTTGTGCCAGTTATTATTACGTCCATCACCAAAGGTGGATGGAGGTTATGTTTTCACCCCTGTCTGTTTGTCCATTTGTGAACAAGATATCTCAAAAACTTGTGGACGGATTCGGACGAAATTTGGCAGAGAGGTAGCGTATGTGCCAAGGACGAAATGATTAGATTTTGGTGAAGATCTGGATTCAGATTCGGCTACTAGAATTTTAAAAAGTGATTCAGAAGAGAGAGAGTGTGTGTGTGTGATCCACTGTAGCTGCTCGCTCATATCAACATGAAATGGTAGGAACTCAGACACATCTCATCCACGGATATTTGTCATATTTCCTCCATTTTTTGTGAGTATTGAATATTTTTTGAATTTTTGCATTTTCGAATTTAATTCAGTTTTTTGTGAGTCCTTTTAAAAGGGTTAAATAAACCCACAAAGCATAAACCGATGGAACACATACAAGTACTTGGTTTACTGTTTGAAAACCTTTCCCACATGACACAAAACTTGTGAAAGGAAACATTACACTACAAGGACATGATGATGTCATGATGTCATAACAAAGGACATGTGATTTCAACTCTAACCTACTTGTTACGTTGACGGGGATTGATGAAGGATAACGGTGGAAAGTATTTCTATTGAGGGAAGGGGAGGATTAGTTGTGGGGGAAGGGAGCATGAGGGCAGTGGGTGAAAGGCAGCCATTGGTCATATTCAACGTGTTGATTCGCACATGACGTAAAACGGACAAACAATAACAATCAAGAACCATCATGTGCTAACAAATGTTATTCCAGTTCAGCTCATAATGCAAGAAAAAGCCCAAAACTACATGTCTCTCAGATTTCCAAGTCGTTTAAAGATGCTCTTTCAGTCACGGTGCAATTAGTCTGGTGATTCGAAAGGCTGAGAAACAAGGAAGGGAGTAAACAAGCAATCTTGGATGCAAAAGTAATCACACGGATGAGACCTTTGGACTACATGGCACGAGTTTTGTGAAAAGGTGTGGAGTTCAATTTCACAGCATAATATGTATACCAAACTGTACCATAAATGGACATCAGCAAGAGCAAAAAGGGGTTTGTGAAGAATTCCCACAGTGCGGAAGCCCTTACATTGGACAACGAGAGGGTACTTTTTGTGTTACAATCTCTAAAAGACCACCGAGGGATCTGAAACTTAGACCCTCGTGGCTCGTTGTTTCCAGTCTGAGATATACAGTCCAAATAACGTGTTAACAACTCAACCATCCTCCCCTCAAGTTTTCTCGATAAGCAATAGGATAGAGCGCAAAGAACACAGGGTTACAGTCAGAAATTGAAAAAGATTGGTCCCATTGTTATGCATATCCTACAGCTGCCTCCCCCAAAGCAGACGCAGACGAGGCTATTTTGAGACGAACAAAAGGACAAATGTCAAACACCCCAATAAAATAATATCCAAGCACACGTTCCCCACCTCAGCCCCACAATGCGAGAGCGCAGCATCTAATACCCTAAGTCAATATTTCAACAGAATTCAATGCTATTTTGACAAAATTTGACGACATTGCCACCCACAATACAGCAACCAATCACATTACGAGGTGTCAACATCACACCAATGCTGGGACCAATGGGGTGGGTGAGATTCTTGGAAGGATGTGCCGAGCTAGCAATCTGACAGTTGCCTGGCAACGGATGCTGAAGCAGCAGCACAGAGATCGAGAGGATGCTTCCGAGTCGATTTTAGATTTGGCTGAAAGAATGAGAGTAAAATGTTGGATTAAGATGGTACAGACCGGTAACAACGATGAACTAGAGATACCCAAAGGTAATTGCATCCGTTTATACACAATCTGCTTAACCAACTGGAAAAAAATCCATTCCAGTTGTGAAACAATTTTCACACCAAACAAAGATCCATAATTTGTATTTTTTTGGGAAATTCATGTTGAATGTATGTCGGTGTTGCTCATACAGCATCGTCAATAATAAAAAAAAACATTACATTGACTCACTGTTTAGTTCACTAGTTTAAGGCTCCAGGTACAATCCTGACGTCACTCAGACTACAATACGATTGCCTCCCAGAACTTGTGGCAACAGGAACGTGTGGTTTTGCCTGCTGATCGCTATCGTAACGTTCACATGCACAAGCGGCGATGAAATTTCAATGCGAAAAACGCTAATGAAAGACGATATCTACCTGGGATTTAGGAACACTACCTCAAAAAATGGAAAATATAACATTATAGTGACTTGCTGGTATTTCTGCGTTCACCTTAGTTCACCATGGCACTTTTGATATGATGTATGAACGCTTATGAGGCCTTTCACACATGCATTGTGAGTGCGCTTTCAGCGACTCAATTCTGCAGGCCGGGGCTCTGTTAACTTGCCGATGGTGGCACAAAATCCGTAAGTGAAATAGTCTTTCAATATAATTTTCAGCATTTAAACAAAAGTTGAACTTTCAGGATGGTTAATGATAATTGTTGTGTTCCTGGTTGCAAATCAGACTCGCAGAAATATAGGAATACGAGAAATATCCGTGGATGAGAGGTGTCGGGTTCCTACCATTTCCTGTTAAATGAAGGCAGTGGTGGCAGACACGCACACACAGACACGGACACGAATAAACACTTCTCCTTTTAGCAAAAGATGCAGAAATAACCTCATTTAATTTATCTTGTGGCCCCGGAACCAAACAAACAAGCCTGGTGTTGGCTTAACGGTTGAGGTGGCTGGTTTAAGATTGAAGGGTCTTGAATTCAGCCCCTGTTGTGCCGTCAAATAGCACCAGGTGGGTTGTCTCAGCCTGTCATCCTTCCGAGGTCAGCCAAATGAGTACCAGCTTACTGAAACAGGGGGTGCTGCATCAGCGGCATCGCCACCCTCCAGTCAATGATGCAACAAGCAGCCACAAACTCAATATGGAATAATAATAAATCAAAGAAACCATATAAACTACTGTATTTATAACAAACCCTCACGTCCCCCACTCTCCGACTCCCCAAACATCATTAACAGCGAATATTATAATGTTGAACTTACCTTGTGCATTAATTATCCACAGATATGACCTGCCCATTGATATTCAGAGGCATTTGAACCAAATGCAGTGTCAATCCCTCCTCACCCCTCTCCCCCCCCCCCCCCACCCCCCAACTCTTTTGTTGTGTCGAGGAGAAAAACCCACCTTTCTCACCGGAACTTTTCCAAGTATTTTCAGCTTCTCTTAGCAGCTTTGTAAGCCATTTTAGGTAAGAATCCCTACCACACGCACCACGTTAGATGGTCACATGCCCAGAAGATCGCTATTTATAGGGGTTATGCAGATGTGTGCTGAGCATTCTGGGGTGGATTACATCATTTCAAAAGTAACATGGAAAAATTGAGAACCCAACTTGTCCCTCACATTTTTACACAATGTCACCAAGGAAGTGGAAAGAGGATCAGTATTTTACAGTTAATGTTCAAGCGTTCACAGTCATACAGTTAACTAAAATCACACACACACACACACACACACACACACACACACACACACACACACACACACACACACACACACACACACACACACACACACACACACACACACACACACACACACACACACACAGATGTACAGGCACACACAGATGTACAGGCACACACAGATGTACAGGCACACACAGATGTACAGGCACACACAGATGTACAGGCACACACAGATATACAGACACACACAGATATACAGACACACCCACAGATATACCGACACACATACAGATTATACAGACACACACACAGATATACAGACACACACACAGATATACAGACACACGCACACACACAGATATACAGACACACAGATATACAGACACACACAGATATACAGACACACATACAGATTATACAGACACACACACAGATATACAGACACATGCACACACACACAGACACATGCACACACACACACACACACAGACACACGCACACACACAGCTATACAGACACACACAGATATACAGACACACACAGATATACAGACACACACAGATATACAGACACACACACAGATATACAGACACACACACAGATATACAGACACACACACAGATATACAGACACACACACAGATATACAGACACACACACAGATATACAGACACACACACAGATATACAGACACACACACAGATATACAGACACACACACAGATATACAGACACACACACAGATATACACACACACACACACACAGATATACACACACACACACACACACACACACAGATATACACACACACACAGATAAACAGACACACACACAGATATACAGACACACACACAGATATACAGATATACAGACACACACACAGATATACAGACACACACACAGATATACAGACACACACACAGATATACAGACACACACAGATATACAGACACACACACAGATATACAGGCACACACACAGATATACAGACACACACATATATACACACACACAGCCACACACACACACACACACACACACACACACACACACACACAGACACACACACAGATATACAGACACACACACACAGATATACAGACACACACACAGATATACAGACACACACACACAGATATACAGACACACACACAGATATACAGACACACACACAGATATACAGACACACACACAGATATACAGACACACACACAGATATACAGACACACACACAGATATACAGACACACACACAGATATACAGACACACACACATATACACACACACACAGATATACAGACACACACAGATATATATACACACACACACACACACACAGATATACAGACACACACAGATATACAGACACACACAGATATACAGACACACACAGATATACAGACACACACAGATATACAGACACACACAGATATACAGACACACACACAGATATACAGACACACACACAGATATACAGACACACACACAGATATACAGACACACACACAGATATACAGACACACACACAGATAGACAGACAGACACACACACACACAGCCAGACAGATACACAGACACACACTTCTGGAATTTCTCATGACAGAATGAAAAAGAATACAAACGATTAACAATGGGTAATGAAGACAAAATGAGTACGAGGAGAGGTAAAAATGAAGATTACTTAATAAATAATGTACGAGGAACACATGGAAAGACAACGGAGCCTGCACGTTTATCAGCAGACATCTAAAGACCGGAAATAGACAAACCGGCAGTACAGCACTGTACAACATTGTGGGACACAGACAGAGACGATACATCGTGATCGTCCATTCGTCATCACTTTTATTAAAAATCGGAAGCACAGCACAGCTCACCTTCGTTTAGGACTGTGGTCAAAGTGCTGTCAATGGGCAAGAGAAATCGGGAGTGAGATGGAGAAACGGGCAACACGCGACTTTTCATTCATTCAACCTTGCGCATCATGGAAATCTCGCGTCCGGAACGTTGCGAATGTTTCCTCATAGCCACCGTAAAGCCAACTTCCGGTGACCGAGAGTAACCTCCACGATGACGTCAAAGCGTTGGGCGATCACCCGACCGACGTGACGACGTTGGGAATTTTACTTTGGGCGAAATCATAAATCATATAACATTTTGCGTTCAGGTGAAACTCAATAGGAGATATATATATATTTTTCTTGATCAGGAATAAACACCATTGAAAATTCTCAGTAAAAATGCGTTAAGTATAATTAAGTAATTATTGGTGGTCACAATAAACTGCAAAACGTACAAACATAAACACACACAAACACACACACACAGGCAGTTTTACTTTCTCATTGATCTCAGTTTTCAGAAAGCATACACATATAAGTTTATCCCCTCAACACGTAAAGATAACCAGATTTACAGATAACCCCACATAACCACCTCACAGATAACAAGATTTACAGATAACCCCTCACAGATAACAGATAACCCCTCACAGATAACAGATAACCCAGATTTACAGATAACCCCTCACAGATAACCAGATTTACAGATAACCCCTCACAGATAACAGATAACCCCTCACAGATAACAGATAACCCAGATTTACAGATAACCCAGCTTTACAGATAACCCCTTATAACCCCTCACAGGTGACCAGATTTACAGATAACCCCTCACAGATAACAAGATTTACAGATAACCCCTCACAGATAACCAGATTTACAGATAACCCCTCACAGATAACACATAACCCCTCACAGATAACACATAACCCCTCACAGATAACAGATAACCCAGATTTACAGATAACCCAGCTTTACAGATAACCCCTTATAACCCCTCACAGGTGACCAGATTTACAGATAACCCCTCACAGATAACACATAACCCAGACTTGCAGATAACTCCTCATAACACCCTCACAGATAACAGATAACCCAGATTTACAGATAACCCAGCTTTACAGATAACCCCTTATAACCCCTCACAGGTGACCAGATTTACAGATAACCCCTCACAGATAACACATAACCCAGATTTACAGATAACTCCTCATAATACCCTCACAGATAACAGATAACCCAGATTTACAGATAATCCAGCTTTACAGATAACCCCTTATAACCCCTCACAGATGACCAGATTTACAGATAACCCAGCTTTACAGATAACCCCTTATAACCCCTCACAGATTACCAGATTTACAGATAACGCCTCATAACCTCTCACAGATAACAAATAACCCACTTTTACAGATAACTCCTTTCAACCTCTCACAGATAACAGATAACCAGATTTACAGATAACACACAGATAACTCAGCTTTACAGATAACCCCTTATAACCCCTCACAGATGACCAGACTTACAGATAACCCAGCTTTACAGATAACCCCTTATAACCCCTCACAGATTACCAGATTTACAAATAACGCCTCATAACCTCTCACAGATAACAGATAACCAGATTTACAGATAACCTCCTCACAACCACCTCACAGGTAATAGATAACCTAGCTTCACAGATAACACACAGATAACACAGCTTTACAGATAACACACAGATAACCCAGCTTCACAGATAACACACATATAACCGAGCCTTATAGCTAACACACAGATAACCTTGCTTCACAGATAACATACAGGTAACCCAGCTTCAGAGACACCACACAGATAACCTAGTTTTGCAGATGACCCCTCATAATCTGCTCACAGGTAACAAATAACCCTGATTTACAGGTAACCCCTCATAACGCCTCACAACCTCTCACAGATAGCACATAACCTAGCTTTACAGATAACCCCTTATAACCCCTCACAGATGACCAGATTTACAGATAACACCTCACAGATTAACAGATTTACAGATAACCCCTCATAACCCCTCACAGATAACAAATAACCCACTTTTACAGATAACTCCTTTCAACCTCTCACAGATAACAGATAACCAGATTTACAGATAACCCCCTCACAACCACCTCACAGGTAATAGATAACCTTGCTTCACAGATAACACACAGATAGCCTAGCTTTACAGATAACACACAGATAACCCAGCTTTACAGAAAACACACAGATAACCCAGCTTTACAGATAACACACAGATAATCCAGCTTCACAGGTACCACACAGATAACCCAGATTTACAGATAACCCCTCATAACCACCTGACAGATAACAGATAACCCAGATTTACAGATAACCCATCATAACCCCCTCACGGGTAAAAAATAACCCCGATTTACCAATAACCTCTCATAACTGCTCACAGATAACAGATAACCCAGCTTTACAGATAACCTGTCATAACCCCCTCATAGATAACAGATAACCCATCATAACCTACTCACAGGTAACAGATCACCCATCATAACCCCCTTATAGCTAACAGATAACCCCAAGTACTATATCCCGGTCGCAATGCTTTGTCTCCTTGTGTTCACAATCGATGATATCAGCAGGTCATACATGAGCGTTATGTCCTTGTTTTCAGTGATTACTTTTCGTTCATGTTTCCATGAGTTTTTTTGAAACTGGGATGTTGATTTTTTTTTTTCTAGCTGTGCAAGTGGGTTACTCTACATGTTCTGATTTCAGTTGTTGTTTTTACATCTGGAGAGGAGTTGACTCATGCTTTCTGTTTCTACCGTGTAGAACCTACACCTGTCCGATTGACTAAGTCCCGCCATTTTCCTAAAGCCATTGGTACCATGTCCTCAGTATTGGACAATTATTATGAGTCATTCTCCATCCCATTAGAGATGACCTCTTCTCCGTCATTCCAATGAGCCTTCTTTGTCTAAACTAAATCTGTCCAATTCCTTTTTGTATTTCCCTGCTCTTTTATCGTTCTCCCAGTTATCAGTGCATATCTGTTGATATTGCATTTCATAGTTTTTGTACACCGCTCCTATCCTATTCCATCTCCAGGTGCTGCGTGGCGTCATCACCGGGCACCAAAGGGGGCCTGGCGATGACATGCACCAAAAGGTTTTCGGTTTTAACTCCGTTTGTTTGTTTGTTTGTTTGTTTTCTTGTTTGTTTGTTCGGGCAATATCTCAGCCATCCTTTGAACAAGGAAGCTTAAATTTGGGCACAATAGTGAGCACGTTCTTTGGCGAAAACGTTTTTTAATTTTTTTATTAATCGATTAATTGATTAATTACTTAATTATTATCGATTTATTGAGTACTTATTTATTTTCTTTCTCGTCTGGGCAATATCTCAGGCACCTTTTGAGTTAGGAAGCTGATATTTTGACATGACAATGACCAAATGATTTGGGTGTGAAGGGTATTTTCGATTTATCAATTTATTGATTGATCAATAAATTATTCGATTAATTTACTAATTCATTCATTTTCAAAAAGTTATAGATTCGGATGAAATGTTGGTGGTTTAGGTATGCTATCAGCCCATTGATTAAGAAATTAGTTGTTTTACAAGTATTATTTATTTATTATAATTATTAATGATTTTTTTTTTCTTCTAACCTTTTCTGGCTTGCTGTCTTCATGTTTGTGTGCAAATTGTATTCTGTAGTCTGTCGAATTATTCACGTCTTCGGTCAATCCCCCCCCCCCCCCCTTCTAACCCCCTCCTCCTTCCCACGCCTCCTCCCCCCGGGCCCTCTCCCTTCCACACATCTTCCTGCTCTCGGATGTTGTGTGTGTGTGCTTCCCCTTTTCTCCCCATCTTGTCTTCCGCTCCCTCTTTTTGTGTATTTTGTTTGTCTGGTCGATTTGTTTGTGAAGTTAATGTTAGCTCTTTCACGAGCCTCGATTCAGTATACAAAAAAAAAAAAAAAAAAAAAAAAAAAATCCAACAGTTGTCATTCTGTGAACTTGGTTGAGTTCCATCAGACCGCCACATCCTTCTCATCTTGGCAGCTATATTCTTGGAAAGCATTGGTTGTGTAGAACATTTTGTGGCTCGTGAGGAGTTTCCTTCTTTTGATATCTAGCTCACCTCTTCTTAGGTCAGCTCGATATCAAAACAAAATTATTCCACAAAAAAATATTCCTCAAGTGAAAGGGAACACTGGTACTGCAAGTTGGTTTACTTATTTTGATTTTGTTTCTTCCAAGTTCCAAGTAAAAAACAAATTCTACAAATTTCAGGAAATTAATTAAAAATACAAAACTAGAATATCTTGGTTGGATAAGTGACCACCCCCTTATAATAGCAATGGTAAATTAGCTCAGGTGTAACCAATCACCTTCAAAATGACCCACTAAGTTAATTGGCCCCCACCAGTGTTAAATTGTAGTGATTCTGATTATTTCAGAATAAAATCAGCTGTTCCTGTAGGTTTCCTCTGCTGGGTAGTGCATTTCACAGCAAAGACTCAACCATTAACACCAAGAAGCTTTTAAAAGACTTCTGGGATGAAGTTGTGGAAAAGCATCGATCAGGGATGGGTATAAAATTATTTCAAAGGCCTTGAATATCCCTTGAGGCATAGTCAAGACAATCATTAAGAAGTGGAAGGCATATGGTACCACCAAGACCCTGCCTAGATCAGGCCTTCCCTCCAAACTGGATGAACAAGCAAGGAGGAGACTGATCAGAGAGGCCACCAAGAGACCAAGCATGCCACAAGTCTGGCCTGTATGGTAGGGTGGCAAGAAGGAAGACATTATTCAAGAAAGCCCACCTTGAGTCCTGTTTGAGGTATGCAAAAAACTACTCCGGAGATTCTGAAGCCATGTGGCAAAAAGTTTTGTGGTCTGACAAAACCAAGATGGAACTCTTTGGCCTAAATGCAAAATGTTACGTTTGGAGCAAACCCAACACAGCACATTACTCAAAGAACACCATCCCTACTGTGAAGCATGGTGGTGGCAGCATCATGTTATGGGGATGTTTCTCATCAGCTGGGACTGGGGCACTTTTCAGGATAGAAGGGAAAATGGATGGAACAAAATACAGAAAAATCCTCGACGAAAACCCGCTGCCCTCTGCAAGAAAGCTGAAATTGGGACGGAAGTTCACCTTTCATCATGACAATGACCCGAAGTACACAGCCAAAGTTACACTGGAGTGGCTAAGGAACAAAATGATAAATGTCCTTAAGTGGCCCTGTCAGAGCACTGACCTAAATCCAATGGAAAATCTGTGGCATCACTTGAAGATTTCTGTCCATCAACACTTCCCACACAACGTAACTGAGATTGAACAGTTTTGTACAGAGGAATGGGCAAATATTGCCCGATCAAGGTGTGTAAAGTTTGTGGAGACCTATCCCGAAAGATGCATAGCTAAAATTGCTGAAAAAGGTGCTCTTCCACCAAGTATGGACTTGGGGGGGGGGGGGGGGGGGTTGTGGGTTACGAATGTGTAAGTAAAGGTGGAAATAGTCTGATTTAGTGCAATTTAATTTCAGGCCATAGTATAAAACAAGCTTCTAAGCACAAGAATTTGGGCACAGTGATAGGTAACAAATTGAAATGGAGCAATAATTCCCAAGTGTTCGCCGGTAAAGCAAACCAAAGATTATACTTTTAAAGGTAACTAGCAGAGTATCCGCTCTATGGGTGATCTTGTTCTGAACGTACAACATGCTCTTCTTGACATTCACGGATTTTTGGTTGACATGTCATGACAGCTTGACATTCTTCATCATTGGGAGATAGGGCCAAAAACGATGTATAGCACGATATATCCAAAAGTTGTGGACGATTCGGACGAAACTTGGTGGACAGGTTGAGTGTGTGACAAGAAAGAATTGCTTCAATTTTGGTGAAGATCCAGATCTGGATCCGGCTAGTAGAATCTTTTAAGTGATTCTTCACCATTGAGTGATAGAGCTAAAACCGATACATAGCAGGATATCTCAAAAAGTTATGGATAGATCTGGACGGAACTTGGTGGACCGGTTGCGTGTGTGACAAGGACTAATCGATTCGATTTTGGTGAAGATCTGAATATGTATTTGGATACGATAATTATTTAGTTTTCAAGTGATTCTTCACCATTGAGTGATAGGGCTCAAATCTATACATAGCACGATATCTCAAAAAGTGATGGACGGATTTGGACGAAACTTGGTGGACCGGTTGGGTGGGTGACAAGGACAAATCGATTCGATTTTGGTGAAGATCTGAATATGGATTCGGATACGAGAATTTTTTCCGATATTTGATCATCCTTTTAACAGTCGCTTAGGTTGTTTTACACTGAACGGAAAACTTATTGGCATTACATGGCGATTGTGAATATAACACTTCCCAAGTTGCTTACCAAAATGGCGGACGTATTTTTTTTTTCAGGTTACAATTATGGGTGGCATCAGGCCAGCTGTCCAACCAAAAGGTGAAGAGTGGGCATACATACAAACACTTGCTCCATTATAATGTTAAGTCGGGGAGATAGAGGAATATCTAGAGCCAGGTAGATCTGCATAGGTAGGCACTCGACTGTCGTGATAGGGAATCTACCTGTAATAGCCGGCGAAGCCGGTGTTGTCAATAAACGAGTACGTATTATGTTGAAAACCTGATTATGCCTTGGCTCGAGAATCCGAAGCGCAGTGGGCGCAGCCACCTTGCGGATGCGGAAGTATGCATAACAAATTTAAAACGTTCATTAGGAGTTTCTTTCACCCGTCGTCATTTGATTCACAATCTTATGCACCTCCGATGTATTAATAAAATAATTTAAGACCAACATCGGCCCGCACGGGCCTGGTTATCTTCAACAAAACGCGTCACCAAACACCGGACCCAATGAGAGTCGAGCATTTGCAAAAATATTTCTAAAATGAAAGCGCTCAATGGAGACCGCCATCGACCGGATGCGGAAGTTTGCATAAAACAATTGCGAAAAAGTTCAATAGGAGTTTGTTTCACCCGTCGTTCTTTGATTCACAATCTCATGAAACCTCTAATTAGTAATTAAAATACGTTAAGACCAACCTCGTTATCTTCAACGAAAATCGTCATCAAGCACCAGAACCAATGAGATTCGAGCATTTGAAAAAATATTATTACGCGTTTCGGAGGGTGAAAACAGCGTCAAATATTCTAAAATTGACGAAGAATTAATTTTTAGAAATCTCGCGGCCGTACGGGATAGTTTTTCACGGCCAGAAATATGGTATAAGCGGTTTACATATTTAGTTTAGAAATACGGATAGTTTTTCACGGCCGGAAATATCCGAAGTTGAGATGGAATTCACCGAATTAATCACTGCAAGCTAACGTCTTCTGGTGGAGGAAGCTGCCGTGCCCGGAGAGTCAGAGAACCAGCCCTGGCGCCTGACAGCGACTGAAGTTAGAAGACTACACACTTACTGTGAAAACGTATTGTAACGAATTTGGAAAGTGTAAAGAATGTGAGAACTGGTTTGCTGTGTTTTAACTGGCCCTCGTAGAGTAAATAAGATCGAAAGACGTCCACCTAGTTAATTCCATGAACCTACAGACAGGCCACGATATATCTTTTTAAATAGCTTATTTCCTTATTCTATGTAGGCTAAATATGTGTTTCCCACTAGATTGACTCTGCATTGCATCAAACGAAATAAGCGTAGGCCCCTCAGATGATCCATGGCAGCTCAAGTGCCAGGGATTCCCCCACTTGAGCTTTGACAGCAACCGTTTATTGCAGTACTGAACTGCTGTGCAACGTGACGGCGCATTACCTGCAGCTGCTGACCGGTTTTCGGCATTTGCGGCCATTACGAACAAGGGGAGTGGCTAGAGAAGACGGGTCGCCCCCCTCGTCATAGGGGGGAGGAGTAAGTCGGCCCCGCTCATCCAACCCAGAACAAGGGGTTTGGCTAAGAGAGGGCGGAGCGGGAACGCCCGAGAGAGTGCGCGAAGGTTCGGTGAGAAACCAATATAAACCGCCGCGGGACGCCCTCCGTCCTCTTACTCTCTGGCTCTGACCCCGTCCTCTTGCTCTTACTCTCTGGCTCTGACCCCGTCCTCTTGCTCTTACTCTCTGGCTCTGACCCCGTCCTCTTCCTCTTGCTCTGACCCCGTCCTCTTGCTCTGACCCCGTCCTCTTGCTCTGACCCCGTCCTCTTGCTCTGACCCCGTCCTCTTGCTCTGACCCCGTCCTCTTGCTCTGACCCCGTCCTCTTGCTCTTACCCCGTCCTCTTGCTCTTACCCCGTCCTCTTGCTTGCTGTCGCTCGTTGTTGCTGGGGAGAAGGAAGACGCCTGAACGAGCAGGTGTGACCGAGCCTGCGAGCCATCGTGCGACCAGCTGCGCTGCAGCTAAGGGGACGCAGGCCACGAAAAGGGCGCGCCAGGCAGCAATCCACGCTGGACCCTCCATTGCCTCCCAAAACAACCATCCATCCTCAAGCCATACCTGCCTGCAATTTCCCCCGTGTAAGTGTGAACGTCGTCTGTCTTGAATGTTGTCCTGGGGTTTATAAGTAAACTGCATAGTATAAGCAAATGATTTCCCTGTGTCACCTGCTTCTTCCATCCATTGCTTGTAAATAACTTGATTGCTCCTTTTTGCTTGTGTGTGTATAATAAATCTGTTCTTCCTCTGTACTCTGTCTTCCTCCTCTCTTCCTTCTCTTTCGGTCGCTTTAGAGGTTTCCAAATTGAATACCCGTGGCGCGATTTGGTCAACGTTTGGGGGAGTCGGGCTAATCGGGGATCCTGTAACGGTCGCGGTTGACCATCCGCTCGGCCCAAAGTAACATCTTGTCCGTGACCCGTAACAGTATGTTAAGCCCAGTTAAAAATAGGCCTTAAGCTAGCACATCGTATAGTTACTTCCTTAAGCTTCTTGTGACATTTATTGTATTGTATGCAGGTATTGCCATTGGGGAGGACTGTCTGCTCTTCTCTTTTACCAAGTCTTACCAGGTACGGTACCTACTACACCTACCAACTACCTACCTACCTACTACCAACTACCAACCTACTGATGCCATGGTGATGGGTAAAATAGTGGCAAGAGGTATGCAGGTATTGGGGAGGACTGTCTGCTCTTCTCTTTTACCAAGTCTTACCATGTACGGTACCTACTACCTACCTACCTACTACCAACTACCTACCTACCTACTACCAACTACCTAACCTACTGATGCCATGGTGATGGGTAAAATAGTGGCAAGAGGTTTTTGCTTCGCCGGCTCATTGCGGCTTTGCAGTCGGTACTAGTAGCCGGCGAAGCCGGCGTTGTCAATAAACGAGTACGTATTATGTTGAAAACCTGATGATGCCTTGGCTCGAGAATCCGAAGCGCAGTGGGCGCAGCCATGTTGCGGGGGCGGAGGTATGCATAACAAATTTAAAACGTTCATTAGGAGTTTCTTTCACCCGTCGTCATTTGATTCACAATCTTATGCACCTCCGATGTATTAATAAAATAATTTAAGACCAACATCGGCCCGCACGGGCCTGGTTATCTTCAACAAAACGCATCACCAAACACCGGACCCAATGAGAGTCGAGCATTTGCAAAAATATTTCTAAAATGAAAGCACTCACTGGATGGAGTGCTGGAGACAGCCATCGACCGGATGCGGAAGTTTGCATAAAACAATTGCGAAAAAGTTCAATCGGACTTTGTTTCACCCGTCGTTCTTTGATTCATAATCTAATGAAACCTCTCATTAGTAATTAAAATACGTTAAGACGAACCTCGTTATCTTCAACGAAAATCGTCATCAAAGACCAGAACCAATGAGATTCGAGCATTTGAAAAAATATTATTACGCGTTTCGGACGGTGAAAACGGCGTCAAATATTCTAAAATTGACGAAGAATTATTTTTTAGAAATCTCGCGGCCGTACGGGATAGTTTTTCACGGCCAGAAATATGGTATAAGCGGTTTACATATTTAGTTTAGAAATACGGATAGTTTTTCACGGCCGGAAATATCCGAAGTTGAGATGGAATTCACCGAATTAATCACTGCAAGCTAACGTCTTCTGGTGGACGAAGCTGCCGTGCCCGGAGAGTCAGAGAACCAGCCCTGGCACCTGACAGCGACTGAAGTTAGAAGACTACACACATACTGTGAAAACGTATGTTAAGCCCAGTTAAAAATAGGCCTTAAGCTAGCACATCGTATAGTTACTTCCTTAAGCTTCTTGTGACATTTATAGTATTGTAAGCAGGTATTGCCATTGGGGAGGACTGTCTGCTCTTCTCTTTTACCAAGTCTTACCAGGTACGGTACCTACTACACCTACCTACTACCAACTACCTACCTACCTACTACCAACTACCTAACCTACTGATGCCATGGTGATGGGTAAAATAGTGGCAAGAGGTATGCAGGTATTGGGGAGGACTGTCTGCTCTTCTCTTTTACCAATCTTACCATGTACGGTACCTACTACACCTACCTACTACCAACTACCTACCTACCTACTACCAACTACCTAACCTACTGATGCCATGGTGATGGGTAAAATAGTGGCAAGAGGTATGCAGGTATTGGGGAGGACTGTCTGCTGTTCTCTTTTACCAAGTCTTACCAGGTACGGTACCTACTACACCTACCTACTACCAACTACCTACCTACCTACTACCAACTACCTACCTACCTACTACCAACTACCTAACCTACTGATGCCATGGTGATGGGTAAAATAGTGGCAAGAGGTTTTGGCTTCGCCGGCTCATTGCGGCTTTGCAGTCGGTACTAGTAAGTTCTATGTTTAGCCCGGATGTCCGTGTAAGTGCGTATCTGTGTCCCCACCGCGAGGGGTGGGGCATGCTAATTAGTACAGGGATTATGGGTAAAATTCCCTCGTTTGTCGTCCTCTCTGTCGCCAACCCAGTGTCCATTATGGCAATGCACTCATATAGACATTTACATAGGTCCCTTAGTGCACACATTAATTAAATCCCCTCCCTTACAAAAATACTTATAGGAAAGGCAAGCAGGAAGCAGCCGCGTACAACGCCGGCGTGGGCGTCAAACATCGTGTAAGGCAAGCAATAGCCATGCCCAGGGAACGTGTGATTGGTTGAGGCAGAAGGCATGAACATTCGGCCAATCGGGGCGGACGGCGCCAAACGACCATTTAGAAACAGGTCGCTAGTTGGAGGAAGACAAGAGCGCCGGTGATGTCGGAAGGCGGAAGGCGGGAAAGATCAGAAAGAAGGGCAGAACGGATTGGTAACACGAAAGAATTGACGTCAGACCACGGGAGACAAAACGGGTGTTCCGCGGGCATTGTGAGTTTGTGCTGGTTCTTTGTTCGGGAGGCTCTTCGTTCTGTGCTTGTGCTTCGAGTGTTCGGTGATCGGCTTCGCTGGTTCTTCTTCCCTGCATTCTTCCCTGGTGGTCGTTGGCCTCTTCCCTGAATCTTCGTGGTGCTTTTGGTTCTTCTTGGTGCTTGGAGCGAGGCTGGTGCTGGGAGCGAGGCTCGGTGCTGCGAGCGAACGGGACCTCGTGTGCGACCGACTAGGGGCGAGCGAGGCGTGCCGCTGAGCAGACAAGGCCACTGAGCAGGTGGCTTGGGGCCCAGCAGAGCGTGGGCGAGGCGGACGTAGGCTTCTTTGCGCCAGCATCTGAGCCAGACGGAGCCGCGTTGGACGACGGACACACCACTGCAGACAGATAAGATGCACCACCACCACATCTCACACAAATACACAAAGAACGTTTTATTTTTTTGATTCCTCCTTTGTCCTGTTGTTAAGTCTGGTGTGTGGACGTCCCGATTTAGGACATTTCTTAACCGGCGCATATTTTCCAGTCCCGATATATATTATTAGATAAATCCATGTATTATTTTCTTTCATTTCAAATCCCGTGTCCATTTTGAGTTCATTCCCTGCAGGATCGAGGGCTGCCGTCGGGGCGTCAGGTAAGCGCTTGCCGCTTCTTCCTCTTCCTTCTTCCGCTCGTACTTTTATAGTCGAATCCGTCATTGATCGTCGCCTCCATTAAAACCCATTTGGGCCATCCGCGATCCTCCGGTATTAACAGAGGGATTCGTGCGACAATTGGTGTCAGGAAATAGGGATACGGGCCCGATGGACAAATTTATTTTTTGTCCGCGGCTGCGATTGACACGGTCGGATGTACATCGCGCCCGGCATTCGGATGCAAAATTTGTTATAGTCGGAGGCGATAAATTTGCATAGTCAATCGGTGCGCGGGACGTGAACTAATCTAAGTCAGTTAAAATCGAAATCGGTTTCTGAGGTAAAAGGAAGCGCGGGGAAGCTACCTCTTATTCACGGATGGAAGAGGTACGCAATATGGAAGAAAGGGTGGAAGATGGGGATAGCCTTGGAAGTGGGTCGGAGGTAGTTTGCGTGGAGCATAGTAATGGAGCTACCCCCGCTCTCAAGGCGGCTCCGATAGATCTCCAGACAATGGTAAATTTATTAAAGGCTCAGAGTGAGCGAATGAGTAATGAGATAAGGGGATTGAGTGATAACTTGGATGCCCATTATGAACGAATGGATGCTTGTAGTGAGCGAATGGGAATTACAATTGATGAATGTACGAGTAAATTGAAGGAAGGACGAACGAATGGGGCCCAGGAGAAGCCAGGGGTGGCAGAATCGGACGCAAATCGGGGGGAGTCAACTGGGACAATGGAAGAGAGTACAGCCCATGCAGATGTGCATGGGGCTCAGGAGCCGGGAATGGCAATTGAAGTGAATGGGGAAGGTAGAAATTTTAATGGGGAATGTTTGATACATGGTGGCCTGGAGGGTTATTGGGGCCGGATGGATGTCACAACACCCCGAACGGGGGATGGATTGGAGTCCTTGCTGCCCAGGTGCTGGAGTCCTTGCTGCCCAGGTGCAGTGGTGCAGAGCAAGAGGGTGTAACAATTGGGGGGGGGGGGGGGGGGTCCGAGTAATGGAGGCGGACCGGGTATTTATTGGGGAAGGCCTGTCGGGGCCAGAACTGATTGGTGATGGGGATGAGCATGATGTGACACAGCCATTGGAGACCTGGGACAATACCAGCAAGGTAAAGGTTGACCAGTCCCAAAGGAGTTTGGGGGAGGATGTAAGTCGGTCCGAGGAGGCGGTTGAAGTGACAGAGGGGACCCTCACCATGCACTACAATTTGGTAACGGAGGCTCCGAAATTGGATAACCAGTTGGGGGAGTGTGTTGGCTCCGTGCTGGATTCGGACGGAGATGAGTCGGGAGATCGAGCCTCAGACAATTTAGTCCCCATAGGGAATTTGGAGCAGCTGCAGGGAGGGGCAGAACAACCTGAGGGGGTTGCTACCTGTAGCTGCGGTTATTGGATGCACGAGGCTAAAATTGTTAAAAGGAAATTTAGAATTAAATGGAAATGGGAATTTGATGTGGAGCAGCCATGGAGGGAGTTGGTCCCCGGGCTGTGGAATGTGGACCAGGAGAGGTCATTGGGGATGGCCTCGGGTAAAATTTGCCCCTTTCAAAATTTGGGTATGCCAGCCAGCTGGGGGGCTGTGCTGGCGAGATTTGGACGTGGGGTCCAGCCATGGGTGTCATGGTACGACCTGGGCCCCACGGGGGGGTCTGGTGGAGTGTGGCGTCCCTTGTCCATTGGGGTGCAGCCCGAGCAGGTGGCTCGTAATCCTACGGTATTAACCGAGGGATTCGCGCGACAATAATATAGATTGAAAGAATTTCATGTCAATAATAGAAATTTCGATATTTTCTATCAGTTTTTCATTCAAAGTATTCTTACTTTCAGTTTGGTATCAACATTTACTGATTTGTCAAAGGAGAATGTTAAGAAATTGGAAAGATCCAGGAAGACAGGTTTGGGCAGGTTGGTGGTCTTTGTCTTCGACCGACTCTTCTCCGGCCTTGCTCCCCCTGCTCTTTCTGTGCTTTGTCCCCCAAATATTCCTACAGGTCGCACAAGATCTGCCAGCAACCCTCTTATGGTTAAATTGCCAAAATCAAGACTCTCTGCTCACCTTCACTCCTTCATTCCTCTTTACTCCCGCCTCTGGAACAACTCCTCCCTCCAGGTCTTTAAAACAGATCCATAATTCACCCCAGATCCATTTTTTTTAAATACCAACTTCTTTCCTGGAAGTCCTAGCAGTGTCCATTTGTTTTTTTACCTCTCGGACACCCACCCTCCCCTTCCCATGACACCCCCCCCCCTTCCCATACCCGCCCCTCAAGCCCTCACCCTCCCACATATCTCCCGATGTCCCTGTTCTCTGCTGTTGTACTTGTGTGCTTCCCTCTCTCCCCATCTTGTCTCCTGCTCCCTTTATCATGTGTTTTATGTGTCGGTTTGTCTTTATGTGATTAATGTTAGCTCTTACACGAGCCTCGATCTTGAACACAAAAAAAAGACTGCCCAGCGAGTAATACGGATAAACCTACCCTCAATTTGTACATTGTATGAGAAGAGTGCCATGTTGAAGGTTCACGCGATAATGCAGGACCCATCGCACCCGCTTCATGTTTGTTTTTATTTTAATCGTTGAGGCATTCACCTTCGTGCTCCACTTACCTCGTGCTGTCGTTGTGGACTATCATTTGTGCGGAATTAAATTCACATGTTTAACGCTAATGCGAAAAGGACGTGATGCACCCTTTTTGAATTGAATGGTCAGTGAAAGAAAAATTCCCATGTTTCATGTGGACAATAAATTAAAAAGACATGAAGAAAACGACAGTGAAACTATGTGCTTTTCCCACCACAAAGGCAAACGTTTTCCGGATATCAGTTTTAGGTCAGAAGGTAAGGCTTACAACATCCATAATAGGCAATCCAGAAAACAACTTGCTAATCTCAAGACCAAACCCTCTAATCAGTCTTTTCTTAAAGTCCGAGTAGCACTTCTTCAAGCCTGTCTCTGGTGCATGAAAAACTTCCATCCCCTTCCCCACCTCAAATGCCCCAACCTCAGACTTCCAGAGACATGGCAGAATGTCTCAACTAAAACATTTTAAGCTCCAAACCTCAGGTAACCAATCAATTTATTTTTTGGAGTTTTTTTTGTATACAAGATCGAGGCTCGTGTAAGAGCTAACATTGATCACAAAAAGACAAACTGACACAAAAAAAACATGTAATAAAGGGAGCGGGAGACAAGATGGGGAGAGAGAGGGAAGCACACAAGCACAACAGTAGAGAACAGGGACATCGGGAGATCTGTGGGAGGGAGAGGGCTTTGGGGAGGAGGTATGGGAAGGGGGGGGGGGGGGTGGGAGAGGTATAAAACACATGGACACTGCTAAGACTTCCAGGAAAGAAGTCGGTATTTCAAAAAAGTGGATCTGGGGTGAATTAACGGGGGTAGAAAAGATCACGTTTTTGGATGGGGGAAGTGGGGGAAGATTAGAGATGGTGGTGAACAGCTGTTTTAAAGACCTGGAGGGAGGAGTGCGATTGAAGAGAGTGAGGGAGTTTGTTGCAGACGCGGGAGAAAAGAGGAATGAAACAGTGAAGGTGAATAGAAAGTCTTGATTTTGGCAGTTTAACCATGAGGTTATAATAAGTGTTGTGCTTTGTCCCCACCTTACACACTGCTGTCTCAAATCTGTCTATCATACCTGGCAAAGTAGACTAGGTTCTGTCGAGCCTTGACTCATTAGTCGCATCACTGCCCAAGTTCATAAATCCTGCTCTGGTGCTATTGTTTTTCCTTTCTCTCAGACTTTGAGAGTATGTCCTCCTCCAGTTGCAATTCTCATCCACCTGGAAGTCTGCCCACAGCACTCCCATTTAAAAGATGATGAGTCAAGGTTTGACAAATGAAACACCAAGATGACAGCTTATAGCTGGGCAGAGATTCTAACCCAGACAAGACAGCTCAGAGGTGAGTGTGCATACTTCTAGGCTTTCCTGCCAATCATCCCATTCACAAGAATGGTGCAAAAACAGATACTTTGCATTCTAGGTGAGTGAAAGTGTGAAAGGCTATCACACCAAATCTTTGAAAATGAGTAATGGTTCTCAATGTTGTACATCCTCTGGAATACACCCAGCCATTTGTTATTAGCCATTCATAAGCAAAATAGTTTGGTCAATTGTTTTTTTAAATGAAGTTTTTCTGATCTTAGCCATAAGGTATATATATATATACTGAAACACAAAAGAAACTTACCACTTGTTTGAAATGTAATAAAATTGTAACATTTCAAAATAAAACAAACCAACAATTGCTAATTGAAACATTGGCATTTTATTGATGACATGTCAAGTTTTTGACCAAGATACACCATCTCATCAGTTTGTTCTACAGTACAGAACAGCACAGGGTGCAATGTCAGTCCCCTTTCAATAGCGTGTGTGGCCACCATTGTTTTGGATACAGGCAGTGCATCGTCGGCTTATACTGCCTACCAGTCTTTGGATGGATTGCTGCTGGATTCTGTCCCACTCAGTCCTCAATGTCTGAAGCAGCTCTGCCCGTGTCCTGGCCCTGCCAACTACGCATCTCCCAAGCTCATCCCACAGGTGCTCTATGGGATTCAGGTCAGGGGAGAGCGCAGGCCACTGCATGGTGTTGATGTTCTCGCCTTGGAGAAATGCAGTGGTAAAGCGCGCAGCATGGGGACGAGCGTTGTCATGCTGAAAGGTTCTCAGTTCTGGGTGGTCTAGCAGGAATGGCAGCAGATGAGGTCGCAGGATGTTATCCACATACCGCTGGGCGTTAAGATTCCCATCCACAACCACCAGTGGCGTCCTGTACCGGCCTGATATGGCAGCCCACACCATCACACTTGGGCCACCCCACCTGTTGGCTTGACGCACGCAACAATCGGCATATCGCTCGCCAGTTATTCTCCAGACACGCTCACGCCCATCAGGACTGTCCACACAGAACCTTGACTCATCGCTGAAAGCGACCTCGTTCCACTGCGCCAAGGTCCACTGCTGATGCTGCTGGCACCATCTCTGTCGGTTGCGGCGATGGGCAGCCGTCATCACGGGGCCTCTGTATGGTCTTCTGGCAGTCAGACCATAGTCATGCAGTCGTCTTCGTGCAGTATCATTGGAGATCCGTGGGTTTGCACGCCCCGGAGTTTCTGCCGCAGTGTGGGATGCTGGACGGAATCGATCCCGCAGGTGACTTCGGACCATCTGCCTGTCCTGCCTTGCGCTTGCAGTGGTGACTCTTGGCCTCCCTGATCGAGGTCTGTCATCTGCAGAGTTGTGGAGGGTGTCTCTGTCCACCAGGGCCGATATCGTCTGGTGTGAACAGCCAAGGCGACGTGCCACCTCATGGTAGCTCAGTCCAGGGCACGCTGCCGTTGATCCCTTGACAATCGTGGCATGTTGATTGAAATGCCCATTTTGCACTGGCCTTTTTAAAGCCAATATCAAGACATCACGTGCAGCTCATTAAAATCATACCGTACTCCTTGGCTAATCACTGTCAGTCAAAACGGCTGTTCAACAGCTGTGCTATGAAGTGACCATTGAAGGTTCAAGTGACCATCCGTGACCGTTTTGTCTGACAGTGAGGACACTATTGTCCACAAATAAGTTCACACATTTACTACACGCAGTGTTATTGTTGATATTTAAAGGTTTCAAAGGTGGTAAGTTTCTTTTGCGTTTCAGTATATATATATATATATATATATATATATATATATATATATATATATATATATATATATATATATATATATATATATATATATATATATACATATATATATACATATATATATACATACATATATATATATATATATATATATATATATATATATATATATATATATATATATATATATATATATATTGTAACGAATTTGAGAAGTGTAACGGATTTGAGAAGTGTAACAATTTTGAGAAAGTGTAACGAATGTGAAAAGTATGGTTTTGTTGTGTGTAACTGACCCTCGTAAGGTAAAGAATGGTCGCAGCTTGTCCTCTTAGTTAATTCCATAAACCTACACACAGGACACGATATATCCTTTTAAATAGTTCGTCCCTTATTCTCTGTGTAGGCTAAGGATGTGTTTCCCACTAGTTTGACTCTTCATTGCACCGAATTAAATAAGAGTAGGCCCTCTGACGCCCCATGGCAGCTTCCAAGTGCCAGGTTCGCCACTTTGCTGCAATTGCCTCTTTAGGCACTTTGCTGCATTTCCATCTGCCGTCCACTGTGCTGCATTTGACTCCATTACGCACGAGGTAACACCGAAGAAGAAAGGCGGGTCTCCACCTCGTCATAGAGGGGAGGAGTAAGTCAGCCCTGCTCATCCAACCCAGAACGAGGGGTTTGGCTTGAGAGGGCGGAGAGAGAACGTTTGGGGAAGGTTCGAAAAGGGTGAAGGGCGGGGCCTATATAACCCGCCGCGGGACGTTCCCCAAGGGCTGCGAGATACGAGATGAGCTTTTACGGAGATGGGTCCAGGAGATGCGCTGGAGACGATCAGGTGTGACCGAGCCGTCGTGAAACGTGCCGCGCTGCAGGAAAAGCGGACCGGAGCAACGCAAGGAGCGCACGAGGCAGCAGTACAGAGAAAGGAACTTCGCCCGCGCAGTTTGGGACCAAAGCTCGGCTTCTTGACGGCGGTGCCTTCTGGCCCGACCATGCCCAGGACCCGCTGAACCTTCCTTGCCTCTAAAAGCCACCCATCTCCAAGCCATTCATTCCTGCCTGCATTTCCCCGTGTAAGTGTGATCGTCCGTCTGTCTTCAACGTTGTCCTGGGGTTTATTAATTAAGCTTGTATAGGTAAGCTAAAGATTTCACTGTGTGCCTGCTCCTTCCATTTTCTGTATATAACCAACTGCTCTCTTTGCTTTGGCTTGTGAAAATAATTAATAAAACCTGTTATTCCTCCGTACGTCTTCTTCTTCTTCCTCTTTACATTCGGTCGCTTTAGAGGTTTCCATATTGAATAGCTGTGGCGCGATACGGCCAACGTCTGGGTGAATCGGGTGAATCGGGAAAACTGTTCGGCCGCGGTGCCTCCGCTCGGTAAATAACATCTAATCCGCGGACCGTAACAATTGGTGTCAGGAGTGGGATCGGACCCGAAGCGCGCTTAACGCGCTCAAAATTACGAGCTGCTGGAAATTTGTGTTTTAAAGCAAAACCCGAATTTTGAAATCGCGCCATGGCTGGTCAAGGCGACGGGATGCCTGTGGGAGAGATAGACGGGGTAGAATCGACCCAGGACCTCGGGGAAATGTATATGGAGGAGGTGGTTGAGGAGGTTTCAGGCACGCAAAATGGCGTCCTCGCGCACGTGGGTGTAGCGGCACCAAATTTTGCCGCGCCCGCGACCGTAGCAGCGCCACCGGTGGATTTGAACCTTTTTATGATACAAATGAAGGCCCTTATGGACAAGAATCGTGAGCGATTGGAAGCCAAAATGGGTGAGCAAATAAGGGGCGAAGCGAGGGCTCAGAGTGAGCAATTAGGAGTAATGAGGGACGAAGCGAGGGCTGATAGTGAGCGATTGGAGGGTCAAATGGGAGACCAAATTGGAGGTTTGAAAAACAGTATGGGGGGCAAAATGGGCGAAATGGGGGGCAAAATGGGCGAAATGGGGGGCAAAATGGGAGAAATGGGGGAACGGCTAGAAGCTAAATTTGAGGGTTTTGACAAGAAATTTGAGAGTTTAGACAAGAAATTTGAGGGATTAGACAATGGGATAGAGGGGGTGAAACATGGGTTAACGGGGGTGGAAAATAGAATGGCTGCCCAGGAGAATCAGATAGAGGGGGTGAAAAATGGGTTAGAGGGGCTAGAAAATAGGATGGAAGACAAATTGCGGGCAATAGGGGAGCAATCCGCCCGGGAAATCGAACAGATGGGGAACCAGATAGAGGAGGTGAAAATCGGGTTAGAAAGTAAATTGGATGCTCAGAGGGATGAATTGGGACAGATGAGGGTGGCATCTACAAAAGAGAGGGAGGAGATGAAAGAGGAGATACGACGAGGTGTAAGTGAGGAGGTCTCGGGGGGTACGCGAGGAGGTAAAGCGAGGTGAAAAGCGTATAGAGAAAGAGGTGAGAAATGGGACGGCAAAGTTACAAGGGGGAATAGAGGACCTGACGGAGGAGGTGGAACAGCTGACGGTGGGACAGACGGAGTTAGTGGAGCAGGTACAAAAGAACACTGCGGTACTAGGAGGGTTGAAAGCGACACAAAGAGACATCAAGGACGACTTGATAGCGACACAGAGGCAATGTCAGATGGTACGTGAGGGACTGACAATGAGGTTGGACGAGGTGACAGAGGTAATGGAGACAAAGGACCGGCAGGTGAGGATGCACATAGAGACGTTCACGGTAGCCTTAGAGGACGAGATAGAGGAGACGCACCGGGAAATAAAAGAGGTGAAGCAAAAATTAGAGGAAGTGGAAGAAGAGGTGAGTGAAATTAAGAAGAGACGGACAGAAACTAAGAGAGAAATACAGGAGGAGGTGATGGAATATGTACAAGGTCGGTGCCCAAATCGTGATGATGTGCTCGCTAACCAAATAAAGAGTTTGCAGGTGGCGAAGGAGGTGCAGAGACGAGGTGCCAAGGTGAGTGGCGATATACGTGGAAATGTATATGATGAGGAAAGCTTCAGTTGGCTTGGGGGTTGCTTTGGACCCGGGTGTTCGTGAGAGGCCGTTGGTGAAGTGTGCGACAGGTACGGTGTGCGAAAGAGGAGGTGTGCGAGAATGTCCGACTCTGGGGTGTGTGAGGAAAAAGTGCGTGCCGAGGAGTGAGTGTGCTGTCGAGAGTGAGTCGGTCGTAGCGCGTGTGCGAGGGAGCACATGGAAGCGTGTAGTGAGGAGTGTTACAGAGGATGTAACGAAAGAGGGCACGCCTGTGGTGAGGGTTACGGAGGAAGTAACGGGAGAGGATGCGTGGGAAAGGTGTGTAACGGACGGGTGCATGGGGAAAGAGTGCGCTGTCGAAAGTAAGGAAGAATGCACACCTGTGGTGAGTGTTACAGAGGATGTAACGGGAGAGTGTGCGTGAGAAAGGGGTGTAACGGACAGGTGCATGAGGAAAGAGTGCGCTGTCGAGAGTGGTGGTGAAAGTAGTGAGAGTGACACGGAGCGTGAGTTAGTTGTGACAGGTGAGAGAGGATGTACACCTGGAATGGAAGGATGCACACCTGGAATGGTAGAGCGTGTGTGGGAATGCACCCTTGAGTTGGTAGTGAGGCACGTGGTTGGGTGTGCGAGTGAGAGCACACCTGTGATTGTCACAGAGGAGGTGACCGAGAAGGGGGCATGAAGAGGTGTGTTGGTAAGGTGTGCGAACGACGAGTGTGTGCAAAGGTGTTCGGTGGTCAGGTGTGTGACCAAGTCTGTGAGCGGAATGAGTGTACCTGGGTGTGTAAGAGAAGGTGCAATGACGAGGAGCATGGGAACAGCTGGATGTATGAGCAAGGAACGGGCTGCGGGGTGTAAGCATGCAGGTGAGGCATCGACGGTAACTGGGTTAGCGGTTAGAGTGACTTATAGCCGAATCGGGCCCTCGATGCGTGCCGGGTTTCGCGTGCCGCGAGGACCAGCGGGGATCCGAACCACGGCGGGTTCGAAAGGACCGCCGTACGAGATCCACGCTGGGCCGTGCTTGGAACGGCCGCGTCCGTGCTCCACTAGGCGGAACGGGCAGCCCGATAGGAAGGGTCGTCATGGCGACCCCTTTTTGTTGAGGCGTTCCGGCAGGTCGAGATCGGGCCATGGGATGGCTCCGTGCCGAGGTGGTGCGTGGGATCTCGGCCCGGGTAAGCGTCCTTCCCTGCACCGAGTGTCGGACGCATCCAGCCGCCGGCACCAAAGAACCCGCATTCATTGCTCGGCTGTACGAAGCCGAGCTTTAGAAGTGAATTGGCGCACCGAGAGGATCTAGTAAGTAGACGGGTGATGAGGTTAGTGTTTTGGACCCAAAATTAGAAAAAGGCAAAATTTGATGATTGGCAAAGGATTGTCAGTAATGATTGGCAGATGATGGGTAGTGATTGGCAAATTTTTGATTTGTTGAAATTTGATGTGCAAAATTGGTAGTGGGAAGGATGTGATGTGATGTGACCATGTGATGTGACCATGTGATGGGATGGCCAATCCACCATCCCTCACATCGGGGGCAAAGGAGCACGAGAGTTATGCGGTTAATGGCAGTGAAAACTAGCCCGGGTGGGTTTGGATAATGTGTAGGGCCCTAGAGATTGACATTAGGTAACGTTAAGGTTAGGTAGTGACTGATACCTGCAGTGGGGACGCAGGTAGGTTAGGGTGGATGATAATGACGTGGTATGTGCTTAGTTTAAAGGGAAGACGGGGAGCACGAAGTTAGCAGGGCAACAGGTAGTTTAGATGATGCCGTATGAGTGTTGGAGGTGTATTTCAAGTGTATTGAGCAGGGCATGAGTAACTGATTGTGATTGTGAGGAACAGGTGTGATTGCACAGGTGTGCAACTGGACAGGTGTGTGGAGCAGTGTTTGAGTGAGTAATGGTGATGAGTATTGTGCTGACCAAATCGTCCAGGGAGAAGGAGGGTGCAGGTGGCACCAGGTATGATTGCACAGGTGTGCAACAACAGGTGTATGGAGAATGGTTGTGTGAAATACATGGAATGTGGAATACATGGAGTGTGGAATATATGGAGTATTGGAATGGATGGTCGTGGAGTGAGTATGGTGGAAACTATGGAGTGGAGTGGATGGTGCGAAGGTGTGAATGGGGGAAGGATGGACCCCCATCACGGATACCCGGGGCGGGTAGTTTAAGTGTTAGGTAGAGGGTACAGGTAAATTGTGGTTGGATATTGGCATCTGTGGTGCGGATGAGAGAATGGTATTTGGATGGGTGCATTAGTGTTGTGGAAATGGCTGGGCGTGTAGCCTGTTAGTGTGTGTAGTTGGTTTGGGCACTCCACCACTGTGAGGATGTCGGCCAGGTGAGGCCGCAGGTGGGCTCTGGGAGCCGGTAGAGTTGTTGTGGATGGGGCCCGAGGATCCGGAGGACGGACCCGGGTAGCCCAGTGCCAGAGGGCACCGAGGGGTGACAGAGCCAGGAGGGGCCTTCCCCAGTAGATAGGTTAGGGTGAGGAGCTAGGTAAGCTCGGGTGGCAACTACAGTGGTGGAGGTGTGCAGGTGGGTAGACCTGCTGGGAGAGCTACACGTCTCAGCCCAGAAATTGTGCAAGGGCACCGGGAGATGAATCGGGGAAGTGAGACCCCAAAATGGAGAAGCACCACAGTTTGGTCAATGGGAATTGGTTTTTAGAACCCATAGTGTAAGTTGGCCAATGGATTGGCAGGGAAAGACCCCGGGTAGTGTAAAGCGTGTTAATGTCATTTAGAAAGTAGTTAGGATGAAAATCTCCTTGCACCATCTGCATCCACTCATCTGAGGTGACAGGTACTCCACACCATGCCAGGTGGTTTTTATTATTTTTATTGATGCAAATGTTGGAATGTGAGACGCATCATGACGTGGGTGTGACATTGTGCCTTGATGTTCCATCTCTTCCTCCTTATGAGGGTTGATGATGAATTGGGTGATGGCAAATTTTGGATAGAGGGATTGTGGAGACGAATTTGGTGTAGGGGAAATATGGGGAAGATGTGACGGTAACGACGGATTTGTAAAGGTGTAGATTTTGTACATATGGGGTAAGGGCAAGGGTAGTGTAGGTGACAGGGGGGGTGCCGTACGGTAGGGACGAGCTTTCTCATTTCGCTCTCCGTACGCACTTCACCTTGCATTGCCTTATTGATGTGTACCCTTGTGACCTTACCCCTCGCTCATCTGTTTCCCCCCCTTTTGTCTCCCACCTGAGGACTGTGCGCCACTGGGTGTTGAGGGGAGCGTGCGGAGGTCGTCTTGTGTGCCAGGACCCTCTCAACCAGCATGCATTGCATTGATGTACCACTTTATGGACCGCTGTTCTGCGGCCAAGTACCACTTGATGGACCCCAGGTTCTGGGGCAGGGCACCTCTGTTGGAGACCGGCCATAGTGGCCAGGGAATCTTGCTTGCGGACCTCGGTAAGGTGGCACCTATGCCAAACAGGTGGACCACCCTTAGTTGGCCCCTGTGGCCCTAAATAAAAATGGACACGGTTTGTGCTTTTTATATGTCCAAGTAGGCCGCATGAAGCAAGAAGACATCGGGAAGAACATCGGCCCAGCAGAGAAGAAGAAGACTACCACCAGTTGTTTTTTTTGTGTGTTTATTGCAAACAGTAATGACTGTGCACTGGTTGGTGCGTTTGGGTGCTTTGGTGTTATTGGTACTGGTGCATTGATGCAATGCATGCTGTCTCCTCCCTCCCAACAGGAATTTCCTTCTCTTTGTTTCCCTAAAAAGAAAAAAGAAAAAAAAACACAGGTCCTGGGTTGCGTTGTAAATAAGAAATAACGTCACTGTAAATAATGCTCCCCACCGTAAATGTATAGCTTGAAAACAATTCCGTAATTCGGTTATCCTGTGGGCGCAAATCTGTTAGGCAGGGTGCAATGCAGCAGGGGGACATATTTATTTGTGTTTTAAAATTGTCACACTCAGGGTCAGGTTAATTGTAGAGGGAATTACACCTACGTGTCACACTAAGTTAAAGTTTTGTAGGCCCGAGCACGGGCCTGAAGAAAGGAGGGTGCAGTGTAACGAATTTGAGAAGTGTAACGGATTTGAGAAGTGTAACAATTTTGAGAAAGTGTAACGAATGTGAAAAGTACGGTTTTGTTGTATGTAATTGACCCTCGTAAGGTAAAGAATGGTCGCAGCTCGTCCTCTTAGTTAATTCCATAAACCTACACACAGGACACGATATATCCTTTTAAATAGTTAGTCCCTTATTCTCTGTGTCGGCAAAGGATGTGTTTCCCACTAGTTTGACTCTTCATTGCACCAAATTAAATAAGAGTAGGCCCTCTGACACCCCATGGCAGCTTCCAAGTGCCAGGTTCGCCACTTTGCTGCAATTGCCTCTTTAGGCACTTTGCTGCATTTCCAGCTGCCGTCCACTGTGCTGCATTTGACTGCATTACGCACGAGGTAACGCCGAAGAAGAAAAGCGGGTCTCCACCTCGTCATAGAGGGGAGGAGTAAGTCAGCTCTGCTCATCCAACCCAGAACGAGGGGTTTGGCTTGAGAGGGCGGAGAGAGAACGTTTGGGGAAGGTTCGAAAAGGGTGAAGGGCGGAGCCTATATAACCCGCCGCGGGACGTTCCCCAAGGGCTGCGAGATACGAGATGTGCTTTTACGGAGATGGGTCCAGGAGATGCGCTGGCGACGAGCAGGTGTGACCGAGCCGCCGTGAAACGTGCCGCGCTGCAGGAAATGCGGACCGGAGCAACGCAAGGAGCGCACGAGGCAGCAGTACAGAGAAAGGAACTTCGCCCGCGCAGTTTGGGACCAAAGCTCGGCTTCTTGACGGCGGTGCCTTCTGGCCCGACCATGCCCAGGACCCGCTGAACCTTCCTTGCCTCTAAAAGCCACCCATCTCCAAGCCATTCATTCCTGCCTGCATTTCCCCGTGTAAGTGTGATCGTCCGTCTGTCTTCAACGTTGTCCTGGGGTTTATTAATTAAGCTTGTATAGGTAAGCTAAAGATTTCACTGTGTGCCTGCTCCTTCCATTTTCTGTATATAACCAACTGCTCTCTTTGCTTTGGCTTGTGAAAATAATTAATAAAACCTGTTATTCCTCCGTACGTCTTCTTCTTCTTCCTCTTTACATTCGGTCGCTTTAGAGGTTTCCATATTGAATAGCTGTGGCGCGATACGGCCAACGTCTGGGTGAATCGGGTGAATCGGGAAAACTGTTCGGCCGCGGTGCCTCCGCTCGGTAAATAACATCTAATCCGCGGACCGTAACTATATATATATATATATATATATATATATATATATATATATATATATATATATATATATATATATATATATATATATATATATATATTGTTACAGACGCGGTTTTAGATGTTATTTTACCGAGCGGTTGGTATTACCGCGTCCGAACAGTTACTCCCCGATTAGAACCCGATTCCACCCGACGTTGACCAGATCGCACCGCAGATATTCAATCGGGAAACCTCTAAAGCGACCGAAAGAGAATGAAAAGAGAAGAAGACAGAGTACGGAGGAAGAACAGATTTATTATACACACACAAGCAATGGATGGAAGAAGCAGTCACACAGCGAATCGTTAACTTACACTATTCATTTTACTTAATCCCAAGACAACGAGTAGGACAGACGACGTTCACACTTACACGGGGGATATTGCAGGCAGGTAGGGCTTGAGGTGGATTGCTGGAGAGGGAGGCAAGGTCGGAGGCAGCAGCTCTCAATTCCTCGCGCTTTTGGCGGGAAAACCCTCCGTCGCGTATCCGCTGCTGTAGACGTCACGTGCTGGCTCGGCACACCTGCTCCTCTGCTTCTGGTGGAGCCGTCTCCCTCCTTTCAGCGCGTCTCTCCAAAGCTGGTTTCCTTTCCGAGTACCTCTCCTCTTTGGCTTGGAGCGTTTCGCATCTCACCGCTCCTCTTGGTGTCGCCTCTTCGCTCATCTCCCAGGTGATCTTGTGAAGCAGTCCCTTACAGTCCCTTTTATAACTCGGGGCGGAATCAAGCCGCCGGCTGCGAGGGCACGCCTACCGGGTCGCTCACCGCGGTGCTGATTGGCCATGCGACCCTCTGGCTCACTCCTCCCCTCTATGACGAGGTGGAGACACGCCTTTCTTCTCCGAGATTAGCACATGGGCAATGGCGGCTTGCGGGATTGAACACAACTCGCACCCTTTTGAAAGGAACTTTGGAGAGCGGAGATGTTTGGGGAAATTGCAAGGGCCTACGCTTATTTTGTTTGATACAATGCAAAGTCAATCTAGTGGGAAACACATATTTAGCCTACATAGAATAAGGAAATACACTATTTAAAAAGATATATCGTTGCCTGCGTGTAAGTTTCATGGAATTAACTAGGAGGACGGCTGCGACCATTATTTACATTACGAGGGTGTTTACACATAACAAAACCATACTTTTTTACATTCGTTACACTTCCTCCAAAATTGTTACACTTCTTAAAAACCGTTACACTTCTCAAATTCGTTACCCACTTCTCAAAACCGTTACACTGCACCCTCCTTTCTTCAGGCCCGTCTCGGGCCTACTAAACTTTAACTTAGTGTGACACGTAGGTGTAATTCCCTCTACAATTAACCTGACCCTGAGTGTGACAATCTTAAAACACAAATAAGTATGTCCCCCTATTGCATTGCACCCTGTCTAACAGACTCAAGCCCACAGCTAACCGAATTACGGAATTATTCTCAAACTATACATTTACGGTGGGGAGCATTATTAACAATGACGTGATTTCTTATTTACAACGCAACCCAGGACCTGTGTTTTTTTTTTTTTCTTTCTTAGGGAACAAGAAAAAGAAATTCCTGTTGGGAGGGAGGAGACAGCACGCATTGCATCGATGCACCAGTACCAATACCACCAAAGCACCCAAAAGCACCACAAAGCACCAAAAGCACCACTCGGTGCGCAGTCACCATGGTTCTTAATAAACACAACAAAACAACTGGTGGTGGTCTTCACTTTCTCTGCTGGGCCGATGTTCTTCCCAACGTCTTCTGGCTTCATGCGGCCTATTTGGACATAATAAAAAGCACAACTTGTGTTCGTTTTTATTTAGGGCCTCAGGGGCCAACTAAGGGTGGTCCACCTGTTTGGCATAGGTGCCACCTTACCGAGGTCTGCAAGCAAGATTCCCTGGCCACTATGGCCGGTCTCCAACAGAGGTGCCCTGCCCCAGAACCTGGGGTCCATCAAGTGGTACTTGGCCGCAGAACAGCGGTCCATAAAGTGGTACATCAACGCAATGCATGCTGGTTCTGGGAATCCCGGGCGCACAATGGCCACCTCACGCACGCTCTCCTCGGCACCCAATGGCGCACAGGTCCTCAAGTGGGAGACAAAAGGGGGGAAGACAATTGAGCGAGGGGTAAGGTCACAAGGGTACACGTCAATAAGGCAATGCAAGGCAAAATGCGTACGGAGGGCGAAGTGAGAAAGCTCGTCCCTACCGTTTGTCACCCCCCTGTCACCTACACTACCCTTGCCTTTACCTCCTATTTACAAAATCTACCCATTTACAAATTCGTCACTACTGTCACGTCTTCCCCATATTTCCTCTATACCAAATTCGTCACCACAATCCCTCTAACCAAAATTTGCCATCACCCAATTCGTCATCAATCCTCATAAGGAGGCAGAGATGGAACATCAAAGCACAATGTCACACCCACGTCATGATGCGTCTCACAATCCAAACATTTGCATCATAAAAAATAATCAAAACATGGCATGATGTGGAGTACCTGTCACCTCAGGTGAGTGGATGCAGATGGTGCGAGGAGATCCTTCATCTTAACTATTTTCTAAATGACTTTAACACACTTTACACTACCCGGGGTCTTTCCCTGCCAATCCATTGGCCAACTTACACTATGGGTTCTAATAACCAATTCCCATTGACCAAACTGTGGTGCTTCTCAATTTGGGGTCTCACTCCCCCGATTCATCTCCCGGTGCCCTCGCACAATTTCTGGGCTGCGACGTGCAGCTCTCCCAGCAGGTCTACCCACCTGCACACCTCCACCACTGTAGTTGCTACCCGAGCTTACCTGCTCCTCACCCTAACCTATCTAACTGGGGAAGGCCCTCTCCTGGCTCTGTCACCCCTTGGTGCCCTCTGGCACTGGGCTACCCGGGTCCGTCCTCCGGATCCTCGGGCCCCATCCACAACAACTACTACCGGCTCCCAGAGCCCACCTGCGGCCTCACCTGGCCGACATCCTCACAGTGGTGGAGCGCCCAACCAACTACACACACTAACAGGCTACACGCCCAGCCATTTCCACAACACTAATGCACCCATCCAAAGACCATTCTTTCACCCGCACCACAGATGCCAATATCCAACCACAATTTACCTGTACCCTCTACCTAACACTTACACTACCCGCCCCGGGTATCCGTGATGGGGGTCCACTCTTCCCCCATTCACACCTTCGCACCATCCACTCCACTCCACAATTTCCATCATACTCACTCCACGACCATCCATTCCAATACTCCAGATATTCCATACTACCATTTATTCCACACAGCCACATACACCTGTTGTTGCACACCTGTGCAATCACCTGGTGCCACCTGCACCCTCCTCCTCTTCCTGGACCATTTGGTCAACACAACACGCAATCACCACTACTCCCTAATACACTGCTCCACACACCTGTTCAGTTGCACACCTGTGCAATCACACCTGTTCAATTCTCACCTGTTCAATCTTCACACACACGGCATCATCTCAGCTAACTACTCCCTTCTGAAACTTGCGCTTCCCAGTCGTCCCTTTAAACTATTGCGCTCCCACGTCATTATCAACCACACTAAACTACCTGCATCCCCACTACAGGTATCAGTCACTAACTAAACCTTAACGTTACCTAATGTCAATCTTCGCTAGATCCCTACACACAATATAACCTAATCCACCCGGGCTAGTTTTCACTGCCATCAACCCCATAAACTATTGCGCATTTGCCCCACCTGTGAGGGATGGTGGATTTGCCATCCCACCACATCGGGGGTCTCTCATTATAAATTTTGCTCGTCCAAATTCCAACCAATTCAAAAATTTTCCATTTACTGCCAATTCTATTCACTATTATAAATTTCGTATCAAATCACTACTATCATCATCACAGTCCACTATATCCTAGCCTCGGTGCGTCGTGACCTCATTAAACTCGGTTCGTAAAGCCGAGCAATGAATTCGGGTGGTTTGGTCGCCTGCAGGTTGAATCCGTCCGGCTTTCGGTTCAAGGGAGGTGGTTTGGTTGGACCGAGATTCCACGCACCATCTCGGCGCGGCACCTTGCGGTCCCGGGCCCGATGGCTCAATCTCCCCCGGTCGGAACCCCGTCCCCACGAGGGGGCACCGTTCCGCTTCCTCCCACTCGCCCTCGAACCGGACCGGTCGCCTCGCCCGACAAAGCCCGGACTCGACCGTGCGGGGCGGGGCGAAGCCCGAATCGGCAACGACGCTTCGAAGAGAAGCGACGCAGCATCGACCCGCGCCGGGCCTCGCACCCAACAAAGCACCCCGCGCCCCGAGTGCTCGCATCGGCTATCCGTCGCCCTAACCACTAACCCGGTTACCGTCGATGCTTTACTTGCATGCTCACACGCATATGCTACCCCTTTCACCCTCACAAAACCTGGCGTTCCAACGCCGTCCGTATATTCCACCAACGCTCTCTCTGTTACACACCACACCTCTCGCGCACACTCTTGCGCACACTTCGGTCCACACCTCTCCTCCGTTACGTCCTCCGTAACACTCACCATGGGCGTGCACTCTTGCATCCACCCACTAACGCGCTCGGATGGGCTCTCCCACACTCGCGCCATGACCAATTCAGGTGTGCTTTCTCGCACACGTTCCACCACCACCTTACTCTCCGTGTCACACTTCGTACACCCCGACGTGCATTCTTGCTCGCACTCGGTTTCACTCCCACACTTTATAAACACACCCACTCGCCGACGCACACTTTTTCCTCCCACGCGTGCCATTTCCACTCACACGGGACCCTTCACCAACGCCCGGATGCTTCCTCGATCCCAAGCGCGTGAAAATTCTTTTGTCGCCAAACATCCGCTTACAAAATCTACCCGCACAATATACAGCACGTCTCACCTTCGGGGTTCTTCTTCCTCCCTGCACCAAAACCTGCAAACTTCCATTTGGATTAGCGAGTACAGCATCAGGATGTGCATTTAGACTTTGAGCAATTTCCCTTCCTTCCTCCGATTGTTGCTCTTTTAACTTTAAGTCCCCGGTCTCTCCAATTTCAACTATACCCATAATTTCTTTGTTCACCTCGACGACCGTTGGCTTTAATAAAATTCCCTCTACCTCATCGGTCACCGGCTTTTCCAAACCCCGGGTCGCGATTTCTACCCCCGTCATTGTACCCGTGCTTTTCTCCGCTTCGCTCAACCGGCGCTTCTCGACCCGCGTTAACTCCTCGTGCACCCCTGGGACCCTTTCGCCCAACTTGCGGTCTCTGTTCCTCTGCTCCCTTTCCTCCCTATCGGCCCTCATTCCGTTCGTTGTTGCTTCAATTTGGTTTCCCATTACCCCCATTTTTGCTTCTAGCCTCTCCATAAGGGCCCCCATTTGCAACATAAAAAGGTTCGAATCCACCAGCGGCGCTGCTACGGTCGCGGGCGCGGTCGCCATGTGCGAGGCGCCATTTTGCGCGTCTGATACCCCCGCAACCACATTGCTATTTTTCTCCTCCTCCCTTTCCTCCACATACATTTCCCCGAGGTCCTGGGTCGATTCCACCCTGTCTATCTCTCCCACCGACATCCGATCGCCTTGATTGTCCATGGCGCGATCTCAAAATTCGGGTTTTGCTTTAAAACAAAACAAATTTCGTCAGCTCGTAATTTTGACCAAAAATTTTTTTTACACGTTTTAAAAATTTGGTTCGGGCCTCGAATCTCACTCCCCGACACCAATTGTTACTCTAATAGTACAATTGGTGTTCCAAAATTTGGGCCTAACAAATTTAGTCCCAGGTCCGAATCCAACTCCTGACAACCAATCGTTACTGACGCGGTTTTAGATGTTATTTTACCGAGCGGTTGGTATTACCGCGTCCGAACAGTTACTCCCCGATTAGAACCCGATTCCACCCGACGTTGACCAGATCGCACCGCAGATATTCAATCGGGAAACCTCTAAAGCGACCGAAAGAGAATGAAAAGAGAAGAAGACAGAGTACGGAGGAAGAACAGATTTATTATACACACACAAGCAATGGATGGAAGAAGCAGTCACACAGCGAATCGTTAACTTACACTATTCATTTTACTTAATCCCAAGACAACGAGTAGGACAGACGACGTTCACACTTACACGGGGGATATTGCAGGCAGGTAGGGCTTGAGGTGGATTGCTGGAGAGGGAGGCAAGGTCGGAGGCAGCAGCTCTCAATTCCTCGCGCTTTTGGCGGGAAAACCCTCCGTCGCGTATCCGCTGCTGTAGACGTCACGCGCTGGCTCGGCACACCTGCTCCTCTTCTTCTGGTGGAGCCGTCTCCCTCCTTTCAGCGCGTCTCTCCAAAGCTGGTTTCCTTTCCGAGTACCTCTCCTCCTTGGCTTGGAGCGTTTCGCATCTCACCGCTCCTCTTGGTGTCGCCTCTTCGCTCATCTCCCAGGTGATCTTGTGAAGCAGTCCCTTACAGTCCCTTTTATAACTCGGGGCGGAATCAAGCCGCCGGCTGCGAGGGCACGCCTACCGGGTCGCTCACCGCGGTGCTGATTGGCCATGCGACCCTCTGGCTCACTCCTCCCCTCTATGACGAGGTGGAGACACGCCTTTCTTCTCCGAGATTAGCACATGGGCAATGGCGGCTTGCGGGATTGAACACAACTCGCACCCTTTTGAAAGGAACTTTGGAGAGCGGAGATGTTTGGGGAAATTGCAAGGGCCTACGCTTATTTTGTTTGATACAATGCAAAGTCAATCTAGTGGGAAACACATATTTAGCCTACATAGAATAAGGAAATACACTATTTAAAAAGATATATCGTTGCCTGCGTGTAAGTTTCATGGAATTAACTAGGAGGACGGCTGCGACCATTATTTACATTACGAGGGTGTTTACACATAACAAAACCATACTTTTTTTACATTCGTTACACTTCCTTCAAAATTGTTACACTTCTTAAAAACCGTTACACTTCTCAAATTCGTTACCCACTTCTCAAAACCGTTACAATATATATATATATATATATATATATATATATATATATATATATATATATATATATATATATATATATATATATAGATATATATAGATATATATACAGATATATATCGGTTACATGATTTTTCTATTGTATAAACCTTTTGTTGTAGGCTAACGTAATCATTATTTGTATTTTAAGAAGGCTTGTTTCTCATTGTGCTGGCTTCAAGTCTGCTAAATCTCACTTACTTTCGAACATGCTTTACGGTCCAACTGTGACCAAGAATGTAAACTCCTACGTGTGAAATATAACCTCCGGCCATCCTTGAAGTTTGAAGAACATCTGCTCCGCGAGATAACACCTTGAAAGCTTCACTCCCTCGGAGCCACAGGAAGGGATGTCGGTGGGAGGAATTCAGCCCACTAAGGGCCGTGGGGGGAGGAATTTAGCCCGCTGATTTCATTTGTTCGAAACCACTTTCAGTGGAGATTTTTGGATATGCTTTTCCTATATAAGCGGACATCGGTCCGCCGGTTCGCTAGGAGGGTCAGCACCGATGCCAGCTACGGATGCTGTCCATTTGTGCAGTATTGTGCAGTATATGCTTTCCCTCCTCCGCAGCTGTGTACATGGTCTTTCAATAAACGCTTGTTACTCCTTATCCTCGTTGTGGATCATGGTTTGATTCCCGACATTTCTGGTACCAGGGGTGGGGTGCAGCTCGGGGCGAAGGCCAGAGGAGCGAACTCTGCGAGACGGAGGGGGGCTGTTCGGGCCGGCGCCGGCACGCTGATTTGTTTTAAGGTGAGCATTTTATATCAAAGGGTTATTTCCAAATTTGAACCTCTCTCCCTCTGGCGGGTTTCGTCTGCTCCTTTGTCATCCGCCCCTGCCTGCACCTCGAACAATTGTAAGTAAAGGCTGTTTTAGCCTTGGAGTAACGGGCTGATTAATTGATCTACCAGGGATAACGTTAAGGGGTAGATCTATTAAGGGTAACGCTATGGGGTAACGTTACAGTTAGCAAGGAGAGGGGGAAAGTGAGGTTAAGCAGCCATAGGCTACGCCGATGACCAATAACTTTCCAGGAAGGACCAGCCCAGAGACAAGATGGGGTATGCCATTGCATACCAGGGAAAGAATGGGCTGCGGGCTAACGAAGAAGACCCAAGGAATATGGCCAGGAAAAAGGAAATGCACAGATACCAGGTAGGCTTGACAGGAGGGTAGTGGCAACTACGAGGTCAAGCCAGGAAGTTCTAGACAAAGCTCTAGACAAGAGAAACCTTCCCATCCGACTATTGGAAAGTGTTCGGGGTGGTGGAAAGAGGAAGCGAGGAGAAGCCTGGCAGGCAGGAGAACCCTGGCCTGGCAGGGAAGTGCTGAAACTTCAGGGACAAGAGGAAGCAAGCAGATAAAAGCACAGGAAAACAGAAATCCAGGTAGAAACAAACAGGACAGGTGAACCTGAAGAGAAAATAAATAGGCTCACAGCAAGGGGCCAGGTAAAAGCACAGGTAGGAAGGATTGGAGTGGTTTTTGAAATATTGAAAATTGAAGCATTACAGCTGTAGTATTGAAGCTACAAGGACAGAGGACAATTAAGTAAACAGTCAAGCGAGCGAGCGACAGATGCCGCTGGTTCAGGATCAAGACCCCATGGTAGGGTTAGGTAGTTACCAGATGCCTACCCTCCCAAGACCTGGGCCCTGTCCCCAGGCTCCAGGCACCACCCTCCCTGCCCCACCCATTTCACCCCAACTCACCCGTTCCACCCCGTCCTAAAATCCCCTTTCCTTCGAATTAAATGGTGTGAGACGTAACATGGGTGAATGGGGATTGTTGAACAAGATTGTACAAAGACGCGTGTGCATGAATTTATGCTGTAATGTATGTGGTTAGTGACAAATGATTCGAAATACGTTGCATAGGTTGGCATGGGAGTGGCTGTTGGGGGTGCATGGTTGGAGTCGATCCGGTGTTCGCACGACGTCTGAGAGACTCACTGGTATATGAATGAATGAATGAATAAATGTATATGTGGATGTCTGTCATTGAAGTGTGTATTTGTGTTCATTGTGTGTGTGTCATTGGGTAAGGATGTGTGTCATTGACGTGTGAATGATTGACAAAGGGTTTCTTGTATTGCCTGCAGAAATTATGCAATGTCGATGAGTATTGGCTACTTGTGTATTGTATGTGTGTATTGGATGAGTATATCCCTAAGGCAGCTCACCTTTATGATGATGTTATGTCACATGGGATGTCATTGATTGCATTTTTGGGTCAGAGGTCAAGGGTCAGATATCCTGTTTTTGCGATAATTTGTGAACTAGTGATGAGATTCTGACCAAATTGGGTATGATGGGAAGAATATTATGTTGTTATGGAATGATGTAAAGGAAAAACTAGAATGACTCATGTCCCAACGCGCGGTAAACCCCGCCTGAACGCGCGAGCCCGACGTGCAGGCTGGTCACAATGGCGACGGCCCTCGCAGGGAACCGCGAGGCGGGACGAAGGCGATACAGGTGTGCGAGACAAGTGTGTGTTTTAACCAGGTAATAAATACTCACGTCAGGTGGAGATGAAAATTAACGGGGAGACAGGGAAGTGTGGTAGAGTGGTTGGACAAAGGTGAAGTGGAGAAGGTGGAAAGATTTGGGAGGAGAAAATGCTGGCAATATATTGAAGTGTTTGCCTTTATGGGAGTTTGTGGGTTTGATCCCCACCAAATGTGAGTGAAGGATATGGTTTCCCCCGTTTGTCTGTCTGCAAACAAGACGTCTATAGGGTTTAACAATAATTGGGTTGGCGGTTGTTGTTTTGGTTCATCGGGTGTTTGCATTTGTAATGTGGAGTCTCTCTGATTGTCGTTTACCAATTGTCGCTAACCTTGGGAGGCTGAGTCAACCCACTGGGTGTTAATTTAACGACATGACAGGGACTTAAATCGGGACAAAAGGAAACATATTGTTGGTTGAAACTGAAATTGTGTACGTAATTTGTGAACAGAAGAATATTGTTTTCTGAAATTTGTTGTTGTCGTTGTTGTTGATGTTTTGTTAGCTGTTCCGGGAGACTCAGGAAAATAAACGGATTTCCGGTGCCGACCGGAAAGCTTCTGTTACAGTATGCTTTGAATTTAATTTTAATCCTGCGCCCCATACGAAGTGCTGAGTACAGTGTGCAGTGGAGTTTCTCATCTGTACCGATGTATATGATCGAGCTCTGGGTTATTCATGTTAAATGGAGGACATTTGGGAGGGTGCAAGGAGACGCAAGAAGCATGGTCCAAGTCGTGGTAAAAAGAGGGTTAGTATCCTCTTGAAGAGGGTGTGTGCCCAGGTGTATTGTGGGATATCAGAACTTGCCGATTATGGGGGTGCGCACCAAGTAGATATCGGGCTGCATGGTGGAGCATCCCCCCCCCCCCCCCCCCCTCCCAAGAAGGGCTGTGAAATGAGGACGGGTGAGCTTGGGTGCACCTGGGTGAGGTGGGGTGGTCTGGGGTGAATGTTTTACTGGAAGGTGGTGTGGTGTGGGATGTCAACCACAACCTGACGGTGTTCGTGGTGGAGGCCTTGTGTTAAAGTTGGGACGTGTTGCTCGGGGTCGGGGTGGCTGCACTGTCGGCGTGGTCGAGGTGTGGCTGGCACCTCGTGTGGTTGAAGATTGCAGTTTCACAGAAGGAGAGCGAACAAGGACGGTGGCTGGGCTGTTGATAAACTGCCTGGTTTTATGTTGATTTACGTTGTTGTGGATTTATGTTCAATCTTAATTTTAATTCCTGTAGTCTAGTGCATATGGGACGTGGGAAATGAAAGATGACGTCAGTATGCTCCGAGTTGAAAGGAAGACGAGGTCATCACGTTGGACCCCTCTCCAATGTCAGAAGGTAATTGGAGAGCTGGGTTGTTGATTTTTGCATGAGGTTGGCATATAGATACTGTGGATTAGACTGCGCCTGGATATGTCTGGATAAGTGGTGTCCTTTGAAAGTGAGTTCGAGTTTGGTTGGGTTCTGGGGCTTGTGGTTCGCCTCTGTTATCTGTCTGTCTGTCTGATTGTAAGTCTGTGGTGCGATTCCATGGAGGGCCAATTGAGTGCTTAGGTGCTGAAGTGATTTAACATCGGGATGCATCTCTCGGAGGACCACCAGCTGTTCCAGGGAGGTAAGGTGTGAAATATAATGGAGTCGGCCTAGTTGTTGACAACATCATTGTCCCATTGTCAACAGAGGGTATCTCTAGACTCACCAACAGAGGAGGGAGTAGGACAGGACACCTGCACTCAGACAGTGAGAGTTGGCGAGAGTGAGTCACAGTGGGTGAGAAATTTGACCAGACGGTAAGACATATGAGACATATGACATAACGGTAAGCATAACGGCTAACGGTAAGTATGACATGCGGTAAGACATATGAGAACTATTTTATTTTCAATAAATAGACCAGGTTATTTTCCTTATTATTTGTTTAGTTATGGAAAATAAATAAATAACAGGGGGAGGTTAATGGTGGTTTGTTGGTGGTAATTCTGGTTGAAATTCTAGTTGAAACAATTTAAATTGGGATATTGGGATTCATAATAGATATTGGGCAGCCATTGGGCCAGAGGCTGAAACAGGTGTAGGGAACAGGTGCATGTGATGCTAGGAGAGGAATTAGAGAAAATCGGATTGAATTTAAATTGAAATGAAAATTGAAAAAGTGGATTAGAAAAATTGGTTTGTTGAGAATAACCATTCGACTAATGGTTTCGGTTGGATGCAACAATTTTGTGCAAATTGAGTGATCCAAGAGATTATGCCCGAACCAATAGAAGCATGGCTATCCACACCATCCAACCGGTGACCAGGTGCCCGTGAAGCACTTCACCCGCAAGAACGCCCTGGAACCAAGGTGGAAGGGACCAATCCAGGTATTGCTGACTACACCAACTGCTGTCTTTTGCGAGGGCAAGACCTCCTGGATCCATGCCACGCACTGTAAGTTGGCTGTACAAGCACCAGACACTACACCACAGCAACCACAGTAACGATGGGTCTAATCACAGGTATGATGCTATTGATAGCGACAGCAGCTAGGGGGAGCTCCGATTACAATAGGTGTGAAAACAAAACACGACACCTCACCGTGACATGGGGACAAAGGGTATCGTTACCATGTTTCGAGCAGAAAGCCCTGCACACAGATTGGGTAAGCCTAAGATGGTTAGCACTGTCGGCAGGGCCTGGACATATTGGCGTTGTACTACGAAAACAATGAGAGTTCCGGGAGGACGGGCAAGCTAGCGTCAAGACATTGGCCCGACCAGGATACAAATGGGGGACACCTGATTTTAAGATACAAACATGCACACGCCTAGAGAAAGGCATGACTATGCAGATCTAGTGTAGCGTCTGGACCCCTGGCGCGGCTCGCGACAAAACCAAATACACACCATGCATCGAATACATACTCACGCCACACCCCCAGGACAAGGCCCCAAAAAAGGGTGAAAACACATATTGGAAGGTAGCAAGAGAGGTGGCGACAATTTAGAATAGGACTCACTGCTGGTCATGCATGCACTTTCCCCAAGCAGGCACCACTGGAATACAAATGATAGTGCTACCCCTGTCCCTTAACGATCTTTGCTCACAACCTATCGATTCCCCATGTTTAGTCACCACTCTGGAAAGAGAGGGGGTTGGCAACGGTAAGAGTTGTAATCGGCAGTTTAATTACCGCCCTTCAATGATTGCCCATGTGGCCGAGAGGCCTGCCCCCGTCTGGGTCAAACCACAGAAAGGGATGGTCTGCCTCCAGGGCTCCGGCCACTTGCTTATGGGGGAATCAGAATGCGCCTACACTCTCCCTGGGAGGCTGGAAAGGGGGAGCGCCAGGATTACACTACGAATAATACTGCAAGATAAACACAACCACAACATAACGGCTATAACATTTTCTAGGGGGGGGTTAGTAGGATTAATGGGGTGACAAAGGGAATCCAGTGCTTATCCGTCCACCTAGTCCCACCCCATGGGACAATGTTTATATGCGGCGATAAGGCTTACCCCTATTTACCAAATAATTGGGGTGGCACATGTTATCTTGGCTCGGTCCTTCCTGACGTCGAGACACTGGACGAGTTAGATCCAAAGTCCCTGGACAGGCGACATAGGAGGTCAGTATGGAACGAAGACGGAACCACGAAACTACATGGAAGCATATGGGAAAAGGTGTTAGGTTTCTTCTTCCCAGGAGCGGGCACAGTTATGGATAGTTTCCGGATAGATAAGTTGGCTTTGGCCCTAGAAAAGGTGGCTAACGACACCGCTACAGCCCATGATGTGTTATTGGACACTAGTTCATATGCGCACAATGGTAATGCAGAATCGGGTGGCTTTGGACATGCTCCTGGCAGAGAAAGGAGGGGTATGCGGGATAGTAGAGGGAAAATGTTGCACATACATACCAGATCCATCCGAAGGTGTGTCAGCCGCAATAGTGAGATTAAGGAAAACTAGCCATGCATTAACGGCCGATCGGATTGCACGTGAGAACTCTTATAAATTTAGCTGTCTCACTGATTAGTTTTCGGGATGGACAGGTACGATAGTAAAGTGGTTGTTGACCGCACTGGCAGTGATAATCGGGGTGGTGATCTGGGGGGCACTAATGAAATCTTTAGTCCTCCTCTGCGTGAGAAAGTATTTTACAGGATGGAAAATGAAGAAACCGCCGACAACGACCATGGTCTTGACCACAGAGGCCGTCAACCTGAACGAGCCCCTCGACGAGGCTGATGTGACCGGCGCTTCTGAAGACTGTGTTGATTTATTTGCTAATTGTGATGATTTTGTTGTAAACCCCTTGCGGGAAGTGGCTAATGCTTCTTATGTATTACAAGCTCGCAGCTGCACACCTCCAACCGACCCAACCCTGGATCTGATTGCGACGCTGGGTCTGGCAGTCAAGGGACCCGACATGGATACTCTGGATCCAAAAGCTGATTATGCACCATGGAAGACTTCGGCATAGAGGAAGTTTCTCTTCACTTTGAATACCTTGGATTTTAATGCTCTGTATCCTGACCAGGAACACAAGACACTGACAATATTATGTATTCCTCAGAACCGCAGCATGTACAAGGCCTCATGAGCATGGACGTCGATTAACTTCGAAGATCTGCAAGGACCGAGGTGGGGGGAGCCAGTTCCGCAGGGGAGGTGACGGGCCCTCTGTGGAGCACATCCTCATTCAGACCAGACACCTTCGTTGCGGATCCAAAACGTTAATGGACCTTCATGTTCCAAACACGCACAACATGACACACCTTCAAGGGCATGCGTGGCATGCACGCTTTGGGTGCGTGGCATGCCCTTGGGAGGCACCCACATCACACAATCCTCTTTCAATAAAGCCTGTTGTGGCCACACACACCACCATGCCCTTTGCTTGCAAATAAAGCCCAATGTGGCACTTTGTCACTTTGGATACATTGTCTCGACGAGACAAGAGGAGGGTTATGTCGGTTACATGATTTTATTATTGTATAAACTTTTTGTTGTAGGCTAACGTAATCATTATTTGTATTTTAAGAAGGCTTGTTTCTCATTGTGCTGGATTCAAGTCTGCTAAATCTCACTTACTTTTGAACATGCTTTACGGTCCAACTGTGACCAAGAATGTAAACTCCTACGTGTGAAATATAACCTCCGGCCATCCTTGAAGTTTGAAGAACATCTGCTCCGCGAGATAACAACTTGAAAGCTTCACTCCCTCGGAGCCACAGGAAGGGATGACGGTGGGAGGAATTCAGCCCACTAAGGGCCGCGGCGGGAGGAATTTAGCCCGCTGATTTCCTTTGTTCGAAAGCACTTTCAGCGGAGATTTTTGGAAATGCTTTTCCTATATAAGCGGACCTTGGTCCGCCGGTTCGCTAGGAGGGTCAGCACCGATGCCACCTACGGATGCTGTCCATTTGTGCAGTATTGTGCAGTATATGCTTTCCCTCCTCCGCAGCTGCGTACATGGTCTTTCAATAAACGCTTGTTACTCCTTATCCTCGTTGTGGATCATGGTTTGTTTTCTTTAAAGAAGTTTTTCTGATCTTAGCCATAAGGAATATATATATATATATATATATATATATATATATATATATATTGTAACGATTTTGAGAAGTGTAACGGGTTTTGAGAAGTGTAACGGGTTTTGAGGAGTGTAACAATTTTGGAGGAAGGGTAACGGATGTGAAGAGTATGGTTTTGGTATGGTAACATCCTGGTAATGTAAATAATGGTCGCAGCCGTCCTCCTAATTAATTTCATAGAACATACACGCAGGTCACGATATATCTTTTAAATAGTGTATTTCCTTATTCCATGTAGGCTAAGTATGTGTTTTCCACTAGATTGACTTTGCATTGTATCAAACAAAATAAGCGTAGGCCCTTCCAATTTCCCCAAAACCTCCCTTCCAATTGTCTTCCGCATTTTGGCTGGTTTTCTTCAAACTACCATTGGCCACGAGGTAAGGTTGGGGAAGAAAGGCGTGTCTCCACCTCGTCATAAGAAGCAAGGAGTGAACCAGCCCTAACAGCCAATCAACACCGCGGTGAGTGACCCGGTAGGCGCGCCCTCGGAGTCGGCGGCTTGATTTCGCTGGAGGTGATAAAAGCGACTGCAGGGGACTGCTTTACCAGTGCAGATGGGAGATGACTGGAGATGAGCTGGAGAGGAGCAACGAGGCTGCACCAAAGAGAGGCCTTGAGAGATACGCTGGGGGATGACCTGGAAGAGGAGCGCAATCCACCGCAAGCCCTACCTACCTACCTACCTACCTGCCTGCCTGCAATACCCCCCTGTCGTTGGAGAGACGCGCTGAACGGAGGGAGACGGCTCCACCCCAGGAAGAGGAGCAGGTGTGCCGAGCCAGCGCGTGACGGCCGCGGATACGCGACGGAGGTTTTCCCGCCAAAACCGCGAGGGGTGCTGCGGCCTCCGACCTTGCCTTCCTCTCAAGCAATCGACTCCTCGAGCCATTACCTGCCTGCAATATCCACCGTGTGAGTGTGAACGTCCTGTCCTACTCGTTTGTCTTGGGGATTAAGTAAATGAAATAGAATAAGTTAACAATGCACTGGGTGACTGCTCTTTTCCATCTATTGCTGTAAATAATATTGGTCGCTCTAAAATATTGCTTGTGTGTGTATAATAAATCTGTTCTTCCTCCAAACTCTGTCTTTCTTCTCTCTTCTTCTCTTTCGGTCGCTTTAGAGGTTTCCCAATTGAATATCTGTAGCGCGATTAGTCAACGTTCGGTTGGAATCGGGTTCTAATCGGGGAGTAACTGTTCGGACGCGGTTAAATACACCACCGCTCGGTAAAATAACATCCAAAAACCGTGTCCGTAACAATTGGTGTCGAGGAGTCGGATTCGGACCCGGGACTAAATTTGTTAGGCCCAAATTTAAAAAAAAAATAAAAAAAAATCTTGGTCAAAATTACGAGCTGCCAAAATTGTGTTGTTTTATAAAACCCGAATTTTGAGATCGCGCCATGGACAATCAAGGCGATCGGATGTCGGTGGGGGAGATAGACGGGTTAGGGGTAACCCAGGAACCAGGGGAAATGTATGTGGAAGAAAGGGAGGAGGAGAGCAATGAGGAGGCGGTTGAGGGAGTAGCAGGCGTGCAAAATGGCGTCCTCGCGCACGTGGGTGTAGCGGCACCAAATTTTGCCACGCCCGCGACAGTAGCAGCGCCGCCGTTGGATTCGGACCTTTTGTTGCTACAAATCGGTGCCCTTATGGACAAAATGAGGGACGAAGCAAGGGCTGATAGTGCGAAAATGGAAAGCAGAATGATGGGGGTAATGAGGGACGAAGCGAGGGGTACCGGTGAGGGGTTAGACAATAATTTTAAGGAGTTAGACAAGAAATTAATGGGGTTAGAAAATAGGATGGAGGACAAATTGCGGGAAATGGGGGAACAATCCGCCCGGGAAATCGAACAGATGGGGAACCAGATGGAGGAAATACGAAGAGGGATGAGTGAGGAGGTCTCGGGGCTACGCGAGGAGGTAAAGCGAGGCGAAAAGCGTATCGAGAAAGAGGTGAGAAATAATACGGCAAAGTTACAAGGGGGAATAGAAGATCTGACGGAGGAGGTGGAGCAGCTGACAGAGGGACAAACTAAGTTAGTGGAGCAGGTTCAAAAGAACACGGCGGTACTAGGAGGGTTAAAGGCGACACAAAAAGAAATTAAAAACGAATTAATAGCGACGCAGAGGCAATGTCAGATGGTACGGGAGGAACTGACAATGAGGGTGGAAGAGGTGACAGAAGCAATGGAGACGAAGGACCGGCAGGTGAGGATGCACATAGAGACGGTCACGGTAGCCTTAGAGGACGAACTTGAGGGGACGCACCGAGAAATAAAAGAGGTTAAACAAAAATTAGAGGAAGTGGGAGAAGAGGTGAGTGAAATTAAGAAGAGACGGAGGGAAACTAAGAGGGAGATAAAGGAGGAAGTCATGGAATATGTACAAGGTCTGTGTTCAAATCATGATGCGGTGCTCACTAACCAAATAAAAAGTTTGCAGGTGGCGGAGGAGGTGCGACGAGGTACGGAGGTGAGTGGCAATGTACATGATGTGAGGGGAGATTCAGTCGGCTTGGGGATTGGTTTGGATCCGGGTGTTCGTGAAAGGCCGTTGGTGAAGTGTGTGACAGGTCAGGTGTGCGAAAAAAGAGGTGTGCGAGAATGTCCGACCATGGGGTGTGTGAGGAAAAAGTGCACGCCGAGGAGTGAGTGTGCCGTCAAGAGTGAATTGGTCGAAGCGCGTGTGCGAGGGAGCACAGGGAAGCGCGGTGTGGTGAGTGTTACGGAGGAAGTAACGAAGAAGTGTGCGCGGGAGGATGCGCGAGAAAGGTGTGTAACGGACGGGTGCATGGGGAAAGCGCATGCTGTCAAGAGTAAGGGTGAGTGCGCGACTGAGAGTGGAGGTGAGAGTAGTGAGAGTGAAACGGAGCGTGAGCTGGTTGTGATAGGTGAGCGAGGATGTACACCTGGGATGGAAGGATGCACACCTGGAATGGTAGAGCGTGAGTGGGAATGCACGCTGGAATTGGTAGTGAGACACGTGGTTGGGTGTGCGGGTGAGAGCACACCTGTGATTGTCACAAAGGAGGTGACCGAGGAGGGGGCGCGAAGCGGTGTATTGGTGAGGTGTGCGAGCAACGAATGTGTGCCAAAGTGTTCGGTGGTCAGGTGTGTGACCAAGTCGGTGAGCGGAGTGAGTGTACCGAGGTGTGAAAGAAAAGGTACGAGGAGAATGGGAACGGCTGCATGTATGAGCAAGAAAGAGGTAGCGTATGCATGTAAGCCTGCAGGTGAAGCGTCGACGGTAACCGGGTTAAAGGTTAGGTCGACTTTTAGCCGGATCGGGCCCTCGGTGCGTGCCGGGCTTCGCGTGCCGCGAGAACCAGCGGAGATCCGAGCCACGGCGGGTTCGAAAGGACCGCCGTGCGCGATCCACGCTGGGCCTCGCGTGGAGCGGCCGCGTCCGGGCTCCACAAGGCGGAGCGGGCAGCTCGATAGGAAGGGTCGTCATGGCGACCACTTTCTATTGAGACGTGCCGGCAGGTCGAGATCGGGACATTGGATGGCTCCACGCCGAAGTGGTGCATGGGATCTCGGCCCGGGTAAGCCTCCGTCCCTGCCCCGAATGCGGGACGTATCCAGCCGCTGGCACAAAACGACCCGCGTTCATTGCTCGGCTGTACGAAGCCGGGCTGTAGATGTGAATTGGCGCACCGAGAGGATGTAATAGGTATACGGGTGATGGTGATAGTGATAGTGATTTAAAACGAAATTTAGAAAAGTGAATAGAATTGGCGGTAAATGGAAAATTTTTGAATTGTTGGATTTGGACGAGCGAAATTGGTAGTGAGAGACCCCCGATGTGGTGGGATGGCAAATCCACCATCCCTCACAGGTGGGGGCAAATGCGCAATAGTTTATGGGGTGGCTATGACAACCGAGCCAGGGAGGGCTTGGATAATTGTAGGGATCTAGCGAAGATGACATTAGGTAACGTTAAGGTTAGTTAGTGACTGATACCTGTAGTGGGGACGCAGGTAGATTAGTGTGGATTATAATGACGTGGGAGCGCAATAGTTTAAAGGGACGACTGGGAAGCGCAAGTTTCAGAGGGGAGGAGTTAGCTGAGATGATGCCGTGTGTGGGAGTGATTGAACAGGTGTGATTGCACAGGTGTGCAACTGAACAGGTGGATGGAGCAGTGTATGAGTGAGTGATGGTGATTGTGTATTGTGATGACCAAGTGGTCCAGGAAGAAAGGAGGGTGCAGGTGGCACCAGGTGAGATTGCACAGGTGTGCAACGACAGGTGAATGGAGGGCAGGTGTATGGAATAAATGGTATGGAGTATTGGAATGGATGGTCGTGGAGTGAGTATGGTGGAAATTGTGGAGTGGAGTGGATGGTGCGAAGGTGTGGATGGGGGAAGAGTGGACCCCCATCACGGATACCCGGGGCGGGTAGTGTAAGTGTTAGGTAGAGGGTATAGGTAAATTGTAGTTGGATATTGGCATCTGTGGTGCGGGTGACAGAATGGTATGTGGATGGGTGCGTTGGTGTTGTGGAAATGGCTGGGCGTGTAGCCTGTTAGTGTGTGTAGTTGGTTTGGGCACTCCACCACTGTGAGGATGTCGGCCAGGTGAGGCCGCAGGTGGGCTCTGGGAGCCGGTAGTAGTTGTTGTGGATGGGGCCCGAGGATCCGGAGGACGGACCCGGGTAGCCCAGTGCCAGAGGGCACCAGTGGGGTGACAGATCCAAGAGGGGTCTTCCCCAGTTAGTTAGGTTAGGGTGAGGAGCTAGGTAAGCTCGGGTGGCAACTACAGTGGTGGAGGTGTGCAGGTGGGTAGACCTGTTGGGAGAGGTACACGTCGCAGCCCAGAAATTGTGCTAGAGCACCGGGAGATGAATCGGGGGAGTGAGACCCCAAAAAATTGAGGAGCACCACAGTTTGGCCAATGGGAATTGGTTATTAGAACCCATAGTGTAAGTTGGCCAATGAATTGGCAGGGAAAGACCCCGGGTAGTGTAAAGTGTGTTAAAATCATTTAGAGGATAGTTAGGATGAAGGATCTCCTCACACCATCTGCATCCACTCACCTGAGGTGACAGGTACTCCACACCATGCCATGTTTGATTATCTTTTTTTACTGTGCAAATGTTTGGGTTGTGAGACGCATCATGACGTGGGTGTGACATTGTGCTTTGATGTTCCATCTCTGCCTCCTTATGAGGATTGATGATGAATTTGATGATGGCAAATTTTGAAGTAGAGGGATTGTGGTGACGAATTTGGTATAAGGGAAATATGGGGAAGACGTGACAGTAGTGACGAATTTGTAAATGGGTAGATTTTGTAAATATGGGGTAAGAGCAAGGGTAGTGTAGGTGACAGGGGGGTGACGTACGGTAGGGACGAGCTTTCTCACTTCGCCCTCCGTACGCATTTCACCTTGCATTGCCTTGTTTGACGTGTACCCTTGTGACCTTACCCCTCGCTCAATTGTCTTTCTTTTGTCTCCCACATGACCTGTGCGCCATTGGGTGCCGAGGGGAGCGTGCGTGAGGTGGCCATTGTGCGCCCGAGATTCCCAGAACCAGCACGCATTGCGTTGATGTACCACTTTATGGACCGCTGTTCGGCGGCCAAGTACCACTTGATGGACCCCAGGTTCTGGGGCAGGGCACCTCTGTTGGAAACCGGCCATAGTGGCCAGGGAATCTTGCTTGCGGACCTCGGTAAGGTGGCACCTATGCCAAACAGGTGGACCACCCTTAGTTGGCCCCTGAGGCCCTAAATAAAAATGGACACAAGTTGTGCTTTTTTTTAGTATGTCCAAATAGGCCGCATGAAGCCAGAAGACGTCGGGAAGAACATCGGCCCAGCAGAGAAGGAGAAGACCACCACCAGTTGTTTTGTTGAGTTTATTATGAACCATGGTGACTGCGCACCGAGTGGTGCTTTGTGGTGCTGGTGGTGCTTTTGGGTGCTTTTGGGTGCTTTGGTGGTATTGGTACTGGTACTGGTGCATCGATGCAATGCGTGCTGTCTCCTCCCTCCCAACAGGAATTTCTTTCTCTTGTTCCCTAAAAAGAAAAGAAAAAAACACACAGGTCCTGGGTTGCGTTGTAAATAAGAAATCACGTCATTGTAAATAATGCTCCCCACCGTAAATGTATAGTTTCAGAATAATTCCGTAATTCGGTTAGCTGTGGGCTTGAGTCTGTTAGACAGGATGCAATGCAATAGGGGGACATACTTATTTGTGTTTTAAAATTGTCACACTCAGGGTCAGGTTAATTGTAGAGGGAATTACACCTACATGTCACACTCAGTTAAGTCTAGTAGGCCCGAGGACGTGCCTGAAGAAAGGAGGGTGCAGTGTAACGATTTTGAGAAGTGTAACGGGTTTTGAGAAGTGTAACGGGTTTTGAGGAGTGTAACAATTTTGGAGGAAGGGTAACGGATGTGAAGAGTATGGTTTTGGTATGGTAACATCCTGGTAATGTAAATAATGGTCGCAGCCGTCCTCCTAATTAATTTCATAGAACATACACGCAGGTCACGATATATCTTTTAAATAGTGTATTTCCTTATTCCATGTAGGCTAAGTATGTGTTTTCCACTAGATTGACTTTGCATTGTATCAAACAAAATAAGCGTAGGCCCTTCCAATTTCCCCAAAACCTCCCTTCCAATTGTCTTCCGCATTTTGGCTGGTTTTCTTCAAACTACCATTGGCCACGAGGTAAGGTTGGGGAAGAAAGGCGTGTCTCCACCTCGTCATAAGAAGCAAGGAGTGAACCAGCCCTAACAGCCAATCAACACCGCGGTGAGTGACCCGGTAGGCGCGCCCTCGGAGTCGGCGGCTTGATTTCGCTGGAGGTGATAAAAGCGACTGCAGGGGACTGCTTTACCAGTGCAGA